>NW_027287095.1:69938530-70538530 GCF_022747635.1 Hetaerina americana | reverse complement strand
TGACGTCTCAAAAATTTATGGATTGAGTTGAATGAAAACGTAGTGCACATCAAGAATTCCGTTCTATTATTTGTCTCTATCTTATGTAGTGGTATCTCTATATCTAAATATTCTATTCGCGTTAATGGTATTTTTTCATTTCTATTTAACGCCTGAGGTCCAGTGCTATACAAATAAAAACCATATTTCAAGTGACCGGGGTACTAGAAAGGGAAAGTTTAATTAAATTCTATTCTGTATTTTCAGATAAAAAAATGCTTCCTTTTTTTACGGATAATGATGATAATAATAATGAGTCTAAACTCAGAGGTGGAAAATAAAACCTTTCACTTATGTGACAGAAGAGTTTTAATGAAAACTTTTAATATGGCCATTAACGAAAAGTCTCCTAAGCTTACAGCTGAAATGTTCACGTCTTCTTAAATTTGGCATCTTTTCCGCGTTCGTGTCTAATTCCTCTTGCTTTTTGACCTCCTTCGGTGGCTGGCTAGTAAACGCTCTCGCCTGCTACTCCAGAGGCCGCGGTTTCGATTCTCGTCTATTTGTGTTCCCTCTTTCGCCCATGGCTTTGTGACTCTCGGTCGTTTTTAGCGAGGTCAAATGTAAGAATTAATGCCTGATTTCGCTGGGAAAAAAAATAAAAA
Source organism: Hetaerina americana (assembly GCF_022747635.1). Lineage (NCBI taxonomy): Eukaryota > Metazoa > Arthropoda > Insecta > Odonata > Calopterygidae > Hetaerina > Hetaerina americana. The sequence goes on along the minus strand of NW_027287095.1, from coordinate 70,537,886 downwards.
AAATCAATAATCATTGTAATTTAAGCCTAAACGAAAATTCTGGTTGATTGTAAATTCCTGAACTCGTTTGAATTTCGGCCCTAATTGAAAAAAAGTTAAGAGTGAATATAGAATTCCTTTCTTGGAAACCTAGATTATGAAATGCAAATCAGATTTAGCGATGAAATCGGGAAAAAATTGCAAACAAATACGTTGTTTTTTTTCCAAATCATTCTTTTTACATCATGATTTCAATGCACAATGAAACCATATCAACAATAAAATTAACATGGAAACTCTATGTACACGTTCACGTCCTTAAAAGCCAACAAAATAGGGGCTACATTTTTGAACCTGCTGCGTTATCAGATTTAATCAAGATCATTTGAATAATGAATACACAGCGCTGAAATATTTGGGAAAATCATTCTTTTTTCATCCTTTCGTATCTCATCATCTCTTACATCGATTTCCGGCAGAAAAATTCGGATTCCACCAGCTGAAAAATTCCTCTACCGTACCTTGACCCTTCCACACAAACTTTCCCAGCTCCATCGTCCGCCCCATATAAATTGATAAAAGGGCCTCCCTCGATAGCCAACTTTTTCCACGCCAGCCGTAACTATGGCGCACCATAATGTGTCATACTTCCTTTCTAGTATTTTTCGAGAAAGACGACGGAGCCAAGGTTCTTACCGTGAGCGTAGCGATAAAATGAGTTTAAAGAATGAGACTTTTTCCCAGAAAATAGCAAACTGCGTTTTTAGAAATTGAAATGGTATTTTCCGTTGTCGAATCGCCCGCGAAAAAATTCGTAAAATAATGTGATGGTGGGAATTTCCACCTGAATACCTTTATCCCTACCACTCTGCGGTTTTGGCTATTTAGAATATGTGGCAGGATGGACGGGAGAATAAATGCACGTTTTCTACGTAAGGGCGCTTTTTGTGATACAATTGCGCTCTTAGTCGTTACTTTGGTATCCTCGGGTTACTTATTGACAAAATTCACAAAGAGTTATAATTCTTAAATTATTTGTGAAACTGATGGTATATTCGATCCGTGGACCTTCCTGAATTATGGCTCAGCTGTAAATAATATTATATTGCAGCTGAATTGCTTCAATTCAGTTTCCAGATGGATTCTTCAAAAGGAATTTACACTGATTGACTCAGTGGTGTTTCACTCGTAAAATTCAAATTTTTCCTTTACAATTATTTTTTTATCTTATTTGAATGACCGCAATACAAATTCCAATTAATAGTCTTATCAAAGTTAATGAATTAGTATGTTATCCATCCAAGAGTTATTTCGGTGGAAAGTCTGCATCTTTTGCTAAAAAGAAAAATTAGTACGATTGTTTCCAAGGGATCTTGACTCTATTGGAAAAGAAAGAATACATTTTGCTACTCGGACTGGTTTTCTCGCAAATCTTATTAAATTCATAACCTCTATATACCCTGTCATAGATGCTATCAAATAGAGGAAATGAGATAATTAGTCTTCTCACTCCTATGTCTTTTCTGCTTAGGTACTTGACGTCCCTGAGAAATTAATTAATGTTCAAGAGAATTACTATAACACACATCTGGATATACGAGCTCATTCCAAAGCAATTACCATTCATAATTAAAGCTAATAAAAGCGAACAGTGCTTACTACAATTAGTAGGCTAAGAATGAGCCATGAGAATTATTTCAAGCTCTCATCACTCACGAAACTGCAAAATCTCTCGAGAGGAGAAGAAGGGCTATTGATGAAGTGCGGAAACACCAGTAACCCACTCACGCTTCTGGCATTCCTTCTTCGGTATCCAAAAGGGGAGCGAGGAAATAGAACGCCGCCATAGGAATAGAATACGCCTTTCTCTTCGGATTAACGCTCGCAGACTTTCGCATTACCAACGGTTGTCTCGTGAAGTAGTCAATTAAAATCTACGAAAAGACGCGGGAAGTCGTAAATGGTGAACACGAACTCGACCATACCGGTGCACTTCGATGCAGGTATATTAATGTTTAACACTGTCTTTTATTCGTAGATAGCTGGATCATAGCTGACCGACGGCAAGTTGCTAAAGGACAAAGTTCACGAATGTCTTTAATTCCTGGGAGGCTTGGAAATGAGGTGAGAATCCGTATATGGTTTACATTATGTGATGAACCAGAGTGAGTTGGATCTTTAACGGAAAATGAGTGTAACATACCATTTTAGAAGGAGCTTCAACGTGGCACGACTCTTTGGTGCGAGAGAATTTTCCAATGACAACAAGGGAGTGTCGTTTTTTATATAGGTACCCGTGTTTTTATCAATTCTCTCTCTGGTCAAATTCACATTTGAATTCCAAACTGAGATTATTATGAAATGAAATTTAAACTTAAAATATCCATTTCACGAATTTCTCTGTTTACGTAATGTAAATTATGTATAACACCGCGGAGCGATGATATGTGATATAGTGACAGGCAAGTATCAAGTGGCGTGTGTTCCCAAGGCCAATAAATTATAATAAAATACGAAATATTTTAATGTCGATAGATATTTCGATCGACGAGGTGATCATTAGAGTGGAAAGAAAAATGGGAAGAGGGCTTGACACGAGAAGAGGTCAAAAGCAGAGTCGCTGTCCTCTGTCAAGTGGTTGTTCAAGCCGGGAGCGGGATGGGGTGAGCAGGTTTGCGGGAGAAGCGAGCGGAGACGAAGTGGTGGGGGCGAAGGGGCGGGGGAAGTGTCCGTTGATATTTTATGTTAGGGCTCGTGTGCTTTTGAAATTTTGAAACTCAATTAAACAGTGTACACACCGTGATGCCAGGTCCGTCGTTAATAATTTTGTCTTGGTTTATGACTGTTTGTAAAGCTTTCGCTAACATCAGGTAACATTGCCTTTAGTCAAGTTCTATCTTGGATATGACTGGGTGACTGTTTTGAAGACAAAAACAATTTCAAACGCGGAGCGCAACTCAAGGATAATAGAAATTTAACATGATTAATTAATCAATCCCGCTCCACAAGAAATGTAAGGTGCCTGACACCTTTTTATGCGATGTGTAATAGGCCCTCAAATTTTTTTCTAGTTTCCTGAATTTATTTATGAGCCAAATTCTGATGGATGACACCACGCTACGGAGTAACGCGTGAGGAAAAGTTGTTGTTAAATTAATGAGGATATGTAATCTCATATCCAGAGTTATACCCATTTAATATACTCGTATTATCCGAGCATTTATGCAAAAAATTTACTGCTCTTAAATGTGAATCCAAATATTTGTGAGGCAGAGGAAATTGCTACTCACGATTGTTATTGTGTGATTCATGATTGTAAAAACACCAATTCGTTTCTTAAATTAGATTCTTATATTCACAATCATGGAAATTTAGGTATTGGCAGTATTTCTATGTCTTTTAAATGACATTTGTATAGCTTTTTGAGGCGTACCCCTTCCATTTCATCATGATTAATATTTCAATCCGAAGAATGATTTACGGCACCCCTCCACTCTTTCGTATCTGATGCTAATTTCTTTATATACTTCCTGTTAGGACTTCTCTAACTATTACCGCTTTACTTAGCCGACATTTCCGTCCCTTAGTTACCTCCGTGGACTGTTCCATTCTATTTTCCTTTCTATCAAACTCCCAAAAAGTCATTAGATGTACTCCGTACGCATGGTTCTTCTTTTCTTTATAATGATCCACTATGCTTTTTTATTTCCCACTGTTCTGCATACTTCCTCCTTTCTCATTGTATCAGTTCATTTTATCTGTAGCATCCGCCTCCAGCAATGGGTTTCGAAGACTTCTCTGGTCTGCTTTTCCGTTGCCTTATATCTCTGATCAGTAGAGCGCCAAACTCCGCACGAATGCTTTCACGTTTTTCTTTCGTGGCTGAGAACTCTTTAAACGTCAGATGTTAAATGAAAATCACTATGAAATTTATTTTTACCCCTGTAAGCTGTTGAGACCCGCACAGAACGTGGCGTAGATTTTGCGACCTCAGGAAACTATATCGGAAAGCAATTTGCCATATTTATCAACATATGGAATTTTAATCTAATTCCATAGCCTTCGAAAACTGTAGTAAATGGAGTTAACTATAAATGACATGGGATCGGACCTAATTTTGATGCTGTAACAGCTTCTAGCGTCTGATAATCTGGGTATAATGGCATATATTCTCAGAGCAATGATGAGGTTAAGCAATTTCTGTAATAGATTTAAAATCTGCTGTAAGTGAAGAGACAGCATTAACTGCTAAGGATAATGTCAAGAGTTTTAGCAGCGTCGGAAAGGTCGCTTGTACCATTAGTTACGCGTTGTTAGGTCAAGTGAGGGCAGAAAGGGAGAGAACTTTGCGGCCTTTCCATTCCCGATAAAAGTGTTGCATTCTCAATGGTCACAATTTTAAACATCCCATCCTGCGGAGGATAATTTTATGTGCTAAAATCATACTTTAAATGGTATCCAAATAGTTAGAATTACTTTTTTATAAATTTTAATAAATATTACTAATAATTAATATCCCATTTTCAAAACATTATGCCCTCCGAGCGTGGGGAATCTAATTTGTCGCTATGAATCAAGCTGATCTGATCAATCAATTTCAATATTTTCAAATAGAATTGAGCACGAGCGTTTTTTTAACAAATTTTTTAACCTTTTTTATAAAAAGCTGTATAATTGATGGATAACATGGACATACCATATGCTCCAATCGCTCCGAATACACGTTTTGCGACGTGGGGTGCGACGTTTTTAAGTAGACATATTTTTTTTAAAATACAACTTGATTTATTAATTTTCCGTCAGTTCGTTCGTTCTCATCCGAGTTTTCGTCGTCTAAGGGTGTCGCTAACTCCTCTAAATCACTTATCTGGACAATTGACCCAAACTTTTGAGGAAGAGCTGGTGATGTCCACGTGGTTGGATTATATCCAGAGCTCCCACCGATACGAGAAACCTAGAGTGTTTTGAAAAAACCTGGAAAGTTTTCTGATCTAGAAGAGTCAGGAAACTTTAAAATACATTTTTTTTAATTTAAATTAACGGAACTACGCCAAGTGGAGCATGGGTAAACATGGTCGCCGTTCGGATGGTGTGAGAGAGATGGTCGTTATGAAATCCAGGTCTTGGGGACGCCGAGGTGAATGCTTGCCAAGAAAAGATGCTTTGTCAGGAATAATAACTTTTCTTATGGCCATTATTTGTATCGAATTTCACACAAGTGATTTGACAGAAATCGTACAATGATTTTTCTTCCGAGACCTTTATTGTGTGGGGAAAATATTGTTGGTGTCCTGTGGAGTGGGGGAGACACCAATATCTCCAATGTTTTGGGCCCTGACGTCAGTGATGTAAAGATGACGCCAAGCTATGGAGCCAGGCTTTATTTTATGGAACTCAATTTTGTTGATATTTTTGTCTTCCAAAGATCATATTTAATTTTTTTTAAAGAAAATACTTAATTTAAAATTTTTTAGATGTTGATTCCACCATTACCGGGAGCAATGCGTGGCTAATGGCACTGATGGCATTGCACTTGGCGTCGATTGAGATATCGAAACGCCTTATACGAATAAATTAGAAAATTTGAAAGGCATTTCGATTTATTATTTAACCTTCAGAGCGCAGTGTGAGTTGAATTGTTAAATTAATGATTGAGTTTCATTTTAGCTGTTAGGAGAATCTAAGGCTGCTGTGTGTGTAAATCATCCTTCCCCTAGTCACATACCTTCAGCATGCGTGCCGCAAATGCAACCAATTTCTCATTGCAAATCGCGGTGCACTCGATGCTTGTTTTGTGTGAATGTTTGGCCAAGCACGTCGACAACGAACTCACCTAATTTCACGCAGTGTCCGGGTACATATTTATTATGCCTTTTTTTCTCTGAGTGTATTTTGATATTTTTCGATTTTTCCATATATCCCTGCCCACCTTTGGTGAACTTGATATTGGTGTGACTGTCGAGGAGATTATCCGGCATAGACGCTGCATACATTATGTTAGGAAAGGAATAATCCCATCAGATCTTACATTTATCTTCATGGTTGCCTCGATATCGCCAGGGTAGCACAGGTGTCGCATCAATGCCATATTGTTGTCCCGTTAAAACATGCGAGGGTCGCATTATGCCTCTGGATGTAGGATCATCCGGCGCGGTAGCTACAGCCGGACGGGAGATCACCTAATGTCTCCGGCTGGCGTCGACATGTTCTGTACCTAGTTTCCATCACCTCCGCTCCGAAGATGAGGCGACGGTACACGTGTGTGTGTGCGTTTCTATCATGTGTTCGAGGGACTATAATGGCTGGCGAGGATTAAGCCTTCGGTTTCACACTCAGACCCAAAGAACGTGGAATGGGTATTATAACAACTCCGTCAATAGCCGATGCATTTGCATCAATAGATAGCTAAATGCTCATTATCTTTATGTTGTCGGCCGTCTCAAAAGTTATTATGCAACATTTCCAATGCCTGTAGACGGTATTATAGACAAGATAAATACATTTTTCCTCGTGCCAATTCCTTTTACTGTAATCATAGTTTTTGCCCCAATTCATGCCGATTAAAATTATAATGCGTGCCTCCCCTTCCCTGTCTACTATTCCCGCTGCTTTCACAGTTTCAATATTAGATAATCTTTCAAATTCCTAACATTTAACTTTTCTTTCTTATCTTTCCCTCGAAAACCTCTTCATGATCCATTTCTGATACTTTTTCATTTTTTTCATCTCTTTCCAGGATAATTTTTTCCATACATCTCCATTTACACCTTTAAAAACCTTAAACGATTGTTCGCTTTACTCAAGAGGAAATATATTAACCATGAAATAGCACACAATGTTTTAAACCTAATATGTATTCTAATTACATCTGGTGGCATTGTGCACCAAAACATTAGGCATAATGACAATTTAGAATTTTTAAATGTTTCATTTATCAACAAAGTTTATCTTTCCTTCATAAGTTGATCCATTGATTAATTATCCTTCGGAAATCCTTCGAATTTTTACCCATCAATCTTGTGGAATTTTAGAAAAAGAGAAAGGTTCAAAAAGAAATTGCAGTACCTATAGATCGTACGTTTGGTGAAACAGTACAGAACTGAATTAATTGCAGATAATGTTTTCAGGAAATGCAACCTAAATTTTAACCTCAACTGGAAAAAGTAGAGAATACGGCTCATTTTAGCTCTCACTTTGTAATCGTGTTTATAGAAAAGACTCCATTTAGAACTTTCCTAAGGTTCATTAGAATACACATTAGTTTTCAGGGATCATCTTTAACTTCCCTCTGATGCAGACTTCTTAGAGGCATTAACATTTAGATCGGTTTTAATATGAGTATCCTCTTGCCTCTTTCCTGTGCCCTCCTTTTCATGCCTACATTAGATATTGTCCCTGCATTTTTCCTCACTAGTTTCCAAGTTTTGTAGCCTTGGCCTCCCCCCAAATCCTGCCATCTTAATCATTCCCCATGTTACATATTAATAGAATTTGATATCTCATGATATGACCCTGCAGCTCTTCTCTTTCACCCTCCTTTTCCATAATATCCCCTCTTTTTCAACTCCTTCAAACGTCTCTTTATGTGTGTCTCTGCCAAACCTGCTAAATTGAACGTATGACAGTAACACTCAACGTCGGATGCGTCAAGTCTTCTTTTTTCCTTCTCTATCCTTCAGGTTTCACACGCATATTAGCCAATTCTCAGCACAAAGATTTTTTATTGAGTCTATATAGTGTTTTGCCATTAATAGTTGTTTTTTTCTTGTTTAATGTCCTGTTTACGATCGATATTCTACTATTACTTCACTTTTGCTTTCAGCATCATTATATATTATTGACCCCAAGTATTTGACTTCGTTCACTACCTGTACGGTATTGCCTTGCATATCAACCCATACTGTAAAATATTTCTTATTTATTTATTAACGTTTTTCGTTTTTAGTGATAATAATCTCATGTACATCATACCCCCCAAGTCGCTAAAAGGGCGTGTTGGGGGTGTTAGGACACCAGCCATGCATTAACAATCGTAATCATGGCACCTCTTCACAAATATCAATTTGATCATGCACTGGAAGAAATTTAATCTCACAAAAGAAGACCGCAACTTCAACTGCAAACTTCACATGCAAGAGTATTCAATAACAGGATAAATGGGGATGAGATGGTGTGGTGGCTATCGTACTACCTTCCCACCCAGAGGGCCCAGGTTTAAATCCCGGCGGTGTTGAATACTTTTCAGTGGTATCTCGATCCCTACTTGAGGTGCTTTGTGGAGGGCACTTTGAGAGAGTACGCCGTCCGTCGGATGGGACGTTAAACTGCGGACCCCTTGGCGCCTTTCGTAAAGAGCAGGCTAATGCCGACGCCGGGTTTCTCTCCACCCTTCATCCTTTCCTGTCCATCCCCTATGGCGCAAATGACCTTAGCTGTCGGTCGCCTCCCCTAAATTCTACTACTAACAGGATAAATTCAAATCATTCCGAAGGAGTGGCAAAAATACGGGTCTGTTTAAAAAGTATGCATGATATCGACAAATTATGTGTACACAAATTCATATATAAACGAATTGATGTATACACAATGTAATATTATATTCACCTCACATATTTACATTCATGTCTTCTATTATACTTGATTTTTACGCTTTCTTTTAATGCATATGCCATATGTAACATTAGCATGTCTTTTTTTATCTCCCGTATATTTTTACCTCCATATATCAAATGACATAACTTTGCAATTTCATTTTTAATATTTAGACCGAAAGGGATAGATTACCGAGTAGAGCCATATCTCACGCCTCTCTAGTTTAAATGTTCTGCTACATATTCCCCAACCTAATTGTCACTTTGTGATTGACATAGAGAAACCATTTAATCGTATCTCTATATTTCACCTCCAACGCTCCAATGGTAGACGGAGGACTGCGCACGAAAATTGTCAGGATTGGGGTCAAAAAGTACGCAGTGATGAACTCCTTGAAAAAGAAAACCATTTAACCTTACTCACATAGACTTGGGATACGTAAGCATAGTAAGAGAACCACGTTAGGTACTTGGTAATCACGATATTATTGCATCTAACATGGCAAAAGCACTGAGCATCTAGGGATCTGAAGTGAATTAATCAAGTGATCAGTGTTGAAATCGTCGATATTAAGTGTTAAGAAAAGATTTTTTACTTCACATTGTTCAGAACTTATCACGAAACATTTGGAACCCAGTGAAAAAGTTTCTAATTTCTGAATTATCCAAGACAGACAAACAAGTGCCCATACCGTTAAAAGTCGTTATGAAAAAACGGAAATCTTCACTCTCTCATTGTAAATGCTGGGTCCAGTTACACTGGAAATACCGTAATTGCAGGAAAGATTTTAATCACTAGATAAACACGTATCGCATAATTTTAACCGCCACACAGAGGGATAATTCTAGCCTCGCATTACATTGGTAGAGGAAGCAATAATGAGAAATTGTGGAAAAAATGACAGCTGAACGAACCGATGCAGGGGAATACTTTTTATCTCGCACAATATGTAATTTAAACAGGAGGGGACATTATGTTTGGCAATTCAAACTTCCGGAAAACAAAATGATACGCATTGCTCACCAATTACTGTAACGGTTAGTGATCTAACAATCCCTACCGTACGCTCTCATGTTGGTTTGTTGGGTAAGTTGTAGATGTAAATGTAGATCTCACAACACTGAGTGCCTCAGTCGCATTGGCCCGCCCACTATGTATGTTCAAAACCCGAATAAATATTTGAACAACAAGATCATCTCAACGGGCTTTGTTGAAACATTCAATATATAAGATAAGACGTATCGTAGGATTTCGCTTACGAATACCAATCTACGACTCAATTTCCATATCATTTAAAATATGTGACGAAAAAAGGAGATATCAAATGAAATTAGTGAAGATTTGTCACTTGCATTTGAAAATTAGATAAAAAAACACTAGATGGGAGTTATGAATATTTTTGGCCATTAAACCCACGATGATAAGTGGTTACGTCTCTATTCACGCCCCGAAATGACTTATTCATCGACTTCAATCTTATTTGTTTCAAATGATTCTTTCATTTATTTGCAGTCGAATTTTTCAGGTAAGGCATATTATAACTAATAGTATCGGAATGAAAAAAATTGTTACTAGCTCAACCCTGGACAGCAGGACGCCGAATCAGGTTCAGATGGGAAAAGAACGGTGAATTGTGTCCACTTTGGGTGACAAAAGTTCGGTATGCCTATTTTTATATGATTAACGGCATATCCTATTCAATTACGAATGGCACAATGTATGCATATTAGGAATGCCCCACACTACTTAGGTAGATCAGACCACAAAGATAAAATAAGGGAGATAGATCCCATTACAGATATATACAAATACTCATTCTTTCCCAGAACAATCAGAAATCATAATAGTAAGATACCAAAGTCACTTTAGAAATATTAAAATCATTGAATTTACAAGTCGGAGCAAAGTTAAACACTGCAAAGCTGTTAGGTATACTTTCAGGTGCATGTGCATGTAAGATGTAGTTTGAGTGTTTGCATGTGTGGGGTGTAAGTGTTCTTGCATGAATGTATGCCATGTTTTTTGTGAATGTATGAATTTGTGGTTCTTGCATGCGGTTTTTTTTTCTTTTCTAAATTACGGGTGGTGTCCTAACATCTCCCGCCACTCGCCCTTGCGGCGGCTTGCGGGGTATTAAGTAGATGTAGATGTAGATTGCTTATTGCTACTGTTTTTTGTTTTTCGCTATTCCCAGGTGTTTCGCATCAGTTCGTCTGGTACGCGCCATCCATTTAGGAATCAATTTTACGTTACAGCAGTGGAGAGAGTTTGCAGCAGACGTGTCCGAGAGTCTCCGGTCGTTGTACCCTACCTGTGTAAGTTACGTTGCACCTTTAATTATTCTTCTCATTACGCTCACTCCGTGGGACACAATTCCCAAGCCTTTGCACATTTTCATTAGTTAAAATTTATGTCAGGCTTGTCTATTAATTTAAATGCTCCTATCATTCATGGGATAGTATGCCTATTCATTTTTTATATTTGGGCAAAATATTTTGATGAACTGTTAGATATTTCAATCATTCAATTGAGTACAATAATATTTTGTTGTTTTCATGAGTATTTGAGTCATATAAGTTCAAATTTTATGGCAACTGTTGATGGCGTATGTAGACGTGACTTACGATTGGTCGGCATTCCAATAATCTGGAATCCGTCGAATCGTATTCGGTCGAATGCGATTTTGTGTAAGAGGAGTACATTCTTGTATGTAAAACACTGACCTTCATTAAGAAAATTAATACATATCTCAAATTACCATTGAGTTCGTAGCAAGTAAAATGTTCTCACCGGGCGAGTGTTGAATTTCAACGTCTGTGGTCCACCTTAAACTATCTGAGGAATTAAGTGGTGGAAGGACGTAGCACAATACATATTCCGTTTTTATATATTTCAGTAGCTATTCATACTTATTGTAGACGTGAGGAAAATTAAAACCTTTTAACTTACGCCTAAAATATCAACTTTACGCTCATTGTGTGTGTGTGTTTTTTATACAATCCTGATATCAATTCTTTTCAACATATTCGTATGCATCATAGCCATCGATACAACAGTTAAATGTCAACAGTCGATCTCCTATGCACAGAGATGAAACAAAATGCTTTGTAAAATTTGTAAACTTAAATTCATTTGATCAACAAAGTATTTAAAACCATGTTTTACTATTCGTTGGGCGTGATGAAATTCACAAGATTATAATACTATATACACATATTTAACGATTCGTGCGAGTTTTTAGCGTCAATAACTGAATTCGATTGCCCGTTACATTTTTTCTGTCACAGTTAATCCCGAAAAAGGTCAATGCATTAATGCAACCGCAGCTGATCCTTAAAAAAAAACGGTTATCCTTCGCCACCCACGAAAGTCGTGAATTTACTGCGACCGCCACTGGGTGGGCACTTCTAGGTGGAGCGCGAAGAAATAATCTTTTTTAACGCGAAATTTTACGGTTATTTCAATACAAGTCTCTTTAACATCCTCATGATGATGCCGTGGATGGATGATATCGAGAGATGGGAGGGAAGAGGGGAAGGGAGAGAAAGTGCGGCGGGGTCGGGTCGGAGAGAGGGCGAGGGGATGTGAGAGGGGGTGCTGCGGAAGGGAGGAGAAGAGTATGGGAATTGGTGATGCAGCTAGGAGGGAGGAGGAGGAAGGAGGGAGAGGGTTGGGAAGGGCGGGCAAGGGGTTAAAGGAGGCGAAAGAAACGGGGCATCGAATGTGTGCCGGTCGTTGACGGCTGGCCCCCGTGGTGGGGATGGAAACCGAGCGGGGCGGTCGAGGGCGCGCGGAGAGGAAGGGAGCCGGGAGCGGAGGATGGGGGGAGTATGAGAGGGAGAGACTTGTAGTGGAGAGGATGAGGGGAAAGGGAGAGTACTCCTCCTCTCCGGGCAGGTTCGGTGGGTAGTAGTAAGGGGGGAGGCGGGGGGGATAGGAGAGTGAGGGAGGGGGGGCAGCATAGCGGTGGATTCAGGAGAGGGCGGGGCGGGATAACGGGTAGGGAGGAGAAGAGGGGCTTGTGTGTGTGTGTGGGCAATGGAGGAGAGTCTAGCGCGGTGACTAGTGCATGGAGGGGTGGCAGTAGTCTAGCCGATGCGGCCCGTGGGTGTGTGGGAACAGGGCAAGGGAGTGGGAGAGAGAGAGGGGGAGGAAGGGACGGTGGGCGGGGGGGTTTGTCTGGTGGGAGGTGTGGCAGGGACGGAGGGGAGGGGGGATGCCCTCCCTCCCCCCGCCCCTCCCCCCCGCCCCTCCCCCTTTTTCGTACGTCTCGGGTGGGTGGGAAGCGGAGGGCCCTGTGCCTCACTCACTCGCCGTGCGCTTCGATCGCCGTGTGGAGTCACAGGCGTCGGGGACGCCCGCCCGTGTGTCTCGGACCGATTTTGTTTTCCCGACCGCTCGCCGACTCTCTTTTTCTCTCCCTCTCAACAACCCTCTCTCGCTCCCCCGTGCACACACGCCTCGACGTCCCCGTCGCGATCCTAAGGAGTCCCCCACCAAACCAATCTCCTCCACACCCCCTCCCTCACTCTCTGCCCGTCCCTCTCTCTCTCTCTCCAAAGCTCTTCCACCCTCGCGCGCGCGCGTACCTCGTGTGGCGGTCTCATGAATAAATGTGTGTGTATGTGTGTGCTTATATAAATGTGCGTGTGTCGATCACGCGGGCTGGGTTTGAGTATTTCGAATTTAATTATTTAAATGAAAAATAAGAAATTACTCGCTCGAAAGAACATTCCATCCGCTTAATAATTGGAATGTTAAATTCCGGTGTTCATTTATTATTAAAACTCTGATCGCGCGCGTTCACCTTACCCACCTCGTCTCGTCGCGGAGTGAACTGTTGTGTTTTTGTGTTCTGTGGTGTTTTTCGAGAGTGCTTGTCGGCTCATCACACCCCTTCCACCTCCCTCACCTGACCCCCTCTCCCCCGCATTCCCCATCCTTCCTGAACCCACGTCCTCGACCTCTCTCTCTCATCTCTCGGCATCCTCAGGATCAGTGCTCGGGCGGGGACGCCGCACTGCTCCTGTCATCCGCAGGCCAGGACCCTTCCCCCCACCTTCCGATTCATTCAACCCCTCCACACGGCGGCCCCACTTCCTTCCCTCGCACCCCTACCCTCCCCCGCCACATCGCCTCTGAAGTCTTCCTTACCCGCCCGGGACCCGCGTTCGACCGAAGCGAGGCGACGGCCGCCGCGGCTGCCCCAACCGTCAACACGTGCCCTCCGCGGGACCTCCGTCGTGCATCTCTCCTCTGGTGCTTCGGCCCCTCTCCGGGGGAGCCTTTACGCGACCGAACTGGACGCCTCGCCGTGCAGCGGCTGCGGCCGCCGACGAGGGAGGACCACCAAGGACCTTCCTCGCTCACTAGCCCTGCTGCAGAGTCCGGAACCACCTGCGGACGTCGAGAGGTCAGTCGAGAGAATTGTTTATTTATTTGCCCCCCCCCATTCTCGGCTTCGACTCGGTCTCCCTCCTCTCCCAGCCGTCCCTTTCCCAGCCGCCCCTGCGACGAGATGATGGCCCTTTTACGGGTCGGTCATGGACCCGGGTCCATTTTTATGTTTACTCCTCCCTTTTGGAAGATGTAGTCAATGACAAGCAATAACGCGAAGTAATATTCTCATAATAGTATGCACTTGAGAAACGACAGTACAATATACGTAAAACGGAATTAATGCTCGTTAAAAGTTTGCTTCCCTAAAAGCGGCGAATGGTGGGTTCACTTAACAATCTCAGGAGTTACACTCGTTAACTCATCGAGTGGAAACGGAGTCAAATTGCCGTCATTGAGGCTGAATAGTCATTACGGGTATGACTGCGTACGGTGAAATTTGTCAATGACTCTCGACTCTCCAATGGAAGCGATACGCTCGGAAAGTGACGGAATCAACGCTCAGAATTCAGAAGTTTTGTTAATGGAGGTTTTCGCTCAAATCAACCGTTGTGTCCATTCCTGTAGTTAATTCCACGGTATAAATTTGAGCATTGCCGTTTCTCGTCTGGTCCTTGAATAATTTACCCTTGCAAAGCCTCCATTCATCATTAACCGATACGGGTCCTTCAAAGTTGATTAATTTCCTTTCAATGTCCTCAAAATGCTTTCCCAATGTCCTAGATTGGACCATACCAATATTTTATTGAATTTTCTCCCGTTCCACCAGTACCATAATCCTATATCGTAGTGTGCTGTTTCGTTGTTCTGTGCCCCACTGAAGGGATGTTGGGCCGTTACGCACGGGTTGCATCAGAGTTTTGCAGATGAATTCATCAATGGTATTTACAACCTTTAACGATGCACCATTATAATTTAACCCTTTAACGTTCTATCTCTGGAATCGGAAGAGCGCTTACCAATTAAATCTTGTGAATGCCGTTTTTATTAGGGGAACCAAAACTCCAGCCCATATCCGCGGTTGATGTCAATGACCATTCCGGTGGCGGTCAAAGACGATGTATTGATGACGCGGATATCGCGATAGGTGTCATGTCAATTCTTCATTATTTTTGCCTGAAGAGGCTGACTTAATCCTAGTTTATAATTTAATGATTCAATCCGTCGTCATATTCGAATTCTTGACCCGTAACACAGGTAACATTTTATTGAAAACATTTTTAAAACTATGAGCATATTTTTTTTTTTACCGAAAAAAAACTCGATGTATATATTATCTTAGAATGAAAGAAAAACAGGAGGATTGATGAATTCCTTAATCGTGCCGGAAGATAGATTCGCATTCATTCGTGCCTGATTTGAGTCGCCCATGTCATTCATTGTTCCACGTAGCCATTCATGGAGATAATAAGATCGCAGGTGGACTATCCATGGGCACAATTAACTCATCGGAAGAAAAATGCTACTAGTATTTAAACTGGCAGTCATTGACACCTGGTGACGTCAGTCTTCTTTTGCGAACCTTCCGTTAGAATGGATTTATTCATCAGAGGAAATCATTATGAGATTCAGGAATGAAAATTTCGGATAATCCAACTTGTGTTTCGGCTCTCGGCAAAATGTCATTCATCCTTATTTTATAAAATATTGCGTTCTTTAGGGTTTCATATTTCAGGGACTGGTACAGAGTCATGAAATTCTCAAAATTTCCTCTTTCCTTTCTGCTGCACTCATTTCCTACGGCGACGTCTGCTTGAGGGAGGGCAATGACCACAACTCCTCCCCACTCCCCGCTCGTAATGTTGAAGAGTGAAAATGTTGGCTGGCTGAAGATGAAAGGTCTCAAAGAAAGCAGAAATCTTGTATTTTGCCCGAAAGGAACTTCTGAAATATAAAACATTAATCTTAAAATACGTGAATATATACATCGTAATCCCATACAATCCCTCGTACACTAGAAACTCTTTTGTCCAAGGAAAGGAAATTTAATGCATATGTCTGAATAGCCTTTGTTGCGTGTAGGCATTGGATTGAATTTGTTGTGATACGCAAAGTGAGTTATGTACCGGTCACCAAATATATTTATAATCAGCTTTTTCCCTATGATTCATACAATTTGTATCGTATGAATATTATACTCCATTTAAGCATTGGTATGAAATTTTCGTGATTTGAGTTTATTGGGTATATTTTTGAAATTTAATTCAAAGATTTTCATGGGTAGCTTTCAACCCTGGGATAAGTATTGACGTATTTACGTACAAGCTCATACTCGTGCTCACTTCATATTTAGTTGAATTTTAAATGATTACTCGACAAATCTATCAAATCTAAGTATTCGATTTCAATCAAATTGGCAACAAATCAATCTTTCAAAAAATTCCATAAAGCAATAATGCTAAGAATAATGCCGCATCACCACATTTCACACAACGAATATTATTTGTTCCCATTCAAAAGACAGGCTGCAAGCATATTCACAAATGGGAATATAATGCATCGTGAATGGGAACCCTTAACTATATTTTCCGGAATAAATATTTCGACAAATTAGAGACGATTTACCTGTTGTAAAAACTATCTAATTAATGGTTCTTTGATTTATTGATTCTTATATAATTTATTACTCACTGCTTTGCTACGAAAACACATAAAAACTTACGATTGTGAAGTAAGGCTCTTGTGAGCTTTTAAAAACTCTAAATTACATCAGAGAGTTACATTATGCAGGATCAACAATAGGATTTCTCGTGAAATGTAGATAACAGCATTTAGAGTCCCTAATCTACCCTCTTAATGAAACCATCTTCCATGATGTAGATACCGAGTGTTGTACACATACATTAATATTGATTTGGGACTGATTCGGAGCTATTTACTGTGAAATAATATTTAAATCATTAAGAATCATTTCACCCACCGGTAATGTTCTAAAACACCATTTAATTTATGATTAATTTCTGTAGTGATTGCTTTATTTGATATTTTTCACTTTTCATTCGTTCATTTTTATACACGATTCTATGCTATGTTTGATTCACTATTTTAGATAAAAAAAATGAGAAAAAGAATATGGTTTGAAGTAAGGTGTGGCACATACGAACACGCTGAAAATCTAAATTATAATAGATTCTTAATTCATTTATTTGTTCAAAGGCCATCAAAATGTCACAAAGGCTTTTTTAAATTGTCTGGCTAATAACTTATAAAAACAATCAGTATTGCATTGTAAGTAACAAATCAAAAGTAATTAAGTCATGAAAATACAAGTAAGAGATTATCGGGTGGCTAAATTGCGTCAATGGAGCTTAAGAGGGGAGCTGGAGACAGCAGGTGAAAAGAAAAGGCTCACGGAATGCAATCCGAAGCGACCAGAAAGTTAAATAAGGTGGGAAATGTTAAAAAGTACATAAATTTTGTTTTTGGATTTTTTCCAGAATTATTCGGAAGTAATATATAAATCATGATAAAATTGTTTCAATACCCATAAACGTCAATACTCGATGCCAACAATATAACTGTCACATTTATTTTGCAAGTATTATCGGCCCTACTCTGATGTTTTTGATTCGCAAGTTAGCGTGAAGGGAGAATGACACGTATGTGACTAAATAATTAGTTCCGTCATAAATAATCTTTGACGCAGACAAAGGCTGCACTTGCGAGTTTTTTTTTAAATAACTAACGCTTTCATGTTTGTTTTTTTTCAGCAGTATACACCGCAAGCATCTCTTAATTAGATCTGTCCTCGGTGGCCTTTAATTTTTGTGTAATTTATTCGAGACACCGCTGGGATGAAAGAGCCAGAGATATTGCAAATTTTTGACCTTTAAAATAGGAAAAGTAGCCCGGTCTCAACGCTTGCGGGTATTTACGGTACCGGGCATTATGGAAATTTTCGTAGGGCGTAATTTACTCATCGTCCGTTAAGGGGTAAAAATTGGGCGTGTTGGGATACCTACTCGCCCCGCTGAAATAAACGGGGAGAGTCCTTTTTAATGGTCCAAGGTTCTGATGCATAGAAGACAAACGAGAAGATTTTTATTTTTGCGAACCTATTACCTGCCCGTGGAGCGACAGAGTAGAGACACGGGCATGTATAAATAAAATTAAATCCTGAACCAGTCTTTAATGAAATTCATTTGGTGGCTATTTTAATATAATTTGGGTCTCACTGCACTGCAGTACGGCGTGGTGGTTTTTTGGTGGACTCAGCGGTGTTTTTATTTTACCCGCACCCAAATGAAATTAGTGACAGGAATGATTATTCTGGTTTTCTTTATTGACTTCGTGAGTCATGAGATTGATGTAGGAGCATGGATTTTTGTCAATTATTCTACACGAAAAGTGATAACGGTGTAATATTCCACGTGTGCCATGATCCGATAAATTTTTTGATCTCTAATTTATTCCAGTCGTAGTCTAATTTGTAAACGTAAAACTCGTCGTCATGAACACGAAACAATCGAAAGATAATGGTTGAAATCACCAGTACCACACGCTTAGCATTCCTCACACTGATTAGTGTTCCTGTGGAAAAATACTTTTACTCTGACGCGGACCGTAGGGCTTTGTCGTCTTTTTCGATGCACGTGATCCAGCTTGGAGCTCACGTCAGCTTTTCGGCACTTTGCGAGTGGAATCCCCATGAAACTTCCTTTCTTTGGCTCCTCGCATTCGGGAGGGCGAGGGAGGGAATGCAGATGCGGAGATGCAGCTCGTTTAAAAAGCGCATGGGCTTCGATCGCACCGTTATCCCTTAGTAAACCTTCCCGGAAAAAAAACTCTGTGTGTGCTTAAAATAGAGTATCAGTTTTCTCGAACTCAACTTCGCATTTCACCTTATGAACGGGTCAACATTGTATTTAGGAACCACGTCGCTCCTATCATTCCAAAAAATGTAAATTTGACTCGTATTTTCATTTGGGAATTCTTTATTTTTAATTCATGCCTCCAATTGAGTCGATACATTATAAATAAACAATTTCAAATGGTGCAAAATTCAAAAACGTACCCAGAGATTTAAACTAATCCCTCTGGGGAGGAAATTGATGATGCCAAGAGGAAATTTCACCCCGGTGAGGATTCACCTGACATGTTATTGGGCTGTTTTCAAATATTCAAAGAAAACATCTGGCCAAACTACGAGGGTCATCCGGAAAGTAGTACCCGTTCGTGAAATAAAGACACAAAAGTAAATATTAACAAACATAAAAAAATTTATTTGAAAGAGGATACTTTAAACTACTTCTCAACATAATCTCCAAGCAAATTAAGGCATTTTTCATAACGTGTGACAAGTTTCTGTATTCCTGCTGCATAGTCCTTCGCCGCCAGCTCATTGAGATACGCGAGGGACCCATCTTGCACAAATTTTATGTTATGGATTTTTTAGAGTAATGACATGAGCGTTTTCATGATTTTCTTCCTTTCTCCTTTCTTTCCTCCAATTTTTCTTTCTTTTCATTATTTTTTTCTTTCCTTCTGTTACTCTTATCTTTCTTCTATCTTTATCCTAATTCCTTTCTTTTTTATCTTCTCCTAAAAACTGAAAATGATTACTATTTCGCATGAATACATTTCGGTTCTCTATATATTTCTCTCTTACGCTAATTTCCTTAGTTACTATCTTTTTTTAAATTGTGCTTAAGTATTAATCGATTTTTATTATAGAGTTCCTCCCCTCTTTTATGGTTATCAAATGACATTATTTAAATTTTCAATCAAGTCAAATAAATTTCACAGTAGTGTAACCAATAAATATGTAAACATAATTATTATGTATGGAGTTTTATATGAAATTTGTTTGCGCTGAAATTTCATCATTAATTATCCCACGCAATTAATTTTCGCGGTATTAGGGAATTCCCATGGAATATAATGGGATGGAGCCGGCTATAGTCCTCTTATGCCTCCGTGTCTTTTGTATTTTCAGAGTAAATGTTAATAAGAATATTGGCCATAAACTAAAAACAGGTAAATAGAAAAATGACTAATAAATTTAAAAATGTGACTCGCATATTCAAAAGAGTATATCATTATGCGGGGAACTTTTGTGATTATAGGCCGACCATATCATGCCTATCGCTCTCCTGCCTCAAGGTACGAACATTCCATTACATGACGTTCGCCGATTTTCTTTCATGATAACGTGAAGTAGAATGAAAGAGCGTTAAAGCCGGTATACTGAAAATCCATATTGATTTGAGAATTGGGATTCAGAGTTAAATTTCTATAATTTGTATAAAGAATATAGTATAATTATTAATTGTTTTATCTTTGATATAATCTTCACAAGCTCGCTCGCACTCTAAAATTGCAAATTGTTCCTCTCCCCCTGCGTTTCTTCCCTGATCCATCCCTTTCCCCACACTACATCGGTGCTTGTCTCGATATATCCATCGCCTAATTAGCGACTATAAATAGGAAGGTGACGACTCCCGTAATATCGTTAATGCTGACACCGAGCGCACCCAAACTAGCGGGGAAGGGACGCTTGAGCTTGTTTACGAAGAGAAATTGCTCTATTCTCCTGTCATATTCCGAAAGAATTTCCGTCGTCGTTCATTTTCAAATTTATAATGCCCGTGGTGAGCAATTTCATCTCAGGCCATTAGCCCAATTATCTGACGGAACGATTGTTTATATATTTTTTCGCATTCCCACTTCGTTTGCGCAATTTTCGGAAATGAAGGAAGAAGATTGAGGTCTATATTCGGAGGCTTGATTTATTTCTGAATCTCTCTAAATTTTAACCTCTCAATAAAAAAAATTCATTTTTATATTTTGTCATTGATAGTGAAAAAAATGTGGCCCGAGTATCATCAGCCCAATTTATAATGTACTTGAATTCTTTGCATAGCATGCCTGGATGACTAAATTAGACCAACCTACAAACAAATGCAAGTGTATCAAAGAACTGCTTTATGATTGCGGCTTGCATTCTGGAATTTTTAACGCTACGTAACTTGTTTTTAAAAATAGATGTTAAATATTCGAAGGCAAAGAGATTTTTTTGTAGTTAAGCATAACTTTTATCGACTGGTTAAGTTTCCTCCCGTTCGTCCACTTTATTGTGAACATAGCTTAAGAACAAACTATTGGACAGTAGCAATACCCATACTTGCTTATGAGAGGGAAATTTAGGGGTGAAAGAATTAATTATAGCAGAATAAACAGAAAATTAAACGAAAGTCAACGTAGCTGCTTTATATCCATAGCCGGGAGCCATAAAACAGTCTCAAATGAAGCCTTAAATGTAATTACGGGCCTACCACCTATTAAATACAAAATCGTGGAAAGGAAGTGTAAGGAGAATTTCGCCAGAAAGGCAAGGCGAACTTTCCGGGTAGAAGATTATTCCACAAGGATAAATGGAAGACTAATAAGGGGCCATCGGTGAGATTTTGCTTGAAGAATAGCAAGAGAAATAGACTAGCACGGATAAAACTAAAAAGACGCAAAAATAACATCCACATTTATAAGAAAGAATGGAAATGTTATTCCAAACTAAAAGTCCCTGCAGGACATAGATGCTATAATTCTAACTTGAAAATAAGATAAAAAAAGCGACGACACTTTCTCCTACTATCCAAATATGGATTACTTCATTCATCGAATACTGGAGTGCTATTTCTACAAAGAGGAAGAATAGGACCTAAGGGTTACGTTCATTGGAACGTTGACCAACCACCCGAGAGGAGTTAGGGAGAAGATTTACGAAATCAGAGATCGTAGATTGCCTGCCTAGGATGGAGGGACAAAGAAAGGAAAAGAGGATTGCACTCGAGGTATAAGATGACTTTGTCTAGCAAAATCATGAAGAAGTCTATCTTGTGGGGCAATAAATTAAGGGATTTTGATAATAGTATAAGACTAAATAGATAGAAATATGTGAAATTTACGTCAAGAGTTAATCTTCAATGAATTAGGCAAATAATAAAAAAAATGTAAAAAAAATTAAGCATTCATAAATATTCAGTCAAAATGTGATTTAAGGATAAAGGCAATTAAGATAAATATAATTTTGCATTAGCATTTTGAGGTTAACATTTTAAAAAAATCCACAATTTCATAAATAAAGTAAATATTAATAAATTCCACCGGCAAGTAATTTAAGTATTTTGTTGTAAACAGCCATAGCGGCGTACGGCTAATGCCATTCAAAATAAAATAAAATAAAACGGATAAAGGGATGAAAGTTAGCAGTATTTAGCGTAAGAATTAATTATTAAAATTAATGATAAGGTTAATTTATTAAACCAATAACTTTCAGAATTTACACCTTCACTTTGATAATGACAAATCCAGTTTTGTTCAAGCATACGATTTAGTTTATTAGCCGGTGGCCCGGAGATTAATAGTCAAACCGCTGAACACGTGAGTAATGGTAGCAACCCTTGCAATTAGCATCGATCGCGAAAAATAAGGGAAATGGATATGGAAATGAAATTTCTCGGCAGTGAGCTACATTCCCATTTACTGCACTTAAAATAACAGTGAGCTCTTCTACTAAAACCATGTCCCAAAAAAATATCTGCAGAGAGGTGCATTAAAAAGGAGTAGTTTATTCATTATGAAATAGGATTATTTAAATTCCACCCGTAATTAAGTTTTTTGCTTAGTTGTTCCTTACCTAAGAATGAGAACATTTTGTTCCCTAATTGCTCGCTTCGTAACCGGAGTTTATTCGTAGAAATGGATTAACGTTTTTTTCCCCCCCCCCTCCGACCTCGAGATTTATGGTATCCTCCTGTTTCGCCCCTCTCATACCGGTCCGGGAAGGGATAAGAAAGACGAATTATTCGCATAATTAGCCATTCGTCACTCCTTATAATATGCTCCTCCATTTGAGCAGGCCCTGTGTCTGGAAATTCTCCGAGTGACTTTTATTCTGGTTTTTATTTGCTCACGTTGTCCGCATTGTTCTTCTTTAATTGCCATTGTTTTTGGGGAGAAATGCGCCGCGTGAGGTATTCGATGAGGGATTAGGTGCCTTGTCTTGCCTGTATCCCTTTCATCGCCGACTACGCCCAACGTTCTTCGGGCACATTAGCACCACCACCACGGGCCCTTTCCCCTTCGCGGCTCTTCGTCTATTGCCTCCCCTCCCCACCCCGAAGGCCTTGTCCTTCCTGAAACAAAAGAAATGGAGCACGCTATCAGGTGGAAAGCCGAATTTTAAGCGTGTGGGTGGCAAAGTGAAATGTCTGCGTCATTACTCAGGGAAGCTAAAGAGTTATTCATAATTGCGTTTAATATCTCATCCAAGTTAATTTTCCTTTCGGCGGAGCGAGCTTGTTTGCCCTGATCCGTATTTCAACGGATTTTGAAACTTGAAATAGTTCTTTCTCCCCAATTTATCCATCTCTCCAATTTTCTCACCGAGAGTATGGATTAACCAATAAAAATAAATATTGTGTCATCATTTTTAAGAAGTGATTTATCTTCGATGCGTTTCAGCGCGCATAATTATAATGATTGGTTGAAAACACTGAAGTGGCATATCTCCCGATCAGCGTTGATTACGTTACTTCCAGGGGAAATCCCTACATTCAAAAAGTATTTAGAGCAGCCAATCGAGAGTCAGTTCTCAGGCTCCCACGATCACTTGTTTGTCAATAATTTAAGTTAATAACAGAAGATGACTGCTGATTGGAGCAGGTGCATACTTCTGCCTGTTGTGTTTGTATTCAGCAAAATGGAATATTCCCGGAAATCTCCTGTCTACGTCCGCTATAGGTAATCATCCTGGTTATTCCAGCGCGCCCTTAATTACAAAATATGTATGTCGTAATTTACCCGCTTCTATCGCGCACGTCAACACTCATATTCTCTTTTGCATAGGATTTTACCTAATTGCGCGTGATGGTTTAATCATAAATATTTCCCTTGAGGGGGAGAGCACCATGTTTCGGCAACATGGGAATAAATTTTCAAATATAACGGAAAGAAAATCATTCGTTCTTTAATTAAAATCGAGACCTTTTCATCAAAATGGCTCGGTTGCCGATAAAACTTCGGGAGTTGATAAATGCCGTAATCCTCTTGCCTTGCTTTACCTCTCTGCAGGGTGTCGACAAGCATTTGGTTGCCCAAAGTCAATTTTACATTCGCAGAACCGACAGCACCACTCTCGCACAAAGGCATTTTTGAATTATTATTCGCTTGAGATATCTCGCTGTCATTTTGCCTAATTTTGACTGACGCCGGGATAAGCTAACTCGTCATGAAAGAACTTTGGGCTTCATTCGAAGAAGTGTTTCAGCGTATCTGCATTTACAATTATCCTAATAACTGAAACGTATTGATATAATGTTTTCGGTCCTGAAAAAAATAAATTCTTATGAAAATGATGTAGTTTGTAACGTAGAGTGCAACGGATTCACATCTTGATTAAGATGTTATTAATTCTCCCTCTAGAGATATGAATGTGTATGTATGAGTATGTATAATTAGATGCCATATGAAATATTTCTGCTGAAGAGATAGCTCTGAAGACATAGCGAAGTAAACGTACCTCTCTCTCTCTCTCTTTTAAGTGTTTTTTTCACTGTGTTCTCTCTGCGTTGTCGATAAAATGGAACATTTTTATGTTCTGATAGGTAGTATAATAAACCTCTCTACTATGGGAGAAGAGGTGTGCCTGTCGACGTTCAACTCTCGAAACGATTAAACATTTAAGAGAACTTTTTTATGCGTGCTCCAATGTTAAAGCAGTTATCTTAATCATAAATTGTTTATCTCCAATATCTAGCGTTTTTCCGCGTTTTCAATTTGCACTGAATTTTTACTATTTTTATTTTATCCGTATCGATTTTAAATGACGACATAAATTAATACTCAATTAGCTGCAGAACTTTGATACAGATCTTAACTTTGCTTGGATCGTAAACTTAATCGTTGAAGCAGAGGATATGGGTGGATTGGAGGCTTTTGAGATGTGAATGTGGAGAAGAATAGAGAAAATAAAATGGTCGCAAAGAAGAACAAACGATGAAATTCTGGCCATGGCATGGGAGGAGAGATGGTTGTTGGGAGGCATTTCAAGAAGTCTGGACAAATGGATGCAAGACGTACTGGAAGGTAATGACTTTGCTGAGTATGGTAATAGAGGGAGAGAGAATACTGGAAAAGCATGGCAGAGTGAAGAAAACAACAGAAATTTTGGATAAAAGTTAGGGAGCTAGGGAAAAATAATGAGTTAGTATGGCGGTTGAAGGATAGTTTGTGTTATGTAAGTTACATCTGAGGAGTACAGTGAATTCTCTCCAACTACACAGTATCCAAATTTAATTATTTATTCAAAAAATTCTCATTGTTTATTCTGAATTTCTATTGCTAGCTACGAGATTATCTAACCGTTTATCGGGCTCTGAAGTCTCTTCTCTTGCCTTCTTCCCAAAAAATTAGCTTTTAATTTAAACTCTGTAAGTCAATCAATCCTAAGTCGGTTGAATAGCTTAGCGTTTTGTGTCAATTGGCATTTCCGGCTTCAAGGGTTTTCGGAGACTTGCGTAAGGGATAGGGACCGATATTCATTTCACATTGTAATTTTAGCCAATTATGTCCTAGCTCGTTCTGGACAAGTTCGCTCTACCGATTTTCCCCCATATTGCTAACGACTTCATTTATTCACACGGAAGGGGGGTTTTCATTGAAAATGGCGTACATTACATAATGCAGTACAGTGACAGCGCTGTTGGGCATTTCAATCTTTCGACAACGAAAGCCGTGCTCTTTTTTTTTGGATGAGCGGGCTTGGATTTTCTTCCGTGGATAGCCACAGGGCAGACGTAGGTGACCCATGTTGTAAAATAGTAATACGGTAATCCCATCTTACGGGTCTCGGAATGGAGTTAGATGTAACGATCAAGTTGCTTTAAAACTGATTCGATGAGGAATGAAACTTCTGAATGAAAAATTGCAAAGATCGTAAAACCGGAGCATGACTAAAACTAACGGATTTAGAAGTGTGGGACGATAGGGAGTCAACAAGGTTTTTGTGGCCTGGGAGATGATTCCATTTCTTCAGTTCTGCTTAAAGAATGATGTCCAATTGAAATAATGGCAGGAAAAAGTCTTGTGTATCAAGATTAATATTTTTGACAATTACACTAATCAATCATACAAGTAAGGGGAGACTTTATATGATATTTTTTATGGTAAAAATAAAATATCCATCAATTACTCCTGTTGATAAATTATCGCAATACTGTTGTTTCATTGGATTGTTTCCAGTCCTAATCTGATTCGATTAAAATAACTTACTCAATAAAATATCCCCTTCGGAACTTTTATCTTCCTGGACGTGTATTATATTTGTTTGGAATTTTACAGTTACCAGTCGGTGATGTACAAATTTTGCACATTATGATAAATCCTATGAAAGAATTACATAATTCGACCGCATGGTATTATAAATTCGTTAAAACTTTAGGCATAAATAAGGACTCGATCAAATATTTCAGTCACAGCTTCGTCAACAAGAAAAATTTTGACTATCAGATATCAGTATTATATTATTTCACATGAGAGGTATCGAGTTATCTTAAACAGTAGTCGAAAAATCGAATCAATTATCATCGCCTGTTCCGTTGGATTCTTTATCGATTATTTTATTTCAAAATTTAAAACAACCGATTGATCTTTTATTTTCGACGAGTTGGCCATCCTTGGTAGCCGCTCGAAGTAGAAAAAAAGTGAGGGAAAGAGAGAGAGAGAGATTGACAGGAAGAGAATGCTCTCCGCGGCCGCGCTCGCTCTCTCTCTCTCTCTCTCCCGGCGACTCGATCGGCTACGAGTCTCGAGAGACGAGCGGCTTTGAACTCGGGAAGGTTTAACGTCCGACGGAGCGAGCGGTCCGACCGATGCGCGGCGGGGTTTGGGCGCCTTACGGTGCCGCGAGGCGAGCGTTCAACCGCCGGTGAACTCTTATCCCCCGAGTCAGGTAACGGTGCGGAAGAGGTGTGCTCACGGAAGAAGTGTCCGAACGGTCGGTAGCCGAATAGTGGCGTCCAACGGAGCAGGCGTGGAGATTAATCGGTCGTCACGGCAGAGGCGAACGGATGGGCTCAGAAGTGGCAGCACGCGTGCTCCCGTCTATTAAAAAGGTTCCTTCCTCGTGCACAATTACGCGATAGTTTTTTGGTCGAGGTTGCACACGCAGGAATGTACGGAGGCTCATGTTATTGGTTTCTTTTTTTTATGGATTAGCTGTAGTGTCCGGAATCTCTGCGCGCTCCGTCGGCTGAGGTCATTTCCCACGGCGAATTCCTGTCAGAATAAATCATCACCAGACAGCGCGGCGTCAATGCCCTGGGATGGTCGTTCCCAAATCCTGGGTCGCAACCCAGAGTTGCTTGACTTGGTACTTTTTGATGGATCGC
Organism: Hetaerina americana; assembly: GCF_022747635.1. Lineage (NCBI taxonomy): Eukaryota > Metazoa > Arthropoda > Insecta > Odonata > Calopterygidae > Hetaerina > Hetaerina americana. The sequence continues at coordinate 70,510,530 of NW_027287095.1, read as the reverse complement.
TCCCGGGAAAGAGTGTAAATTTCATCAAACCTTAAATGAAAAACTTACATTACCAGGTCATGAAATAAATTTCCCTCATAGTTCACGTTGAAACAGAATGCTCACAAATACGAGATGCGTTCAAATTCTAAGATCATCTAATTTTTACCATTGAACTGTGATCAGATATACAGGTATATTTGAGCTTAAAATACGTGAGGACTCTTTATTAATCCGAGTCACATATGGTTGTATCGTACATCCCAAAAGGTTTGTATGCCTAACCTAAAAAATTAGAAACGTTTACAATATGTACGGTGGCGTAGTTTGGTGCACAAGAACAGCGTGATCATCCATTTCCTCCACTTGCCTGGTTTAACCTCATCGAACTTCATCGCTAACTGACTGAGACATAGGGTGATTCTCTTATGAATGTGAGAAATATGCGTTCGTGGGTGCGAAAGTTAAGAAAGAAGACCGAAGGACGTCTGGCATCAAGCCCAATACACCGCGGCCTCGGACCAGTCGGTTTTTCCAGTGGGCAAAAGTGGGACCTATACAGAAGCGTTGTCGACGGTAATGGAATCGTGGCGTCGACTTTGAAAGAAAACGTGCGCGTCTACAGGGAGATTATCTAGAGATGTAACAGAAGTTTCAACTTGCTGGTGCTATTAGTTCTTCATAAAAGCATTAGGTCTTTGAATTTGAACCCACCTCATTTTCGTAATCATGAAGAGTTGATAGGCAATGGGGGTTAGAGCTCACCTTGTGCTAAGCACTATGGTGTTCAGGATTTCCAGGTGCCCCGTTCCTCTCCAAGGGCCACCTTTGGTCACCCGACAATTTGTAGTACAAAATAATTTCACAGCTTCGTTTTGACAGGGGATGCCAAAAGGGATCCTACGAACCAGATTCCTGGACTCCTTCAGAACGCATCCCCACTTAGCTCCCATCCTGCCCCCTGGCAGGAATTAAAGGGTTAGATTTAAATTCATTTCAAATTCAAATGAGAATTGAATGTTCTAATAAAAATAAAGTCATTCATCCGAAGCACGAACTAAACATTCTTTTGGCATACTAGTTGAATAGGTAGGGCATTGGTCAGCTGACCGGTAATGCATGTGAGAGATTCTGGATACCATCAGCTAAGCCCGGATGTTTTCTTTTTTGGCCTAGTTTTTCGAGGAAAGCAAAGTGACTAAAAATATAATTGTTAACATTGCGTAATTTTTAAGAGTCATGGGGACTAATTCTCCATCAAATCTAAACTCATGTTTACCATTAATTGAAACGGAGAGCAAAGACACCTTTTAGGAAGTACACCTTATGATGACGTCCGGACGTTTAAATGCGCGTTATGTTCGCAATAAATAAATAAGGAGGCATTGAAAAAAGTGTTTTAATCACTCCCTAAACGTCACATTTAATCACGCATACCAACCCATCCTCGGGTTTATGACTGTGATTTGATCGACATGTGATATCATTACTTTAAATCGAGGAACTTATACATTGATTTCGGTGTATACCTGCAGTTACAACCAGAATTTGCGCAAGAAAATTGACAGGTGTTGCTGTTATGCTTTAGCTGAACATTTCAAATCACTGGTTTGGGTTTTTAGCAAGAAAAAGAGTTATTTAACGCTCTCCTAGATATCTGAATCCTTGACATAAGAATCAGTCATTAATTTTGACACAAATCACTTGTTATCATCATTCATATTTCCTGGTATTCCAATTTCCCTTTAAGATAAGGACATGGTCTTCCCTTGCAGTTAACTATTGCTCTTCCTAGTTACGTATCACCTGCTCGACGAGGAATTTTGCTTACAAACAAGCAATTTATAATTGAGCTTTTATGTCTAGTTTTAAATTCTCTATTGAGGAGCCCTCCACGAAACACGGCTAATAAGCATCTTTCGAGTCATATATATCCTCGCCATTAATTATCTTCTGTGTATTCGATTTAATAGATTTTTCCCATTGAGTATCACGCGGCCTCTGATCCTTACAACATAATGGCAGGAGTTGCAGTTATTGAATGGTATGCAGGAGGCTATTTGCGTAATTAAGGATAGGTGGGTAACTTGTGGAAAAGTAAGATTGAGAGGTTTTGTGAGAAACGTGGCGTCGGAATAAACCTACCCTAAATGAAAGGTGCTAAAGAGTAATACAATTTGATAGCTTAAAGATCCACCTGGTGATGGGTATATCGCATTAAATACGACTCACATGCAAGAATGGGAGTACTAATTATCATTTCGCCACTTTTAGAATTCAAAGTGTATCTATCGGTGTAGGAAGCCGTTAAGTACCATCTTACGGCAGAAACCCGTTAGTTAACCCTCACACCCTATTCGTCTCTCGCCCTGTGCCTTTATGAAAGCAATCAAGTGGAGCGTGAACAACAAATGTTCGAATTCGATCAATATATTTTTCAAAATAAACTCATCTACGGATGCAGGTAAATAATTGGCTCCTTTAGCGTTCACATGGTTACACCCAATTAAGAGCTTTACATTCAATATGCGTTTGCTCGATTCGTGCATTCATCCGTGCGTTCAATCAGAACGATGTGTAAAAACACGACCCGTAGGCTATTATTGCTCTACTCTTACGCCTATATATAATACGCCTCACCCCAGGGTTGCCAGGCCGACTGTGAAATGTGTAAGCGGAGGGATGGAGTTGCAGTGAAGACGGATGCCCAAATTTTGTTTGGTAAACATGGCAGAAGCCAATAAAATCAGTTAATGTCGTGTCTAACTATTCCGGTGGAAGGACAAAATCGTCTGAAAAGTTAATATTATTTATTCAATTTTCAAAAATTTCCTCTTGGGCGTCTCCGTTTGAATATTTTCAAAGAGTCTTACTAATTATTAATTATGATTTTACGTTTTTTTCAACATGTTTAACGAATTAATCGGTTGTCCTGTGTATTTTGGAAGAGGTCTCACTAATGTTAAATAAAACAGGGATGAGAGAATATTTAGAAATACTTTTTTTTTTAATTCAAAAAGGGAGTACCAGAAATTGCCAAAAATGACACCTGGTGTTGATCAAGATTTGTGTAATTATTCTTACTTAAATAATACTAATAATATGTGTTAAGGTGTACGTATTTACTAGAATACACTTTTTTCTGTGCCTCTCCCGTGAAGGGATTTATCATAGGCCAGGGAAAACGATACCCGCACAGGAAATTATCTTTATATCCGGTTGTAAACACCCAAAATTCATACATTCACTTACTGAAAAATTATGCGGACAGACATAAACTTGGAGTTAGATTATTCCTGCTTAGCTTTGAACCTTGAAAGCTACATTAACTCTATTTACAAACTGTAACAAGTTGTTTTATGACCATTTACTTCCTTATAGAAAAACAATAAATGGTCTATGCTGTGTTCTGTTCATGCCTATTTAAGACCGGAAAGAGTAAGAAAAGCCTCGCCTTTACCGGAGATTGAACCCCAGGCCTCGGGCAAGAGCCACTAGTTCAATTAATGTTCCCCCATAAAATCCCTTAAAGGTCATACAAAACTTCTAAAATAGCCATGAATACCCCAGTCTCCTGTGATGATGACGTGTCGACGCGGAAGAAAGCATTACATTTTTTAAAGAATGAATGTACGAGGACGGCTCTCGCTACTTTAATATTCGTTTGCTCACATCACCTCGGGGTAACCATTGTTTTCTGGTTCTCTTACGGCACTATTAACATTTATCCACGTTGTGAAAAGTCGGCAACGCTTTTGTGGTCACGCCTCAGCTCGGAGAATAAGTGCATGATGACACAAGGAGGGGGAGTGGCGAGCGATGACGTGATCGCCCTCACGTGTATAGCAATGACTTCGGAGAGTATCGTCGTCATTCCGGCGAAGAAGATGTGGCTCAAATCAATTCATCCCCTCCGTGCTTTTACTGAGCACCTTGCCCATCTTCATTGCGCTCCACTTCGGGATTGCCGGTGAATGTTGACCTAGACGGCGTTCACTGACATCCGGAGATCCGGGTTCACGCCCTTTTTCCGTTGACGATTTCGGCTTCTCCTCAATTTCTTCCGCTAGCTCGATCGGTCTCTCCTCGTCGAGTTAGTTTCGACTAATAAGGAAGTGATTAAAAGTATGTGCTAATGGTGTTTTGTAATAAGATAAAACCATTTTACACCCGATAAAAAAAACGGAAGGAGTGGGGGGGGGAAGGGAAGTAAAATTTCGTACTGAGTGGAACTCGTCCGATAGAAATTCACCATTGAGCCCAGAGTAATAGCATTCCGTATGTATTAACGTCACTGATTTTATCCAATCGGTGTATCGCCGATCAAGTCCTTCTTTTTTACCCCACTATAGATTAACTGCAAGAGATTCCCGTGAAGAGAAGCACCCTTCACCAATTAATTCTGTTCTAATTTCCATATTTCCTTCGGCAGTACGTGCCAAGTAAACAATGGAGTTTGATGACCAGGACGCAGTAATTAATGATCAATTGATTAGACTACTTTGAAAGATAACACTGTTGAACAGGTTAAGTACCTAACACACTGATTAAATTGAATAGTGGTTCAAAAATTTAAGTGGTTTCGCTCAGTCAAACGGAAGGCAGTTGTCACCGTCAATGTTTTTCGTCAGCAAGATTGAGCAGAGGAGCACGGTTTCGTTAAAAACATCATTTGTACATGTGCAAATGTTGAGGTTGATATTTTTGTTGAATTACGAGGGTCATCCGGAAAGTAGTACCCGTTCGTGAAATAAAGACACAAAAGTAAATATTAACAAACATAAAAAAATTTATTTGAAAGAGGATACTTTAAACTACTTCTCAACATAATCTCCAAGCAAATTAAGGCATTTGTCATAACGTGTGACAAGTTTCTGTATTCCTGCTGCATAGTCCTTCGCCGCCAGCTCATTGAGATACGCGAGGGACCCATCTTGCACAAATTTTTGCATAATGCAGATGGTGTTTAACAATTTCATGAACAATTGTTCGAGAAACATTGGGAAAATGCTCACAGATGTCATCAATTGTGACGCGCCGATCGTTCCTCACGAATTCGTCAACTGAGCTCACCAGTTGGTCTGTAATGACAGACGGTCTCTCCGAACGCTCATCGTCGTGTGTGTTCCCCCTCCCCATGTTGAAGTTGCGACACCACCGCCGAACAGACGACTCGTCCATTACATTGTCTCCATACACCTCCTTTAATTGGCGATGAATATCACATGGGCGAACGTTTCTTGCATTGAGGAATTTAATCACTGCCCTCACTTCACAACTGGCGGCGTTCTCAATTTTTTTAAACATTGTAAACAATCACAGAAACAACACAGGCAATGCTAGCGTCACGCAACTTGGCTCAGAGAAGGCAGACAAGCCACTGAAGCTATCTGACCTCGTCCAGCGGCTACTCGCGTCGTCAGCACTTCATGCGGCACGAACGGGTACTACTTTCCGGATGACCCTCGTAACTTAATGATAAATTTATGAGCACACAACACATACATATGCAAGGAAGTAAAATGTTGATATTTCACCTTTTTAAGCTTATTATTCTTAGACTAAATTGTAAGTACATATTTTTTGTGGCCACTTAGGAGGTTCAAAGGGCTAGCGTAGGGTATTGTATGCTATTTTAGTCCCAGTGATGAAGGTGCTGGAGTGGGACTGGCGGAATCATCCGTTGAATACTTGAGTCACATAACTTTGTCCAAGGTGTTAGAGCGTCCTAATTTGAGAATCATTATTCGACTCTATGGTTTTTTTTTCATTAACGTTTTAACTCCGTAGCCGCCTCTTGCATCTTCATGTTAAGTTATGGATAGAGAACTAGATATCAGCCTGATGTCTTGTCCTTATCAAACCCAAGAGACGAAATTTCTTACATCCACTTTTATTTTGGCATGGTGAACAAAATAAATAAAAGTAAACTTAAATATGAGCATTGTAAACAAAAGTAAAATAAATAAAACTATATTTTTCTCACCATAAATGATGTATTGCCCCAACTTCCAGTAGAGTCAAATACCTGTTAATTATCATTCGTTTTTCTGTAGAGATAAATACAGTTTCATTTGGTATAACAATAAACTGACATGTACAACAATTTTCTGTGACATTCTCAAGTTATATAAACTAAGAAAAACCATTGATAATACAGGACTACAGTTAAGAAACTAAAGTAGAAAGCTGTGGTAATTAGTATAGGTGCACATGAGCGTAAAATTCGTAATGAGAATAAGGGGAAATGAAAAATATTCATCAAATGAATGTTCATCGTTTACATAATATTATATATTATTGCATCAAAAGTAGAGGTTTTATTAGGACTGATTTAAAATATACTTTCTATGATAACCAAAATTCCCCTTAGAGAAGTTCATATATATTGACTCAGATCTTTTCATCGACTTCATTCTGCTTTCATCAATGGAAATGAATCCAAAACTCGAGGAACTTGAGCCCCGATTGGCTTGATTATTAGAGGACGATATTGCGGAGCATGACGCGGGAGAACAGGGAGTGATATCTGGTATTTTTATTACGGATATTAAATTTACTGATGAATCAAAAATTGAGATGTGGTTGTCAGTGATTTTAGATAGTTTTATGCATAGTTTTTAATTGAACATTAACAGTGAGGTTGCCTAATTTTACGACAGTTTAACTGGAAAAAACAACTAGCTGTCATTTTCCTGTTTCATTTAGTCACAAATAAATAAAATAAACATATTCATGACTGCGGGCAATTTATTGTGATTTTCATCGTCGAAGGCGTCTCTATTAACTGAATTTCGTCATGGAAGAAGTTTGCCATCGGTAAGCACCACAAAATTTGCAGTAGCCACCGTAGGAATTTCATTCTAAGGACTTAAAATTCCAGTAGGTGGGTCAGTTAACTAATTGAGATTTTTCTCGCAGACCTGAAGATAATCAAATACCAGCAAAGGAAATAACCAGTATATATTTCTTACCTTCTTGTAGGCTTGTCATCGAGTACATTATGGGGTTATGTCAAACGCTGAATCTCATTAAAAGAACCGAATTGAGTTACTTTCGCGCCACCCATGATAATCTTGTTTATTAGTATAGTGCCGTTACTAATCTTCACAGAAACTACGAGTAGAGTTTATTTTAAAAGTGATATTTAGGTAGAAAGGTGAGTTTAATAGGGACACGGAGGCACCGACATCTCTTTTGGAATAACTCCGAAGGGGTGAAAATTATCCCTTGACATATGGGAGCGTTATTATTGAGCATTTGGGTTCAAAGATGCTAATTTGACATTATCTATCTGGCCATTTGATATTATAATGGCAATTATTATTGTCAGCATATCAATTGCGATTGATTGTCCATAATTTTTTCAAGATGTGAAAATGTCGCGTCGATTAGCGTTTCGTTTAATCCTAATGATGCACTCTGTGCTAAAGGGAAGTATGGAGGGATATAGACTCAGGTGGAATCTTATTTAACAAATATTTCCTGTTTCTATCCATGCATCATCAAACACGAAAGGCAGTGACTTGTTTGCAAGAGCCACACCACTCTATTCACTACTGCTTCCTTCAGGCTAGTATATGTTCTGAAGCCCATCTCACGCTTCTTCATGTTCTCTAAGAAAGCAGCTCTGGGATGTCCTCTTGGTTTCTTGCCGGCAGATCTAAAGCATTAGACGGACCTGTGAACTTCTTCTTAAGTCCGTTGAATAGAGCAGTTTATTATTAAAACCCTCTCTCTTAGTGTGCTGAGACATATCATCGTGTTGAACCGGAATATGCATTGCCATTTTCTGGACTCGGCACAAGCCACTCATTCGAAGGTAATCAATCGTAGGTACCGGTGTAAAATTGTCAACGTAAGCCTGGCGCTGATTAAAACTCACGGCCAGCTTATGATTGAGCGGACGTGTTTACGCATATTTTAAGCTGGGAATGTCCAATAAGCCGTGAGTGTTCAACTATTTTTGGTCAGCTTGCCGTCCACTTAGCATGATGTCCAAAATGTATTGCGACAATTTCAGGACGTCAGATAATATCATTTATTTTGTACCGCTGGTCCACTACTATAATCCTTCTACCTTCTGGAAATAAGTGAACATAAGTATTAGTATAAATTATCGTCAGTCGATCAGCCTCGCCTCATATTTTTGAGAAATATGCTCGATGGACGAAAAATGAATGATTCGGAAGCTTTTCCCAAACGTTGGCATTCCGTCAGTAGTCTACGAAGGCGCCGGTTATTTTCATTGTATTTCCACCAAAGAGTAAAGCACACATCTGTTCATTGTACGGGGACCACCCTTGTTCCTGAGAATCGCCTGATAGTTGCGGTCATTTGCATCATTTTTTATTGCACTGATCAGGAAAGGTAGGGCGTGGCCACAGACAGATGGCATAAAACACTAAGAAAATAAAATGGACACGATTTAGTTTTTTTTTCAATATGTATAGGTTTGTATATATATATATATATATATATATATATATATATATATATATATATATCATATACTGAGTGCTTTCCAAAAGTAATGAAATTAAATTTCCCGCGCCGCTCCTATTGGTTGGAGTGGGATCAAACTACTTGAAGAGTGGGTGGGGGGGACGTTAAGCTTTACCGCTCGATTCCCAACTCTCTCTCCATCACTGGATTTGCAACACTACAGCCACACTCAGCAAATACCTTTACAATCTACACCATGCACTCCACAAACGCGGTTACCAAGGGTAGCTCCTACAAAATAAAATTGCCGCTCCACCCAACCACATAAAAACAACCCCACATCTGACGCAGGACTCAACCTTTGTACCACGTACAGGATAGGTACAACCTTTGTACCACCTATTTCCCCGGATCCCACTGATTGAAAACCTTTCTTAAATAACTGTTTCCTATTTTACACGACAATGATGTGACCTCATCCTTACTACCCCAATTACCCTCTCTCGCATACTGACGATCCGCCAATCTTAAAAACTGTCTGAGATCCAACAATCCTTTGACGCCCTCCCCCTAGCAAATTTCCTCATATTTCCCCTACTTGCAACCGCCCCCGATGTAAAACATGTCTACTTATCAGATCCGCTCCCCTCTCCTCACATCCCCTCATTGCCCCTAGACCTCGTTCCCACGCTAATTTCCTCTCGAGAAACATCTATCTTTTGTCATGCAAACAATTCACTTCATTTTACATAGGTGAATGTATTACCCCCTTATCCATTCGAATGAGCAATCACCGCTACTCCTGTAATTATACTACCCGATTCAGCCACCAATATAGAGGTCATAATTCGAGAATCCGCATATTTACTAGATTTTCGATCTTTTAAAATTCCCACCCTCAACTGCCATCTTTAATTCCACTCTCAGTATTCCCTCTACTTTCCCCCCTTTTTCTCCCCCCAGACTCCATGTATCTCTCAGAGAATTTTTAGTCTTACTTGAAGAAGGCCTGAGAGAGGGCCGAAGCTCAAACAATCTACAATTTGTCCTCTATATGTTATGTGCTACCTGTTTTAATTTGTATATATATATACATATAAATAGATATATGGATATATATATATGTATATATACACATGTTATCAATTATATCCATTAGGTCCATTGTGCATATTTTTAATAGAGAAGGAAACTCTCTTCCGAAAATTTTCATCAACAAAAAAGGTCCTTGCATTGAAATTCATAGAAAATCGTCATAGTTTCCTAGGAAGCCCATTGCTTTTCTTGGAAATACTCACCGTGAGCTTCTCTGGAATATCTTGATTATCTTCCAGGAAGGTCGGTGCTCATGGCCCATGCCCATTCCCTTCGAGTCATTGAGCCTACTAGGCCTGGGACCTGTGCCATAATATGGAAGCTCTTCAATTGCAGTGCTCAATTCAGTTCAGTATCAATCCGACGAGTGAGGCTCTTGGCGTAGCTCAGAGTAGGCCAACGCCGGACTTCGGATTCTTTCCACCGGTCTATGCCACTCCTGCTCTAAACTCCATATTTTAAAACCCCAGTTAATAGTGCAAGTTTTTTATTTGCTTGCTGCCGCACATAAAAGCGACAAAGGTTATCGCCACTGATGTGTCATTACGTCATTTAAATTCCTCCTAACTTCCACGTGACTCGGATTCAAGGAACAGTTCTAAATATCCAATTCAGGCAAAATTATGATTCTTGTCTGTTTTCATCGGCATCCAAGCATGCACATATTTTCTTTTGATGGATCCTCTGTGGTATCACGATGCCTACTTAACTTGTATTTATATACATAATATGATTTATATATATAGGTCGCGGTAGTCCAGGGGTAGAGCGTTGGACTACTGACCGGAGGTGATTCAGGGCACCTGCAGCTCCACCCAAGCTATGTGATTTTTCGGGTACCAGATCCTGGGAAACCATAACCGACACAGGGAAAGGAACTGGCCCCCATACCTTGATGTGTGAATTTCACACGCCGTCGGGCTTAGTATTGGGTGATCTCTACCATCACCTACTAAAGCGACCTTCGGGTTGATTACTGTGTTTATGGTTATATATATATATATATATATATATATATGTAAATTGTTACCTTGTCCAAGCTTTAAATTATTCCTTCTACTCTGTTGCCTTGTAGCTTTGTGCCATATTTTATCATATTAGTTTCCATTTTCACTGTTATATGCTACGCGTACGCCGTCGCCATCTTGATGATTCGGCAGCCTAGTAAATCATTTGATCCTTTCTCCCCTTGATTGCCAGAAACCTTGTAAAATTGGTTTGTGCCAATTTTTTCATGAAACAAATGTTATCTAAGTGGTAGTAATTTCAGCTAATGGACTGTTTCAAAATCAGACTTGACTTCAATGCATCAAAATACCAATCACCTAATGGTCGACTGATAGCCTTTAATGAACAAAATACGGTACTCGAGCCCGTCCATCAAGAGCTAATAGCTTACATTGCCCTATCAAAGATAAATTATGGCAGTTGTAAGAAGCAAACAAGTATCAGAAATTTGAATTTATTGGAAAGGGATAACTTGAAGAGGAATTTAAGTTTTAAAAATCGTCGATAGGTTATAATTGTAACTCATACATTCATTATCATTCAGAGTATTGATAAAGTAGGTCATAGACAAGGAGTTATATGCGCTCGTAAAATAAAGAATGGATTATAAATGACATACCTGTAATAATGCATCTCTGTTTCACTTCTGTAAACTTGACATGGTTGGCTGGTTTATGTCGTTTCAATTGTATTCCTCTGAATTATGCGTGAGCTCAATTTTTGCTTTGCAAAATCCATGGTGTAATCTAAATTATTATGTTATATTTTGAGTGTCCAATCATATTCTGGACGTTTTGAGTGTCAACCCTAAGATTTTGTCCCGTAATTCGATAACGAAGGATTGAAAAAAGTCTAGCTATAGTCAGAAAGATGTAAAATCTTTTCTGTACATTTTATTTCATAATACTAAGCCTTTTTATAGATCTCTCAATTTTTGCATCGCCCATCTACCCAAGGTGGCAATTATGGGAACGTAAAATATTGCTTTCGGAGCTGTGTTAAATCTGTAAATAAAACCGTGATATATATCCATTATTTGTTCAAGTTTATATTTTAAAATAACATTTTCGGAATATCTCCCTCTATCCATACCATCAAGTCGATTACGACAAATAATATTTTGTGTGTTGTGATAAAGTTGAAAAAAAATCTAATCTAAAAGTAATCTCATCTCAGGTAAAGCTCAGTGGCATTTAAAATTTGTCGCAACCGAAGAATATTAAGGTGTTTTATTTCTTTTAGATTTCATCATATTTTGAAAATAGTTTGTCCCCAGAGAGGAACAATCTCATCCTGGATTGGCAGAAACTACCATAATACCAGTCTTGGGAATTTAACTCGGCAAGAAAGTACAATATTTTGCATCAGGTCGAATGAAAAACACAGGCAGAGGAAATGAAACCCAGCCCGTAATACGGATCCTGTATTATGTTTAATATCCCTGAAATACGACCTCTTTTAGCATCTTTTTCCATTTTAGTTTCATTCAGTACAAAAACAGGCACGGATTTATTTCCACTCTCGTCTCCACCCTATTGAAAAATAAGTCTCCTCTAAACAAAATCTGAAACCTCATTTTGCCGTTAGCACTTCGGTATGATAATTTAACGCCATTCCTGTGCATTCAATTCTGTATGTAAATATTTTAATTAAACTCAGATTAGGAGTTTAAACTCGAAACGTTTTCGGACCTCACTAATAACAGATTTGTGTAGCATTTGGCCGATTTTCTATTTTTCATAGCTTTTAGAAGTTTTTCGGACGCAAAAAGATGGCAAAAATTCGCGAAAAACAAAAATACGCTGCACCGACTTCTCCTCATTAAACTGCGCTTCTCATTAAATGTATTTCTTTTTTTTTCTTCTGTAAACTAATTTTATTTTCACTCCACTTAGTGTTGTAATATTTATATTATTGGTTTTATTATAATTTATTTTATTTTTAATATGATCATTCAGCCATTGAACTTTTGAGGGAGATAATTGTAACGCACCAAGTGCCAAGTGGATTAGTCACAAACATAGTGTCGTGCATTAGAGGGTTTGATAAGCGATTGAGTCCCTTGTATTTGATTACACGTCACATATAATTCCACCCAATACTATATTTCTAATATTGGAGGGATTTTTTCTTTAATTTGAATTTTATTAAAATATACTTCAGTTTTAACCCAGAGTGTATTTCTTCCAACGCTACAAATATCTACAGGGAATGAATTGTAACGGTAGTGTTATTCAGGTTAAAATATAATTCGAAACGAGTTTTAACTTCAATGTATCGCTGGCTCATCAAGCAGGTCGAAAACTCTTTTACGAAAAATCGTCTTCATTCCGGGAAGGTGGGTTTGCAATTTCCTTTGCAAACATCAATGTACGTGTAATATAACTGCCTTTCTCTCCGAGACGAAAAATAAAATGCATCTCTGTTTCAAAATTGACTCATCTTTCTTTGAAATTCCTCTCTTGAAAAAAAAGATATCATTTATTGATTTCCAAAGTCAACATTTCCGAGACAGTTGCACAAGTAGGATGTCATATAATATTTGATGTGAGTCATCATTCATCGTCTGAGTCATCAAAGTGGAATTCAATCACGAACAAGGTATTGGATCTGGCGGATGGAAACATTCACCATGTCATTTCATAGAAACACCTTCGGTCCTCTGCTCTCACTTGAGAAAAAAAACCCCTACAAGGTAAAATAGCGTAAAAATCAATCATGATAAAATATAAGAGTTTCTGTTAAAAATTCTTTAACATTTTTGGTCGATTCCAAAATAAATAGCGACCATCCGAGTCAATAATTATTTTTTAGTTGAATCTTGCTGAATGCGGTGTACTTGTTTTTTTATCACTAGAATAAGAAAAACTGTAATAGCAACACAACTCACGCAATATTAAAAAAAAGTATTTAAAGTCTCAGATATGCCTAAAACTTTCTGTTTTTCACTTTATTTTATTCTCCACTTCTGCCACCATAAATATTTCGGACATTGATTTATGTCGATGAAAACTTGAATGATTCTAGAGAAACGATAAATCAACATTTTTGGATAGTGTCAAATGACAGATGGACATTTTTTTCTACTTTTTCGTCTGTAGAAATTATTTTCTTTTCGATGAAGTATCATCTTATGAAAGCTGAGAGCGCATGCTATTTTGTATAACTTGAACGACATCATTTACGATTTATTAACCGTCGATTCAACTTCCACGATGTATTTGATACATTACAAATATTTTTTGTTTCCTTCTGAATTTTTTTTTCAATTCATAAATTTAGGCTAAGGTCTAATTGGGGACTAGACTGAAATATGTTTAGGCTATTTATGGTTTACCATCGAGGGAAAGTTTCTAAATGAGTTTATTAAAGAGATAAATAGGTGTGAATTTGAGTCCCTCGACTGATATTCTTATTCGCCTTATCGTGTGAATTACTTATTTATCTCACCAATGAAACCATAATTAGACAATTATACTATTGGCTTCGGTGGCATCGAAACCCGCGATATACCTCGTATAGGTTGGCTGAGTAATTTTTAATCAACCTATCTAACCTGACCGATCTCTTTATTTCAATTTATTTCTATTAGCTCTTTTTCAAAAATCATAATAAATGCCGAAAATAAACATAACTGTGTTTTTTTCAAGCGATATCTCTTGGAAATCAAGTAAGAATTCTTGATTCTTCATATAACTTTCCCAAGAGGTGGAAATATTTTTTTAGGATTAACATGAAAAACATGAAGGCGGACATTATTTCCGCTGTCAACTTTTTCCATATAGACTCATAACACAGTGAGCAGAAAACTGAGAGCTGTAACGACTGCCAACAGCAGAAAGTGTTTGATATAAAGTATTAGTTCCTCTCTTAGATATCTTTTAGTCTTATTGATTCTTTCCTAACGTAATAGGGAATGATATTTTAGGAATGCCGTGCGCTCTCAAAAAATAATTGATATTAATATTTTTGCTGATCGTTTCGATAGTGTAAACGTAAATTGTACGTTACGATTTTCTCTCATTTGATTATTGGTCGACTTCAATACCAAAAATAGTTCGAGAAACTTCCTTCGTTCATAATTTCATTGTTTCTTGATTCCACAAGTTCATGTTTTCCATTGTTGATTTCCTAATTTCCCTCCCAGGTCTTTCTTTACGGATTTGCTCCTTCATTGTTGTCTTACCAAGGTATCGGGGACTTTTTACGGGGTTGACGTACTCCATAATGCTCATTTTTGCGGACTGCCTTCAAATTTACGGGTTGTTGACATCGGCGCCGTTCCTCATCACCCCGCACGAGAGAAGAAGCTCCAAGACCAACCGCCGCCAACCTTCTAGACCTCGGGAACGTTCGTTGACTCCTTGTTTTCCCTTTTAACTCCGGTCGATATCGATATTCTTACGTCCGCATCCGCGTTTCTCCTCGGTCCGCCTTCGCGTGCGGAAGGTAGGGTTGAGGACGGTTAGGTCGAAGACTCAGGTCGTTTCACCCGCGTCCTGTGACCTCCGAAAATGTGACCGGATGAAGAATAATTCCTTTTTTCCCCCTCGATCTGCCAAAAAAACACTCATCACCCCTACCCCATTTTCAATTCCCTGCATCGTCAATCCCACTTATTCATCACGCTCGATCCATTTCCTTTCCCCATTATCTCCTTTTTTCTATTATGTTACGGTAATCACGGTAGGCAAACATTCTTGACGGTCATGGCATACTACACTGGTAAGCTTATAAATCCAACTATTTTTATACTATTTTCGTCCCCTATAATTTGTAAAGATACGGAGACTCCCGGTCTTTAACTTGCTGTATTTGGATTGCTGGTACGTTCTGACTGTTTTCCGTTTTATTAAAGAAAAAAAGCATTTATATCATATTCGCATTGTACACGGAAACTCTGCAAAGTAGAAGAAAAATAAGCAGACTAAGTGGAAGGTTCCGCATTCTAAAGGGAGAGAAAGCTTGGGCAGATCTAAGGAAAGAAGCGGGAAATCCAAATTTTATTGAGAGAAATGATCGCAAATTCAAGTTAAAATGCCGGGCACAAAGAACGAATAAAAATAATTTTCTTTTATTAATAAAACAATTGTTGACCTTACCTGCAAAACTATTAGAGCCCTCCCCTAACAGAGTGCATACTTTTAAGAAAATATGTGAGCAATTAATGTAATAACTTTATTGATGTGTGGTGCTAAATTATGTGTAATTACTTAATTTTTTATTTTATCTTTTTTTCTTGCTGATTGATTGATGTTAATGAGATGGGGATTTTCTTGTTTTATGTGTTAGAGATTTCTCTCCTTTTTTTACTGACTAATTTTATTTATTATCTTTTGTCATTACTTGGGACCTGTGTGCCATCTGACAATGCCTACCTGCACATTTATGTTTTAATAATAATAATAATAATAAAACAGGATTGCATGCTTAAAAAAAATTCGAAATCAGCTACACACATTACCTGTCCTTACGTAGGGATCGAACAGTTCACCTGAAAGAAAGTGCATTTTTCTCACCGTGAAAATTCAATTGCGTTCTGATTTAACCCGAAAATCAGCATTTGATGCATAAAAGGGCATTTATTTTCAACGTTCAATCGCTCTGGATACATTTACCGTTTTATTAAGGCCGCGTCCATTCACGAAAAACCTAGCACCCGATTTCTTTCATGAATTTCCCAAGTTTTAAAATGTTACCCGTGAAAATTAATGGGAAGAAGCATAAACATTGTTTTTAGTGCAACCCATCTCGAAACCAATCGCCAAAGAGTTCAGTGTGATGGTCCTTGGGCGTATATTAACTTCTCGTAGTATGACATCAATTCAGAATTTCTCTGACGTCAAGTTTTTGTGTGGATGTTTGTCTCTCTCCCTCTCTCAGTAACCTCTCAGAAATACTTGGAGAATCTCGTGATTCCCGATTTAATAATATAACATAATTCTTACCGTGACTGGAGACTGACTGATGAAAATAAACAGCTACGCGACAGCTAGGATACTGCCTCGGCGAACTGTGACTCTTTATCACAAAAGACAATTTCATCTCGAGAAATGTTGACGTCACATTTTCTCAAGTACTTATTTATTACAAATAGTGGAAAAATAATAAATAAAACCATGAATTGTAAAATAAATCTATATGGAAAGAACTTCCAAAAAATTAGGAGCGCATATATTCAATTTTTAACTTCTTTTTAGCCTTGGGCATTTAGTAAATAGAGACTACTTGAAGCGGAAGCTCACGTTCAGACATAGCAAACTATCATGAGATGCTTTTGTGCCTCTGCAGATCGGGTCTTTTTTTCATCGCCATATTTCACAATTACCTTCACTTCCATGATCAACTTCCGATTTCAATTAATAAATTGCTTTGTATATATTTAAGTAATTTTACACTTTTCGAGCAAAATAATTTTAATCGTCTCCAGTAACAACAATCATTAATCCTAAATTACAATTGCAAGATGTCCTTGGCGTATTACTACCATCAATTCACACCTCATATTGAAAAAGGTGCCTCAATTTGAAGATATTTGAGGCCGAGACTGCGTGAAATAATATTACGACGCTGGAATAGTAACCTCAAGGAAGATGTTTTCGTGGTACTTAAAATCTATGATCTCTTACCTTCTTATAAAAAATGTCTCATATTCCATTAGCGAGAGAGATACTGGTGATGCGTCAGAAACAATACGTATGCTGGGATGAAGATCGCGACAGAAATAGGCTAAGGACGCTGTCTAATTAAGATTAAAGCTCGTGGAGGATTATTCCTGCGCAAAATGTGCCCCCGCAGATTACAGTAAATAAAAATTTAAAAAATAAAAAAGGAGAAGTTCATCAATAGAAAATAAATAGGGCCTCCACGTAATTTAGCTCAGTTCCCAGGAAGATCACGTAATATTTTTTAAATATTATTTTTGACGAACCGAGGAATGGGATATGTGTTTGAGCATTAGGTACGTACAAAGGTGCCGGCGAAGTCATATAGTTTGATGATTCTAAATCAAGAAAATATGTCGGTAGGGCGTCACAGGCTCTCTCTCCGTGTCGTCTCATCTCAAATCCCATCCCGACCCCCCAGCCCAACCTTCCCCCTCCCCTCCTCCTCCTTCTCTTCCGCCCCCTCTCCTCTTCCTTGAGGCGGGGGTCAATGATATTTTGCACGCCTTAACCCGCGCTCCGCTATCTTGTAACGGAACGAGTCATGCCTCTCCTCTCCTTCTCCTCCCCACTCGTCTCTTCCCTCTCCCTCCCCTCCATTCCATTGGCGGGAGAGTGCGGATCCACCGGAATCCTGGAAGCGAAAACGTTGGGTAAAAAAAATTGCAATGCGACGTTCTCTCTTCCTCTCTCCTCTTTCTCTCTCTTCTTTCTTTCATTTTTTTCGAATCCTGTTGTCATCACAGGGGAGTAACCGAGCGGAAGGTCCAGCTGTTTCACGTCGTGTTATGTCCCCTCGGTCACGCCCTCTTCCACCTCGGACAATCCCTACTCCGTTTTCCCTCGGAGAGAGAGCAAACAAGGTTTACACCGATCATTTGATGAACGTGTCTGAATCCGGGATCTTGAGTATTTGCGGTGATTTTGAAAAAGTTCGCCCGAGTTGGTTCAAAAGGTTTTGCGGGGGGATCGGAAGGATTTTTTTTTGCTCCGTCAAAAATTTCTCCCCTTTCCTTAATGGCCCTTTGGAGCCAAGTCAAAAATATTTTTTTGGCCCGGAGATAATGTTTCCCTTCCCTACTGCGTTTTTTTTTCATTCTTGATGCCAGGCCATGAGATCGAGGTAAAAAAAAACAAGGCTTAAATCCGCACCAGATTCGTAACGGTACATAAATGAGATCATCTCAGTCGCAGATGATTAGTTTGTGATGTCTGCTTCGGAACTTCAGCCGATTGGCATGACGCCAAAGGGTATTGATAAGAACACTCGTTAGTGATTTTTCATATTATTTCAATCGTACCCTTAACTCATTAACCAAATTTATTTTATGGTTATAGGCTAATTGTACAACTCTTTAAGCGTTTTCTGAGACAGTCCATTCAATCAAAATAGTACTTTCCCCATGAATAATCTTTTATGGGGAACAAAAATATTCCTATATTTAGCCACATCGTACCCTTAACTCATTAACCAAATTATTTTTATGATTATAGGCTAATTATACAACTCTTCGAGCGTTTTCTGAGACAAGTTTGAACATATTTGCTAAATGAATGATTACATCAATAATGAGTTGACCCCCTTCATAAATATTCAATACTTTGGTCTCAAATAATATGGAATGGAATATTTTTGCTCTAACTGACAAGGGTTAGTGTTTCGCTGGATCAACAAAATTCTACCAAAATGAATCATTTGACATACCTCAGGAAGTATATTTAATCTTTAATCTACACATTGCCTAATGTATTCATTAAAGAGTGTAAAACGTGGTAATATCATAAACGGGTTAATGCAGTGATAACTAAAACAGCTGCCATATAACAAAAATGGATAATTCTCTTTCATACTTTAATTCCTTGACTCCACTCAATTCTCCGTCACATTTTGCTCTGCGATTAAAGTGACTACCTACTCTTACATATATTTAACACTGATGAAGGGTAAAGGATGTGCGACTTAATCGACAGAAAAGTTTACATTGGTTAATGTGAGTCATAAATCAAGAGCTTTCATAATGAATACCGATGCTGAATAACGTCAGAGGGCTTTGTGGAAAAACTCGCATTAGAAGAATACAGCTAGGTCATGCGTGGCTTTAAGCGTGAAATACTGCCACAGTCACGCCCGAGTCGATGAAATATGTGTGTTGGAGTTCAAATGACTGCGCACAGCGGTTTGACCGGAACATTACCGGTTCCATAAGGTTCATCTCGGCATCACGAAAGGATAAGTGAAACAGATCGTTTATGCACGTCACGAAATCGATCTCCGAATGGTTCCTCTCCATTCTCCAATGAAAGGGTGGGTTTCTCCGCCACTGCGCCCCTCGAGCAACGTTCTAATGTGTTCGGTATGGGAATCAGTGATTGCAGTGCGTGTAAAACCCAGCCCCTGTGACATTTCAGCATGTCCGGGGACAGACAAAAAAATATATGTATTCACGCAGCACTAAAACTCTGGAGTCTCCACAACCGCCAACACGTTCCACGTTTTTTTTTAGGTGGTCGATTTTTTTATTAAAATGATTTATGATCCAAATATGACTTCTAGTATTAGGTACACACACTCGGGCCAATTTTTTTTCGTAAAGTTGGCCTCGTGCCCATGTTATCATCGCCAGCGAAAATTAAACTCCTCCAACTCTGAGGCATTAAAGTCTATCAGGCTGACTACAAATTTCAATTCAAAATTGAAAGTAACAATTTATATGTATGTTCTAAAGTACACTTAGGATTATAAAATTCAGATTAGGGATGCTAACCACCAAGAGGGTTCGGTGAAATGTTTTACTGGTGCTTACCCTTTCGACCTTTTGTTACACTCTAGAATATATATATATATATATTCTAGAGTGTGTTTATAAAAAATAGTATATACAAAAAATGTATGTAATACATATATATATACATATATATCTATATCTATATATATATATATATATATATATATATATATATATATATGTATATATATATATATATATATACACGACACATAATATATACACATATATATGTATATATATATGACACATAATGAGAACTGCCAAGATGTTTACCGCGTTTAATACGGTAATGTCGGCAATACTCATTGAATCCTAATGTCAGACGTTTTCTTCAGGGATTGGAGCCACATTCAGAAGCCAAAGGCAAAATAAAGGATGAGAAGGGGGCAATTAGTGATGGTTACTCGAAAGTTTTATTCTACAAGTTGTAATTTTCCTTCATATTTTATTTGTATCAACTTGTTCCAATGTGATATTTATTTCCTTACCCTATGAGTTCCCCCTCTCCTTTTCAGTATCATTCAAGCTCCGTCAGATCCATATTATCTTTACTCGGCTGTAGGCTGTTAATTGCACTTCTTCCACTGCGGAGAGGGAAAAATATTATTGCTGTTCCGTACACTGTGGGTACTTAATGGTACTAAATTTGGGAGCGTGCCTGTTTCAAAAATTTTATAGTCTCATAAATTTTACCTGCTGCAGTCTCCATTTTGGGGGAAAATGTCCGAAATAAATCTTTTGGTTGTAATTTTAAATGGATTGTGCATTAATCGTCGGACGTGTAAGAATGTCCCCAGTGGTAGATAAACCTGAGATTTATGGAAGCCTCAATTTTATTCCTTTCTTCCATATTTTTTCTAAGATTAATGATTAAAATGAGAAGCTATGAAAAGTTTAAAAGCGTTTATCAATGCACTTCAAATCTTCTACTAATGGAATGAAATTTAGATTTACACCCCAAATTGTTAAAAAATTGGTGTATTATTAACCAGAATATCGGGAATACCTTTGAAAAAATAACAAAACTATTTCCCAAATGTTCCGCAAAAATTAACTCTTATCGAAATAGCACTCTATGGAGATCTCTCAAAACTGTTTAATAATATTATAAAATAAAATATCGCAGAGTGAGTGCTCAAATAACTGGATTTTGTCAAAACGTAATAACTTTCAATATTTATTATTTCCTCCTCTTTTTCATATTCCGAATTAATATATTTATCAGAGTGGTGAAAATATTCATTGAGAGAAGTTAATGCGATTTCATGTAACGAAGCCAGTGACGACCCATTCCTTCGATTTCAATACGTGTGTGTACTTCTCCTCACTTTTCACTAAATGGAATTAAAGAGAGCCACGCATGAAACTTTTGTGGACTCATTTCAAAGGAAACTCAGAGTACTGGGAACTGGCAAAATGCGGCAATGGGCTTTGTCATTATGAACCCAATGTAAACTTCCGAATTTATAACCTTTGGTTTTTCGAAAGAATATCAGCCCCAGCAGTTAGTGCCGTAAGCCTCCGCATACACAAATACGGGGCTTAAGTCGCCGGTGGGCTGTATCGCTTACATGTCCACAGCATCACTGCTTCTCCTTGTTTGCGGGCGTGCTGTTTTAGCAACGTATAGTTAGCTCGCTCTCTTCCCACACATATGAAGTAGGTCAGATAAAAAGGAACAATTCAACCCCCAAATGGTGGAGACAGTTGCCTAATATACCGTAAAATCATTTGTGTAAATTTTGATCCGAAATCATACTTTTCTAAAGGAAAAGTTTCTTTCGAAACAGAATACTCCAAATGAAAATTGTAAGTCATAATCATAATTAGCGTACAGTTGGACCTATATCATTGTGGCTCATTTGTGAAGATGATAATTTAACTCTTTGCAATTCTACTTAAGAATTTTGAATCCCTCTTTATTGATATAAGCATAAACTTCTCCCGTATTGGTTTGCTTGAATACTCCATAATAAGGCAGAGTATGATGGATAGAATTAGCATTGCTAAAGGATATTAAGGAAAGTAAAAAGGGAATTTAACGGAGACATTTAAAAAAATGCACGTCTGATGCGCGGTGAAATCTGACTGATTTTTGTGTACGATTTTGTATACGTCTCGTATTTCGGCACGTAGAAGTTAGAAGCTGATGCGATAATTTCAAATTTTCAAATAACGTCAGGTTATCTAAGTCTTACTTCACTCTTAATTAGCGCTTAATTTCAGGTACAGGTACTACCATTTCGTGGAAAAACCCTTGTCCTCGGACAGTAATTTTGAAATAGCTTTTTAACGAAGTTTATTTTATGTCTTAGTACGCTTACCTGCGTTCGTTACTAACTATGTGATGTATGTATAATGTTCCTTCACAATTTATACTGTTCGCGCATTATTTTTTTCTCAATTTTAATTTGCCCGCTATCCATTTAGGATTCCTGGAAAAATTTTCCATCTTACTAGCCCAGCGTATTACTTTTTTAAATTCGCACGTCTATCACTTCCTTGAATGAATTCCTTCCCTCCCCCCACCCCCTCTTTTCGTCCGCTCTCTCCCCCCCTCTTCCTTCTTAACCGTAGACAACACACAAGAAAGGTAGGGTACAAGACGCGAGCATTTCGTGTCCCTGTCATGCGATTAGTGATGCAAAAGTGAAACGAGTTGCTTCGTCTTGATTGTCATTTTTTTCCTACCCATCCGCGGTGAACAGATTCGCAGCAGCGACGGCGGCGGCCTGGTCGCGTGACGTGCTAATAGACGGTAGCATGCAGAACGGCTTCTGTTGTATGCGAACTAAGAAAGTGAGTTGCTCTTGGACAAAAGTCGTGCGGCCTCGGCGGATTTACTCTCCTGGGCGTGGAAGGGGAAGGAGGTATGAGGAGAGGGGATCGGAGAAAGAGTGAAAGTTTGCCGTTCTCCGGGAAAGCTCTTTTGCGAGGATTTTTCGGTGTAATTGAATTCGAGCGCATGTCAACTTTCAGCGGGTTACTGAGGCATGAAGCGCAATTCCCCTCGGGTGTATCTTCCGTGGAACTAACGGCAACGTATTAGGGAAGTCTTCGGTTGATGACAAGTTTTGAGGGAGTAATCGGCCCTCCGTAATATAAAATTTTATTACTTCATTACTTCCAGTCGGAGTCAATGATAGGATCCTTCCAGTGCTCAAATTGCCATCGTTTGCTCCGGTGGTATCGTTATGGGGTAATGACTAAGGGAATACAACGCTTAACCTCGTGTCACCGCTGTTGCGCCATTAGCTGTAAAGTGAAATCTTTCATGTTTCAGATTTAGCGCTGGAGGATCGCCGATTAAATCATCAAAAGCACGTAAATCACATCTATCAAGTTTAATGCGAGTGATTGAGCCAGCGAAAAAAATCTAAAAAATCGACGCGTCACGGAAGTTGAAACTATACCTTTCGGAGTTAGTTGAAAAGTTCACAGCTACCTTCTCTTGAAAACTAATAATCTTTCGGCATCCTTTTTATATGAATAGTATACATGAACGATACCATAATAATAAACATATATACTCATATCTGCACACACTTGTAATTAAATTAAGTATTTCTAGATTGTCCTCTTAATTCAGTAAATAAAATAAATCAAAGAGTTCCGGTTGTCGATGTATCAAAAAAACGAGATATCAACTCTCAAAGATGAAAATTCGTGGGTCCAGAGGATTTTTTCCGCACGCTCTATTCAATAATATTTTGTGATCATAATCAATACGCGACTACTCTCTGAGGGGGCATTTTCGAAAGCAGAGCATAGACGTATCTGACCAGGTTTTTATCTGTTTCTATCCAGCATGATTGTTGGTCTTAGGGAAGTCGTTTACCCCTCCTTTAAAGAAATAAAAGAAACCTGAAATGATACGATCGTAAAAAATATAAACGGGTGCAATAACCTTCCTTGTGCGCACGCTCAATCAAAGGAAACTTCGGACAAAGGGATTGAAAGGCTAATACTGCTGATATAATATCGTACTTCTATTTAGAGAAAAAACCGACACCGACTCCGAGCAAATACCTGTTTGCATTCTTACGAACTTACCCGGAAGTCCGGTAATTAAATGTCGCTCTTACCGCGGAGGTTCTTCGCTAATACAAAAGTCTTTTGCCAACTTGCATATGATAAAAATTACTCACTGATGATACAGAGGTAGACATTTAAATGCTTCCGCTGAAGGAAACGTTGAATTGATTCAAAATTTTAAATCAAGCTACATTCGTTTTTAATCAGTATTTCCGACTGAGTAATGGACAAAGTTGCCCAGAACTAATTCTATTATCTTTAGCGGATATTTTTCGGTTCTGCTGTATATATTTTTTGCTTTATATTTCCTCTTATTATTATTATTTTCGTTATGCACTTGACGAAGGGTTAAACGGAAGAAGGGACCTTATGGTCTCAATTTCGCCCGAATAAAGACGTTTATCTATGCACTGCATCTTTATTATTGTACTCACAAGATAAGCAGTATTGACTAAGATACCATTTTTTGTATCTCGTCCTTGTTTATCGTTCTCTTTTTAATGTTCTCCAACGGCAACCTCAGATGTATCATTTGCCTATAGATAATTGTAATATTTTTGGAAAACGTAAAATAATGATTCAATTGATAGATTAAATTCCCACTCTCAGCAATGGCAAATTAAGTATTTAATTAAATACTTATTTAAAGGTATTTTTGATTTCAATTCGTGTCTCCTTGTAGTAATTTATTCAAAAGAAGAGTGCGTAGTCCTTCAGACTTCCGTAAATTTAATTCCTCTCCGTCTTTAAAAGTATTTTATCCATTTATCTTTATCGTCTCTCAGAAAAAACAGAGAAGTTTCAATTGGTGCCTTGTTGCCAAAAAATAAGCAAGTGAAAAGCTTCTAAAATTTTCTTTAAAGCATTAACTTTGGCGTTGTTAATTTCCTCCGGCCTCCGCCATTGTGTTTTATTTCGCACATTTTAGCGTAACACTGTTTCTTTTGTGCTCGTAATACTTTTGTGCGTGTAATACTTTTTTTGATGTGAGGATATTATTTAAATTTTGAAAAAAGATTGTCAACTCGACAATTGGATACATTAGCAGGGTTTTGGAACCCTCGACTCGGATTCTAGGCGTACTCCTCCATTTCGTTTGCTCTCTCTCCCCTTCTGATCAGTGTTATCAGTCTGAGAGATCCATTTAAAACACAAGGTTCATGTGCTAACGTGGGATAATTAGTGTAAATAATTTGCTAAACATCAAGCGTACTTCCCTGAAGTGACTACGTCCCCATTGTTTTCGTGTTTTACCAGGATGTAGGCGCCCGAGGACCTGGGCGGGGTTTTCGAAAATGCCTGGCCCGCGGTGGCCGCTCCGCTGGCGTATGCGCGGGGCTACACGAGTAAACATGAGGGGTTTGGCACACTTCTCCCTTTCCCTCGACCTCGGGACCGCAGGCAAACAATCCTCCGGGGCGATTACTTCCTCGTGTCTTGGATTCTCTTGCGCAGGCTTGTAATAAAATTTACCCACAGCCGTCCAGAAACGTTCGATGCCATGTATTCCACGTTCGCGCCAGGCGTATGTTAAGCACAGCTGGCTCCTGCATCTAACTACAAGGTTTGCAGTCACTGTCAGTCCTCGCACTTCTACCTCAGGGCAAACCTTTGGGAAATAAATAGAACCGTGGAGAAATAAATGGAGAGAATCGTATACCGCGGGAGGACTATATTCAACAGATCGAGGAAGATGTGAGGCGTAGCTCGTGTGTGGATATGAAGAGGCTGGCAGAAGAGAGAAGCCGGTGGTAAAATGTAACAGCCGCGAACCAATCAATGGTTTGATAACTTAACAAGAAGGATAAACTTTAAAAAGCATTACGTAATATGGAATGCATAAGTATGAATCAGGGGAGAATCCAAAGGAGTTACTCTAGGGGCCGTGGCCATCCCATCGGAGAGTGTTTTTGATTAAAATTTCAAAATCAATGCTAATTTTGTGCTTGAAATTAATTTTGAAAAGCTGTTGTTCCTCGCGCATGGCATTATCTCGTGAAGTGGGCGTTTCTGTCTCTAAATAAGTGAAGCTAGTTTCAAATTTAACCTGATTTTCAACTTTATTCGTAGGAAAGATGCTATAAAATTCTTTTTTTTTCTTATATATAAATACGATCTATTACACAATATCTAGATCCGCTGCTAGGATGAATGTAGTAGAATACAGATCCAGGCGATCTCATATAACAATAAATTCGTGCACAGTAGATGTAGTACATTTAAGACATTCGAGAATAGAAAAACCATCTGCATAAATAGTTAAATTTTAAATCTCAAATGGGAATCTATAAATTTGAATTTTTTCATTTTGGTTTTAAATTTTCTCTATGCTGCCTAACATCATTATATGGAAGTACATAGTTAAAATAAGTAGAAATGCCCCGGTGTATTCCTCAGAATCATGTTTACCGGCTTAAGTTTCAATTAAGTCATTCTCAAGTTCATATTTCTAAGCTTGACACCGGCTTACAATGGGGGAATGAAGAATAAAGGCCGTGAACATATGCTAGATGGTTAGTATAATAAAAGAGATGACTACAAAAATTAAAGAAAAATGTCAATAGTCTTAAGTGTCTACTCAATCTTGCTTTGCCAACGGTTGGGCGATTCAACCTAATTGGTTACTAGCAGTTACGTTGTGAGTGATTTATACTTTCTCTTCAGTACGATAAAAGGATATTTATTTATTTTCAGATAGAAGGAAAATGACATTCCCTATATGTTTACCGTATCGAATGTTTTTTATTAAAATAGTTTTAGAAACGAACGTATCCTCATATTTCAACTATCAAATTTAATTAATGTACTACTTAAAAAAACGCGTTAAGTAACGCATAGGGAAAATACTTTGATATAACTGAGAACTTCTGATAATTTTACTATATAAGTTCATCAGTTAAAGTGGTGACGTACTTCGTGATGGATTATATAATTTCATTTAATCTCCACGTCTACTAAGAAAAGGATATTATAAAGAAATAAGTTTTTCGAGACACTTGTCCGCGTATTTAAAATAAATATATTACTCGTCAATCACAATGGGTTTGGCATAAAAAAAACAAAATCCTCCAATGATCTCAGCCTATTTCTTCTTATCACATAGTCTTGCCATGAACAAACATTCTTCAATCATGTAATACGCAGCATAGCAAACACCAGGTCTTTTCCACTCTCAAAAACCTTGATAATATTTCCAGGGTGCCGAAGGCCCTGCATGTCTGGAAAAACTTTTTTTACTTATTGTCAAGCATCGCATGTCCTGCTAGACGTTGATCGAAACAACGTCAAAGGTAACGAAGTGTGTCCACCCATTTTTTTATGGCAAGTCTTTTGTCAATAGTTGTGGGCTGTCCACCTTGAGTTATTGCAGAAGAGCGGGATCACTGTCCGAGAAAGGTTGAGCGACCGTCTTTGTATGCTAATTAAAACAAATCGCTGGAAACCTCGCGGAAGTTCCACATTCTTGTGGAATCAAGTGTAGTCCGATGAAATTTGAGAGCGAAAGCAAATTCCATGTTGATTTAGGCTCAAGGAGTCCACGTATTATTGAAGCGTAACCTATTAACTTTGAATCAACTTCGCTAATGATCTTTATAGCATGCGCTTTATAAACACGCTGCCTTAATGTTTACTCTTCTTTAGAAATAGAATGTTATACGGTGAATTTGTCACATACCTGCACTAATTCTTGAATATTAGCATTTCAAGCTAATGTTACCAACGAGTCATCTCCAGGAACTGCTTTCATTAACTAAAACAGTATCTGATGGTTAGCCCCTCTCCTCTATGTTCAAATAAATTTTGATTCTTCCTTTTTCATAATTATTAAGCACTACAAAGTTTGCTTGCAAATATAATTATTCCTCATTAGAAATATTAATCGCTCCTTTTGATCCCCGGGAAATATTACCGAATAGTGTGAATTTCAATTGCAATGACAAATATGGACGATGTCAGACTGGCTAATGATTTTCAAAAATCATTGTCCTAAGCTAAACCTGCGCATGAACAAAGCTAGAACAACATATTTATGTATCATTGCGAGTATTTGGCAGCCAAGTGTAAAATAACCTAAAGTTATTCTGCACATGGTTGACATGAGTTAGTTCTTTAATATAATAAATTTCGTGATGAAAATCCTAGCGATTCATTTCCGTCCAACGATCGTTTCAGTTTATCGTATTATTATAGCATTTAGAAATCCAAAACTATCAATTGATGTGTGAACTTGTTATATTATCTTGATGGTCTAATCCCTGTTGATTTATTGCGGAAGTTTTTGTATTACGAACCTACGTAGATATGCAGTTTTTTTCCCTGCGTGGGATATAATGTCTCCTAAAGGTTGGTTTAAGTACAGCACGGTCTATTAAAAAAATAACAAAACTAAAAACCTCGCGTTAAAAGTTTGACATCTATCTTTGACATGAAATCTAGTTGCTAGTTAGTCTGAAGGACTATTCTTGGTAATGAAACGGATTTTCTCACTGCAATTTTTTTGCATTGTAAATTAAAGTAAGAATTTAATCAAACTCTTAAGGTAGTCTTCGGCAAGGTTAAATACACCTCGCTGTTTTTACGGAACAATTTTATCTCATGAGACACATCATTTTTGAAATAAAGTTAAAAAAAGAAATGTTTCCCCTAAATAAACACTGTTTTCGCAAAAATTTTGCAAAAGACCCATATACATAGATAATAAATATGATTAAAATTTGGCTGTCTTTCCACTGTGCTTAAAAATATAGCGTTATAAAATTATCAATTCAGGTGGCATCTTCCTAATTTCGCACCACTCGCTAGTAGTGGAGATAAATTAATCAAATGCTTCCAACCTGCGGAATTTTTTTCACTTCGCGAATTCCATTAATCTTTCCTCCATTTTAATTTGTTATTTTTCATTCTGTCTTCTCCCGACTTGGCACCAGATTTAATCGTATTCCGAGTGTAAAGTGAAAAATGTTTCGCGATTGAATAAAATTCGTGCGTTTAATCGTAGCATTGAAGTCTGACTGTATATTTTATGGCAAATATTTTAATGTTTTTGGATTAATGCTACTTCTCATACCGACCACTCCCGTAATAGATATTTGAACCTCGAT
Organism: Hetaerina americana; assembly: GCF_022747635.1. NCBI lineage: Eukaryota > Metazoa > Arthropoda > Insecta > Odonata > Calopterygidae > Hetaerina > Hetaerina americana. The sequence continues at coordinate 70,481,412 of NW_027287095.1, read as the reverse complement.
CTAGGAGTATTTAAAACTGTTAAATGCATGTCGATCTCCATCCTTCCGTTCACTGACGAGAAATTTTCAGATAAGATGAGATTTAGTGATAATTGCGAGCGAATACTAAAGAAGAATCCTCGACGGTGTATTTGTTGTATGCATTAATCTTTTAAAAGTATTATTTGGATTGTTTCCCTGCTACTTTTTTTGTTTTTCTCATTATTAATTCTGTCAGCATGGTGTCTTTATTTTTTTTACCTGTCTTCCTTCTCTTATTACCGTCGAAAATTGCATAAGAGATTTGTACCCTTAACACGCCCATGAAATGTATTCCAAAATTAAATTATTTGCCACGCACGAAAACGCTACTGTACTTCTAAACCAGAATTGAATCAGATATGGTGGTGCATTATTACACGTCCTAATAGGCACCAAAGACAGTGGTAATAAGGAATACGTGCTCAGTTATGGCCTAAAATGTTTCCCATTATTTCAAACACAAATCAAGGCAGTCGTTAAATATTTAAACCAGATATTTTGGTGATATTTATTAGCTCTCGAAAATATTTATGCTGCAATATCATTGGAATAGATATTAGGTTATATGGCCGTATAACATATTATCTCTGCTTAGTTTGGAATTTGTGGGCAATTTAGGAAGATACGGGATTTACAACTAGCAAGGGAGAGAAACCCGGCGTCGGAATTAACCGAAAGGCATCAAGGAGTCAATTCCTTCAGCGCCGCAAGCAACGAACTGCGTGCTATGCCCGGACCACTTTCCACTCAACAAGGAATAGAAGACCATTGAACTATCAGTGGCATCCGGAGTTCGAACCCGGATATTAAGATCGGAAAGCGAACGCACTAGCCACCTCACCGATCCGATTCCCTGAGCACAGTAAGACTCTTGAGGAGTTCGTGACATAACTCTGTTTCCCCTTCGGAAGTCCGTCTAGCTTCCTCAATCCTTCGAGTCACAAGTCCAAGACCCATTCTCTCTCTAGCGGCCTAATGTTTTCCGTCTTTGTACCGCGTCGGACGCTCCAGTGGCAAGATTTCTCAGGAAAGGGTAATAATCTCGAGGATCGCCGAATGCCGGTTTTTCCGTGGTAGGCAGCCGGTTTTGCCATCTCTACCCCATTCTTCCACCTCCCACACCCCCTACTCCTCCCCCGCATCTGCCGCCAACTCCACAAACCCCCGCCTCCGTCGCCAATATCCCACCGCCGCCGCCCCTCCACCTCCCCCACCCCCGTCCTCTCACCCCCCCTCGCCGCCCGCCCGCTCATACCTCTCCCGTCCCGGAGTGGCACGGTCCCCATCTCTCCGTTCTCTTCATCGATCCTCAGCGAACGGCACTTTCTCCCCCGCATCCCCTTCCCTCCCTCCCCTCCTCCCGCGGGGACCTCCCTCTCTCTCTCTTCTTCCCCCTCTCCCCTCACCTACGCGCCCGAGATCGGCTTTCATCGTGGGGACGAGTTGTGAAAAAACATTAAACAGGGAGGGTGGAGGGGGTTGGGGTTAGGTATGAAACGGCGGGACCATTTCAAATACGGACATTTTCGTACGCGTGCAATTGAAATTCAAGCTGACAAAAATTTAATTAATACCGCAGCTCCGGGAGCACTGTACGCCCGGATTCACTCGAGTGCAAGTTTTCAGAGTTGTTTAAAAATATAGCAGAATTAAACAACAAAAAAAAAACAATTGATGCCTTAACGAAGCTCATTCATTTACTAACATCCAGCAAAGGTAGCGCCAGTGGCACTATCGACTACACTGTCATTGTGCTTCTTTTAATGAAAAAATAATTTTGTTTTCTCACAATCTCGGGTACAAATACATTAATATTTTTCTGGACGTGTTTTACTTAAAAGAATGCCAGCGTGTACATTATGAATTTCGTTAAAATTTTACGGTATTTTGGTCCTGCGACAATATCAATGATTGTTTCATAGCGAGTACGTACCTTGCTCCGCTAAAATTCCTGAGACATAAAATATCCAAAATTCTAAGGAATGTATTCTTGGATGATCAACTAGATTTTTTCATAAGTAATTCTACTAGGAGAATGCCTTAAATGAATGACCAAGAGGAAAGCTTAATCTTTCAGTCAACTTTTGTTCCGGGATTCTTTCTCGGACTCACGGACTCGTTGCCACATCGAAATCAATTGACTTTTTTATGTAACACGGAAATATCTTTTTTAAAAGTAGCGCGTAGTGGTTATTCTTTTACATCTCACAGTTTTTTGTGCCTCTTTAATTTTTGCAAACATTTCCATCTCTCGTATAATCCTGCGATAGTTTCTCCGCGTCGAAGCCTATGTTAAAGATAATTTCAGTTCCAAATCCTTATTCAACTACCAGATCAATTTGTTTTCATTTATATCTAACTTTATTTTACTTTAATAATATGACCAACTTACAGTTGCAATATTGCGAATCAATCGGAGCAAGTAAGAAATGCATGTATATTTTGAGTATATGACTTTTGCATTTCCCGAATACAGGTAAGGTAATTCATGAGGCTGCTACATGTTTCCTTGCGTGTTTTTTTTTACTTCCGTGCTTCGTAAATGAATGAGCTGCGATGAAGCCTACCGAAACTAAATATATTGGACACATTATGGAATTAGAGGTTTCATATTATGGCGTGCGAATGAAGAAATGAGCGCGAGGAGCGGACAGCGACAGAAGCAGTTGATTGTCTGGAGCAGAAAATCAGCTCTCAAAAGATAATCCCCGATGATGACGGACCATCGCTGCTCTTTCCTGACATAGTATTCCACTGAAAGGAAAAATAAGTCAATTAATTGAAAAATGTTCACCTTTCAAAACTTTTCCAATATCTTTGTCTTTATATTTTATATTAATTCATTGCGTTGTAAAACATTATGTTATTAAGAATTTTGTATCAGACTCCGTCGCTTTCCTTTCATTCGTTTCTACTCCCTAACCGGAAACGCCTACAATCAGACATGACCTACCATATTTCCCGTAGTGTATTAGTCAAATTAAGCATATCTGAATTTTTTAAGAGCTAAAGTTGCATGAAATTATAGCCTTTTTCCTTCAGGATATGTCAACATAAAAGGTGATATTGACATCTAATCATTTATCACGAAAGCTGCTTCGTCAAAATCAACAATTGGAATTAATTTTGTGTCCTGTGACATGATGTTAGTGTTTACATTAAATTTTAATTGCGAGTAAATTGGAGGACTCCAGTCGTTGGAGGACTTAAAAATTCAGATGCTAATGACTACTGTCGACGGAACCAATAATCGAAAAACGTTTAGAGATGTAGGACCAAATGGTGGAACTCAAGTTAAATAGATTAATTTGAGGTACTCCATTAGAGAATTCTAGGAAACTACGGATAAAAATAGATAGACGTCATTTATTTCTGTTAAAATAGACTTTCGATTAACACGACTTTAATTATACTTCTCCGAACTAATGGCTTAACGATTTTAGCTCATTCGTTTTAGTTCTAAAGAAACATTTCTGATTTATGGGAAATAGCGCTTTAAATAATTTACGCTCTATTTTATGCGTAATGTTACAAAATAGAGCGTGTAAACTACTTCAGATTCGGCTCAGTAAAGCTAGGCAATAAAAATATCCACTACTTTATTTTGATTAGCTGCTGAATAAGCATTACCGTTCATGAATTCTCAATTCACAACAACGATAAATGATACTATAATAGAACTTACGTTTCACGTTTAGTTACGTATGTGCTATGTGTAGAGTAAAAAGTAAATTAAATTTTATTTGTATTCCATTCAGTGTAGGACTATTAAATTTGAACCGAGAGTGGGTTAAAACGGTAAAATGTGGCTATAATAACACGTAAACTGAATCGAAAATTTATCGCTCCATTTTAATTATACTGGTTTCAATTTACAAAATTTCACGGTTAATACATTGACTTAAACCAAATATCACCATGGGTGCAGAGAGCTTGGTTGGGCAAAAGCTTTGAGTGCATGCATGTTAGCATAGACGTAAATTTGGAATGGGAGATTGTACGTAATTCGGGAAGTGCGTAATTTGAGTGCACGGGAAATGTACGTACGCACTTTCCACAGCGCGGACCATTTCGTGTCACCTTCAGAGCAGAGTAGTTGGAGGATGTAGGTTCTGCACCTCTATAGCATTAGAAATGAACGCGTAGCAGCTGTTTGAACACACTACTCGACGGAATAAGCGTGTCAGACCTGCCAAATTTGTTCATTTTCGCCATTTAGAACGGGTCGGAAATTGCCGCAGAGCAGGGATCGGGGAGGGTGCACGAGAGGCGGAGAGAAATCCGACACCCACAGCGAAAGGGCCCACAGATTTAATGGCTCATCCGATCGACGGCGCACTGCACTTGGCAAGGCCCCCCCCCCAACCCCCAACGCCCCTCCCTGCAGACACACCCGAACGGCGACCCGGGCAACTACCTAGCGGCGGCGACATCACCCGCTCCTCAGTGGCCCCAAATAGAGAAAAACCTGGGCCAAATGCGAATGTCCAACTTTTTATTTTAGTCACCTGAAATATTATATTAATACACTAATAATAATAATAATATACAGTACATAAAAAACAAGGTTTTGGTACTAGAAGATTTCAAAAGTTGAATCGACAATGAGAACAAACAGTAAAGCATGGCTAAAATACCAAGTGATCTGTCCCGCGCAAATTTTTCGCTCGATTTTTGCTACATTTATTTCGATTTAAAGAATTCCCTTGTCGATAAGTAAAATAAAATTGGCTTAAACTTAATTTTACATGAATGGTTACATATTTGTCCGTTAATCTCTTGTTCTTATTTTGTATACTATATTATTTACCGTACCTTTATTTAAATTAACATTATTTTAGCATAATTAATATTTTATATAAATTGGCGAAATTCGTTTATAGTTCTGCTTTGCCTAGTGGAGATTTTTTTTACTGGCAGGTAGGGTAGGGTCGTATACGTGTACCTATATAATAACATGATGGAAGGTAAAAATCTCTGCAGAAGCTTGCTGAATGGTGAATTCCGTCAATGTGTCTTTGAAGCGGCATCGTGAGCCGCGGTGGCCGCAACGTGGCTTCACCAAAGGGTACCTAAAGTATGCCAGGCAAATTACGCCTCATCCTCGACTCCGAGCTTCAAAACCGTCGTTTCATGTACCTTCCTGATGCATCACTTCATCATTTTTTAAATCTGATGCTCAAAATTAAAATCGATTAGGGATCACTGTGCGCCGAATCCGAGAAACGTACGCAGGCAGTTGAGGAAGTGCGTCGTTCCGCGGGAACTAAATGAAGCGATAGGATGAAAGAGCAGCAACCCCTTTACTCGCGTGCTCATTTTGCTCCACGCTCGGGACTCGGCTTGGAAAAAAGAGCATGTGAGTGGAATAGGGAGGGAATGAGGTAGAGGAGGCGAGAGAGAGTTGCTAACTACGGCAGCCCATTTCCGACGGTGGCGATGGTGGTGTCGATGATGATGGGAGCGAACGATTAAAAGAGGAGGAGACGCCCTTTTACGAGGGGGTGGGAGTGGGAGTTCGGGTTGGAGGAGGGTCTCCGGGCCAACAGGGGGGTTCGTGTTGGGTCTCCGACCCCGCCCTCGCGGTGCACGACATTCGACACTCGTCGTAGCGTGGTGGTGGGTGGTGGTAAAGGGGGAGGGGGGGCGTGTCGGCGTGGGCGGCGGGGGTGGTGGCGGAGGAGAGGAGGAAGAGGAGCATGCCGAGCGGGGAAAGTGGGGTCAGGAGGGAAAGGGGTTCGGGGTCAGGAAGGGGACGGCGACAGCAATTTCTCCATTCCGTGTCGCGGACGCCGTATCGGAATTATGGAAGTCCGTCCCATTGTGCTGCTGCGACATCCTTACTCCCCCGTCCTGCCGAGGGATCGGATACCCTCCCACCGACCTCCTCTTCCTCCTCTTCTCCCCCCCTTCTCGAACCCTCCATTCCTCTCAAACAACTACCCGCCCCATCCGACCTCTCTCCCCCCCCCCTCCCCATGTCGCGTGCTCGCATGCGTGAGACATCGTTATTCGTTATTTACTCCCGGACGGGTCGCGCTCGTGTGTCTGACGTTTTCTTGCTTCGTCCCTCCTCGCAACTCACTCTCTCCGACCTCCCCCCCCCCCACACACACACACACCCGCCGCCTTTTACCTCCCTCGTGTCAAATCGGCCCCAACCTCCACTCACTTACCGACCAGCCCCTCCGATGCAGCCCCACCCTCGCCCGCTCCCCCTCCCAGTGCTCGTGGTAAATGAAACGACGCGGCTTATCTCTTCCCCGCGTCAGGCCGCCTGGGAAAGCCGATGCAAATTCAAGAGTCTCTTTCCCTTTTTTTTTGTTTGTTCTTCTGTTGTGTTCTTTTTTTTTCTTCCGTACCCCACCCTCGAGGAAGGGCACCGGGAAGAAGTGGCTGTGCGGAAATGAGGGGAGGGGGGAATTTTCCGCGAGGAGTGTATATAGTGAGTATAGAACCAAATATATATATAATAATATATATATATATACATATATTTATATATCTAATATAAATACATACTTATAATTCCCTGTGATGGCACAGATGGTGAAGAAGGATAGATAAAATCTAATAAAGAAATTACGAACGTTTTGGAGTGTTAAGTTAGTCCCTGCGACGGCGGCAGATTTTTGTTTGTGTGATGTGGGGAAATGTGTGTATAAATAAATATATATATATATATATATATATATATATATATATATATATATATATATATATATATATATATACACATATATTAAAATGGAAATAGGTGTATAGAGGTAGGGTAGAAAAACAAAAAAAGACGAAAACAAGCCTTTTGTTTGTTTTTTTATCCCTTTCCTCTATGCCTATATTCGTATGAATATGCATGCCTTCTAGCGGGTCTGCCTTCCCTGTTTGAATGTGTGGTTGGCCAATATAGCTCACTTTCTTCTCCTGTCTATGATTTCCTTTAAACGCACTGTAACTTCTCTTTATGACGAGATATGACTGTTTTCCCTGTTATCCTCCCCTCTTGTTTGTTCTTCCTTTTCTATGGGTGAAATAGCGCCCGAGCGCTCTCTCTTGGACAAAGAATCGGGGCAATTTGGCTGAACCTGCAACGGATTTCAGTAGCAATTACGCGTCCTCTATAGCTGAATTGGTAGTAGAGCTTCGGGTCAGAAAATTGAAGAAGGTTAGCTGTTCAAGTCCCGGTCAAAGAAACATTTTCTGCTTGTAATCGGTAGCCTTCTAAATACAGACACCACTCCTCTTTTTGTAACCTCTCAACTTGCAAGTACTACACTCTTCTTTTCCTAAGAGACCCCTATTCAATACCCTACATTCCTTCTCAATTCATTTACATGTCCAAAAACGTAATTTATCAGTTAACTTGTAACGTCTGCCCCTCTTTCAACATCAGTGAATACACCACCACCATTTCTATCCGAAAAAAAATCATGGTCACTTCGCCAAATCCACTGCCTTCACAGACTATATACGCATGTACATAATCATATACCAGCAAGGATCATTTTTAACATGGAACCAGTAAAATTAGTTAATTTAAACAGAAACTACAAGAATTAGGAGAATGATTGGTGTGAAAACTCAAGGACGACGATAACATATATAAAGTGAACCGCAAAACAATAGACCTCATGCCATCTCCATCTGTGCAACTTGCATGTACTTTCCAGGAAATCGTTCCCTCGCACATACTTGTACACTCATAGACTGCTTCCCCATTTTGACGAACCGTAATATAACAGCGCACTATCACCTAAATACCCCTCCGCTAATTTAAACAATTTGACGTTCAATTTGACATATTGAAATCCAATAAACTCTCATCTCAATCCTCCGCTACTAATAATTCCACACCGACACCTTTTTACCTACCCAGGCTAAAAACATGTTCCATCTTCACCACTTCTTCACTCCATCGACATCTCACCAAATCTCTCCAATCCCATTCTACTATTTCATGCACCTCCCGCGATGCATTCCACTAACCGAATCTCAAGCTCCGACTCGACCCTTCTACTTTGGGTAATGTACCACCCCACGACATCCACGTGGACAATCACTGTGCTACCTCGAACTCTTTTTCGGTATCAGCCTTTCTGCCCGTTCCCTATCATAGCTCTCTCCAGAATATTTCCTTCGATGACTCTTAACGTCTCGAAGCAGCATGCATTTGGCTCCTAGGCGCCTGCTCGGACCCGGGCTTGAAGTGTGCATACTGGTGGGCACCCTACTTCTTCCTGTCGGCTCTCCGTCCTAACATACTCGAGACCCCTGCTTACTTACACTTGCTTCCTCCCCCTGCTATACATCTCCTTTCTTCAAGTGAAAATGGTTGCGCCACTCGAATATTCAAAAATAAAAATTGTGAGTATACTATTTGGACGTTGGCACAAATAAAAAGGACACTTGTATATGCATTTTTACGTTTCGTTGACCACCAGAAAAATCTTGTCAACCTTCTCAACCACAAATGCCACCTTTATCACAAATTTTGATTATATGATTCTTCTTCGTGTGGTGAAGCCGGCATGACCACTGGAACATAAAAAAACACATGTGATACAAACACACACCATGCACACGCATGCACACACGTATTATTTTCATATTTCCATGTATATATATATATATATATATATACATGCAGGTATATATATATATATATATATATATATACATAGCTGTATATATCATGGTCTTCCTAATTTCTACTTTTATAGTGTATATAATAGTGTATAGAAAGATCTGGTACGCGAAAAGATGACACAACTTGTGTGAAGCTGAAGGTGCCCAGCATGCCCGGGGATCGAACCCTGGCCCTCATGTCAGTATTACAACGCTCTACCCCCTGGTCTACCACGTACTAATTACGTGGTAGTCTAGGAGGTAGATACGTGGATTACTGCCCGAAGGGCCTGGGTTTGATTCCCGGGCACGCCTATCTGGGTACACTCAGCTTCACCCAAGCTGTGTGATTTTTCGGGTTCCAGTTCTTCCTGGGAAACCATAACCTTATTAGGTGAGGAACTGGCCGCCCTACCCTGATGGGTGATTTTCACACGCCGTCAGGCTTAGTACTGGGTGAACTCTACGATCATGCATCAAACCGACCTGCGGGTTGATAACTGTGTATACGACTATATTTACATATACATGTATACAAATATAATTATAAATATCTGTCTATATATATATATATATATATATATATATATATCCCAAGATTAAGCAATATATGAATGATTCGGATGATTGTCCTCGGCCGTAATCTCTATAAAGCAAAAATCATAGCTTAGAGTAATCATCCCAATCATTGATTTCATGATAGTAGTGATGTTCCACAACTTCTATTAATATGTGAGCGTTTAAAATAAATGAAAAAGAAAAACTTTGTTCCAAACCACCACTTTATTTCAGGTACGACTAGTTTCGACGCTACGGCGTCATCCTCAGGTACCTGCCGTAGCGTCGAAACTAGTCGTACCTGAAATAAAGTGGTGGATTGGAACAAAGTTTTTCTTTTTCTTTTTCATTTATTTAAATGAACTTCCACAAAGTTGAGGCTGAAACTATTGAGATTTGAGCGTTTTATAATTATTTTCCCTTTTTTAATATTTTCGCGTTTATTACACCCCGTTCGTCATGAGTTTTTCCACCGGCATACTCATATAATAACTAAGAAATCCTTTGTGTGGCTTTGCATGTGTAGACACATGTGCAACAAGATTTATGACTTTGCGGATAAATACGAATAGCTCTTCTAAACTCCCCCTCATCCCTCCCGTTCCCACTTTTTTAAGTGGTCAATGCTTGTTAGAAGAGAAGAGAGAGTTTCTGTTTATCGGGAAAAGTAGCAGACTTCCCAGATTTATTTGAAAGTTAAAAAGGTTAAGGGAGGAAAAGAGAGATAAATGACGAGATGGTGAAAGGAGGGGAGCTTGTCAGTGGAAATGGGGTTGCCTCATAAAACCCCTTAGGCAATGGGAAAAATAATTCAAGTAAATCGTATTATCGGAGTGTTGGTGATCTTAATGATAGAAAATAAACATGCGGTAAAGGAGGGGATAATGGGTATCCGCGGCTCTAGTCACGAGTTGAATATTCAAAACCTAATGGATTAATATCGAGGATGTAGAGAAGGTAAACTGTTCATTTTATGAAATACCAGTTAAACGTCATGAATTTCATTTATTGCATGTGGTAGTCCATTTGGAATGTTTATAATCGTTCATATATATATTTATTTCTACGATTACCGTATTAAAATAAATGCCAAAATTAATATTCACCTGAGCCGTAAATACAAATTAAGTATATCATTTTCACGGATCGCTCGAAGCTTTCTTCTGCAATGTCTTAAATAGCCATTATTTTTCTGAATATCTTGTGTCTAATGGGTTCAAAAACGGCTATTGCTTTTAGAAATCAAGGGTAATTATGGATTAGATTAAAAATTTCAGTGATATCAATTATTTGGATGAAATTGTCTGAATATCTACTTGAGGTTTTTGTAATGGCTCGTATTACACATAGAGAAATTAACATCTTAATTCTAGTCATGTTTAATTCCATCTGTAAAATTCGCATCCGTATGCTATTTTTCTCGGAAGGACTTTTTGTCAAATCAAAGAAAAAATATATAGATTTTTTTTATCTTTGGCCCCTTCGGAATCTGGTCCAGATATATTAACAAAAATGTCCAGGACGTGACACCACATAGAGAATAACTATATTAGGATGACTTGTGTTAGGATAGATAGATGAATTTTGTCAATTGATTACTGATAAATAGTAGAGTACTTGCTGAGTAGTTTAAGAGTGGGAGTAAAGCTAATTAAATAAAATATTATAATATAACATTATTAAATAAAACTTTAATATTGCTAAAGCTTTCTTCACTTTAAACATTGCAATTACCTTCACTACCTACCCTTCTATGTCATATCATGGGGTGTAATTGGTATCCTTGGAGAGTCATATAATCATATCACGAGCACTGTTTATTCCAAAGATTTTTTTTATTATTCGCTTAAAGTCATAAATCGATTCTCCCAACTTACGCGGAGACGATGAATTTCAATCATTGGACAGTTAATTTCAGTCGTAACTTGGTAGATTTTTAAATGGAGCGCAAGCGAAGCAAATGTTTACGGCCAAATAAAAAGAGGTATTCGAAAAAAATGTAATTGTGAATGCGTTTAACGTTCGCATCACGTTGTATTTATGTAGGGTAATGACCTTTCATTTTATATTCATCACAAAGCTCAATTGACCTCAATATTGTTTGATTCTTTACGGTTAGACGAATGAGTGAGTACTCTTACTTTTAATTCAAGTAGTGAAATGATAATATTTTTTTTGGGAATCTGGTTGTGAAGTCGAAAATTTTATCTGCAATATATGGATAACCGTTGAGGTACCTTCTTTGTATCGGTTTCTACATTTTCAGATATTTTTAGTTCACATTCTCTACAAATAAAATATACTATTTACCGGACTACTTGAATCGTTTTTACTCTCGAAATCCCTTCTCAAAGTGAAAATGGATGCTCTTGGTAATTATATAATTTAGTATGTGTTTATCGATTTAGGTATTTAATTGCTCTATCAACTCGCCTAAGGATTTTACGTTTTCGTCTTAGAGTGAGTGCCGTGCTAACGTTTTAGGAAGGAATTTTATTGGCTTGTTTTTAAATCAAGGGAATCAATATTTATCCTGGACTCTTTATCTTGGACTTTATATCTTGACGAAAAAATTAGAGTTAAAATTTGTCATAGATTAATTGTTTTATTATAATATGTAGAATTTAAGATTAAGCGAAGCCAGATGTAGTTGAAGTCAATGTAACAGATACACTGGTTAACAATAGTCATTGATCGCAGTACATCGAAAGCAAATATCATAACAGCTTCAATTAATAAAGAAATTGGAAGTTGATAGGGTCATGTCATAGTAAATTTAGATCCAGTTGTATTCCTTCGATTGAAATATGTCATCTTTGTCATTTTAAATTATAAGAATTGAGATCTATAGACATGAATTTTTAAAAGCAGAAATCTTTTTTTGTTCTTGTGATCGTTTGAAGAGTGGTGCAATTTTGCGAGATTGTAATTTTATTTTCTCCGCAATATAGGAATCAAGCCAGAATTTTCTGATCTGGGGATGATGTTTTCATTTCTCAATATTTTCAATACCGCGGAGGAATAATTGAAAACGGGACGGGATAATATATGTCTTATGGACTTCTGTCGGTAATAAATTTTGTTCGCCATAGTGTCAAGGTAAATCAATTTCGAATCCAGAGATTTGGATTCCATTAATCTGAAAATGGCTCATGAAAGCTTCCCTTTAAAAAGTGCGAGAAATAGAATGGAAAAAACAATGGGACGTACGATCATGAAATGGTGAATCATTCGATCAGACAACTAGATGGACTGATATTGTCCCTTAAATATTAGACGCCTAACGATTTTCGTAACTATGAACGGTTCAAATTATTATTTCTGAAAGGCAGTGAGCAGACAATAAATCAAATGAAAATGTTACAAAAATCCGTCTTACGATCGATGAAAATTTCCAGTGTATGCTGTTTAAACTACGTGATAATTGAGTTACTGCATTCTTCTTTTGGCGGGCATTCCAAAGCCTTTGTTGAGCACAATAAGCACTATCGTTTACAAAATTCTATCGTCTCTAGCCTAAGAGGGGTGTAACGATATCGCAGATCAAGTTACCCGTTAACATAGCGTGATTTTTTCACCATTTCCCAATTCTCGGTGTGTAGATGACTTACTGCAGACTTTACAAAAAGACAATACCTAGTTATACACACGCTCACATTATGTTCACACCGTTGTATTTCGCGAAGAATACGGCCGAGAAAAGCCTAATTTTAGGTTACGACAGGAAACTTGCTCTCTACTGCCGTATCAAGCATTGCTTCTTACGTGTACTTTTGGTTCCGTGCCAAATTTGGCCGTGACCCGACTTACTGCCTGTATGAGAATCAGTTTATAAACTGTAATTTTAACCTCTCGGATCGGTCGAGACTGAGGGATTTTTTGGCACCTTACTCCAATCAAGGGACTTCATCAGGAATAAAACTCACTTCCATATCTGTACTGGGAGTAAACACCGTAACTAATCAGCAGAACTATACATTTATTTGAAAAAAGTTTGCTAAATAATCAAATAATGACTTCATTATCAGTGTCATTAACTGTTAATCCATCAATGGATGATTAATTTAGTCCTCCAGTATAAACCATGAACACAGTTAACAAACTGGTGGCCCGTGTGATAGGTGATGGAAGAGTTCACCCAATACTAAGCTCAACGACGTGTGAAATTCATGCATCAGGGAAATAAGGGGGGACAGTTCCTTTCCCTGTGCCACCTATGGTTCCCCATGAAGATCTGGTACCCGAAAAATGATACAGCTCGGGTTAAGCTAAGGGTGCCCGGAGAGGCTCAGGAATAGACCCCGAGCTCTCCGGTCAGTAGTCCAGCGCTCTACCCCTGGGCTACCATGTCCCCTTTTTCGGTACATAATGTATTCAGTTTTATTCATTTATGAAATGTGTCATGTATAATTATTTCTCTTTTTATTTAGGTTAAGAATCTTTTGCCTCATAACATTATTCAGCCATTCGCGACTTGAAAGGTTAAATAAGAGCATAAGCTAGGTATTAAACATTCGTCTTCGGGTATCGCAATAAATACTTACTTGATGTATTTTTAATGATAAAAAGGTGTTTTTTTAAGTTTAAATTGGTATTAATATTGTATTTAAAGGTCGACTAATTTTGAGTATGTAAATTTTATTTTCATTGGAAACATGTAGCAATTGAATGGTGAACCTGACGCTTGGGCCTGATTACAAATTACGAGATGCATGCCCGTTGAAAAACGAGTAGGTACTAAAATTATGTCCCGCGGAGGAATAAATCAAAAGATTCCTTCGAGCAGCAGCGTGGGTCCGTTTCCCATCAGAATGACGAAGGTAACCATTTAGCGTTCCGCACCAAAGTACGACCCTATCCTCGGAACGAGCAAAACTAAAGGCTCGACACGCTTACAGGTTGCGTGTTCCTCTGCAAAACTTCTTTAGCTCTTAATTTGGCTTCCTTCATCCCGTTTGCTTAGATGCGTTAAATTCCCCAGTGCTTTTAACTGAATGGGTCCCTATTCATATCGTGCGACTGCCATTTTTCGCGGGGAGCTTCCGCGCACCCAAGCACACTTAGGAAAAGTCGCAGAGGATTAGTGTCTGCAGGCACTCCTTTCAAAACCAAGCGACAGATTGAATGCTAGCCTCCCTCCTCATTCAACAGATTGCTCGTTCGTCTCAGCACGCAAGTAGGAAAAGGGTCTGTTTCGCGTTGATAAAAAAATTGTCTCCAGTCGGAGCTTGAGCGAAAAATATCGAAATGCCAACCGCTTCGTTAGTTCCGTTGGATATGGGCTGGATATAGGTTTCCGTTGGATGTAGGTTTCCGGGAAAGAGAGATCACGCCACTCACGACGGCATCTTTTGTGTATCAATTTTTTTCAAATTGTATTTTTGACATTTCTGGAAACTACTCCAGATTTTACCGTATTTGTTGACACACACGACCAATGGGGTATCGCATCTTGTTTGAAGCATCGCAAGGAAGGAAGAACTACCTTTCGTAATGTCAACTCCGTTGCACACGATAATTGAGCCCCTACGCTTATAATTCAGATGGCATTTTTGTCCATTCATCACGCATCATAGTTTATGCGCAATGTTTTTACTGTCTTTCAAATTTTGTGAAGTAATTCAACGTCGTTTTCCCGCTTACGCCTAATTACGAGAGCTTGTACATACCACCTTTCAAGGGCTCGGTCATTAGGGTTCTAAAAGCTCGAATGAACCTGCCTAGTGTGTCTTCTCCTCTCCCCTCTAGATGCGGGTCCAAATGCGGATTTTGCTATTGGAAACTTCTACAACCCAAGCTGTATGATTTTCGATCAGAGACGACTCGGGGAAAAGAACTGACTATCTGCTCTGAATTCGGGAATTTCACGCTCTGTCGAGCTTAATAGCAGGTGAGCCGGAATCGAACGGAATTTCGAGTTTAGAGTGATTGGTTAATCTTTAAATACCCAACTCTGCGTGAGATCCGAACTCCAAGTGACTTCTTTTCTGTATAAAGCCATGACGAAAATCCCCCATGCTAAGATAGTGAAATACATCAGAAGTTTCATAGATCAGTAAAAATGTGAAAGGCGTCAAAGTCAAAGAAGATTTAATTCGTAGCTCAAGTCTCTGTAATTAAATCTGATAAGGGCATGTAGTTGATCCATAGGATTCCTAGGCACTATCGTCCTGCAAATTACTGAAGATTTTATTAATTAATATTACTGGCATGACTGATCGAATTTGTGATCCTTGTTAATAAATGATGATTCCGTTCAAAAAACATACGATTTTTTTCAATTTGTAGACATTTCTTTTCATATGTACATGCACAAATATGAGAATAAGCCATGTTCCATCGAGTTCATAGTAACAAAAAATATAAATAATAAAATTTATATTCCATAAAAATTTTAATAATGGTATCGGTTATATTATTATAAAATTTATCCTTTTTAGGACCTTTAAAATCATAGTCACTTTTTGTTTAACAATTGATTCTTTCATAAAATAAATTTGTAGTGTTGTAGTCTTCCAAACAACATTAATTGGCATGAAGAAATATCAAAAAAAGGTTATCAAGAGTAACGATGAAAGTGGAATGAGAAATATTTTTAATGTTCTTAGTAATCAGATGACCAGGTACTAGATGCAACTTTACTCTTAATTTTCGTACTGAGCACTTGTACTTATAATTATAAACAACGCAGATACAAAAATCACCAAATTCGGTGACATCAGATCACGAGGTCTAAACGCATGCATCTAATAACTGAAATCATACACGTATTTCCATTCTTCGATCACGAAAAAAAAACATTTCAGCGGAAATAATCGGCACACATTTTGCCACTCTCATTCGATATAAACTTCCTAATCGATAATAATCGTTATCTCTTTCTCAAATTTTCCCCATTAACCACAAATAATTGCGTTAAAATTTAATCGACACGGTTCGATTCACTCGCAATAATATCACTTTTATATCTTTTAATAGCTGGTGCTCTACCTTTTTTTTCATCGTTCACGTTCATGTTTATTGATGCCTAATGCAATTCTCTTGCGAGCAATGTACGGATTTTATATCAAATTTCATTCCACAAAGCTTAAAAACGTTGTCGAACCAGAAAGTTATAAAAATAAAATATACTTTAGAATTAAAGGCTGGGAAAATGTCCGGTATTTTGCCTAACAGCCGTAACTTCCTACTGACATTTAAAATAACGCACGGGGCTTTAATCCTTCCGTTAACGAAGGTTCCATATCCCTCTTTTTTTTAGTCTCTCGATCAACATACTTTTTTTTTGGATTTCCATCTTCAAATTACCCATTTCCTGTACTTTATCCACATTGAATTTTTTTTTATTCCTCGTCGCTCTAATTATTGCTCGGCACTCTGAGAGAGAACCTTTACACTAATTTTTACGTATAAATCAAAGTGAAAGACGTACGGGAATCCTTGGGAAACATCAGACCGACTAAGCGGCGTAATATTTCACGAGAGGTCAATGCAGAGGCTTGCATATAGCGCAGAATAACCCTGTCGCCATAAGTCATCGTGCGTACATAATTTTAGTGGATATTATGATGTAAACACGTTTTTAAAAAATATTGAAGTTTGTGCTGCCATGGAATATTCCCATGGTAATGAATAAATCAATTCTTACGGAGGAACGAAGCGCTTGCAGAAAATCGGACAATTCAAGTGCGAATCTTGGTATCTTAAATCATGAAATGCAGCAACTTGGAAAATGTTTGTCAGTTTTTGGCAAAATATTAATCTCTCTCATGAATGTGATTTTTTCAAAGTATAAATGTGTCTCCATTTTGTATGTTTCATTGCTTTTATCTCAGTGTCCAGTCAACAAGGTGGTTTTTGTGATTACGGACAAATCTCTTTCAGAGAAAACAAACAGGTCGATACCGTTTCCGAGATCTAATTTAACAATGTCTCTCCTAACTAATTAAATCAATTGTAGGTCATAAAAATGAGTTGGGAGTAGGTACACGTGTTTGCTCATATGCTACTCTTTCACCCAAAATTGGAGCCAGAGATACAGTGTTAATTCGAAATTTACACATGTGGGCGTCGATCTTAACAAAAACAAACTCATTCAAATTTTTAATCTTTTTCTTACGGGCACAAATGGAGGACGTACATACGTCATACACCTGTATAATCCCGTTATTTGCATATTCTTTTTCTTATCTATAGGTCATCAAAACTTTAGGAATGTCAATTGTTTCCCGAGAAAGGCAATTTTTACTGTACTAGCGGGTTGTTTTTCAATCATTTTACCCTGGAGAACCCTTTAAACAAAAAATGGCTGCGTTTTTCAGATGTCAGTATATGAAATTGGCAAATTAAATCTTCTTCAAGCATAAGTTCTGACGTACATACATGTCAATGCACAAAATAGGTATGGCAAGGGTCGCATAATATATATATATATATATATATATATATATATATATATATATATATATATATATATATATATGTATATGTATATATACATACATATACATATATATATACACATGTATATGCATATGACTTATAACTATTGTATGACTATAACAATGGTATCAAGAAAATCGTTTAAATTAGCGTAAAATCATATTGATTAAGAAGTCTCATTAAATTCATAGAGTTTTATAATAAATTATTCAATGAAAGCTTTACTGATCAAAGCATTATAAGTAAAATTAAAGATGATGCGCAGCATCGAAACCATGGTCGTGGAGCATTAAAAGGTTGTGGAAGTGTACAGTTTCTCTTATTTTTTACCCTCATCATGAAGGAATTCCACAAAGTTACGCCTGAAACTGTTAACTTTAAATCATGATTATTTTAAAATAATCCGTTGATATCCATACTAAAAGGAAAGACTTGTACGTTTCCACGGATTTATAATAAATTATTCAATTCAGAAAAGTACAAGTCTTTCCTTTTAGTATGGATATTAAATACTTCCACGAAGTGAAGCCTAAAACAATATAATATTATAATGATCCGTTGACTTTATTTATTTGGAAAGGTGGTCTAATCCCGGCTTTCTTAAGTTTCTTAAACGGATTTGAAGTCTGTTATGCTCTACTAAACCATTTGTATATATTCAGCAAGTTAATGGGAAATCATATTAATGCTATATCACAAGTTATTAGATAATAAACGAATGTGCAGCATAGCTAAACTTTGAACTGACTGGATGAGAAATAAAGGAGTTCGCTTTATTTCATTTCTTCTACCTGCACCTTTGAGCTATCTCATTTCGCATGTTTTCACACGCGACGCCTGATTTACGAGCACTTTATGGCAATGATTTAAAGACTAATCGTATCTAAATATTTTATGAAAACGGGCACGGTAACTGAAAATAATAATAAAGGCTAGATTTGTCAGTTATACATTTGTAGATTTGTTGCTATAGCATTATTTCGTAGGTAAACTTCAATCCCATCTAATATGAGATAAAAAGCAGTTGACCTATTTAATATTCGAAATCAGCCATATTTGCTATTTCAATGTTAGACTAATAGTTGTAGTTCCATGTGGGGGCTATATATATATTCTCATGTTTTCAAACGAATATATATATATATATATATATATATATATATATATATATATATATATTCGTTTGAAAACATGAGAATGATAAATAAATTAATAGGCGGATGAGTAGGCATAGAAAGGACTTAAATAGGACGTGGGAGTAAGAATAGCCTGCGGGCTGTTCGTATCATATGTTGAGGAAGGGAAATCTTAGGTTATTTGGCTAAGAAATTGCAAGTGTTGCCGAACGTATGAAGTTATTTTTGATAAAAATTAGTCGAAGATAAATCGTAAGAAAATCATCGACATGAAAATGTTAAGACGCTGAAAAGTTTTGCAAATAATAAAGCTTGATAGTAAATAATAAAGTAGGCTAAATATAAATTTTATTATTTTGGATGGTAAGTTGGGGAAAATAGGAGAAAGCGTACCACAAATGAGGGAATTGATAGCGTAGGAATTCCTTGTGCATAGATTTGAACTGGACTTTTGAAGATTTTATTTTAAAACCTGGTGTTGTGAAGTGTTTGAGGATGAAGTTTTAAGTACGGAGGCTTTTGAAGTGAGTTTGGAAAAGAATGTGAAAGCTAAGAGGGTTAGAAAGAAAGCAAAGACTGTGTGTTGATAGTGTTTGAGATGAAAGGAGCCTCATAATAGTTTAAAGCATTCGTGCAAAACTCGAGAAGTGGATGACAGATATATTGAGGCGTTACCGAAGGAGATCGTGGATGAGAGAACGTTTGGTTGTCAGGTAGAGTAAGGAACAAGTTTATAAATATGCCATTGTTAATTTCATGGAAGGGATGGATTTTTTTATCAACTGAAGATTTTAACTGAAATGTTTACTTGAATATGAACATTTTATATAAATTGAATTATTTATAATTTATGACAAGATATTTGTTATAATTTCCAAAATCATTCCATTAAACTTGCGCTCACAATATACCTCTACAGCAAAGATAACTATATAATAATTGTTATTTTGATATATTGACAAGCCTCTCCGGAGAAAATATATTTTTACTGTTGTCTGAATAAATAAAAATTACGAACTCGTCCGCTTGGTGATCTGTGACAAAAATTGTGATTCTTCCCCGCACGGCAGTCCTCTTGCAGCCATCACTTTCTTATTTTCATCAAACATCCATCTCTTTGATACTCGACGGGATGACAATGTACCGTTAATTTTTTTCATGGCTTGGACTAGAATAGGGGGGAGAGTGACAGAACTTGAAAACAGAAGTAGCGTATACATGCAGGCCAGCGCGCAACACGTCAACCTTCCTCGTCTCCCCTTCCCAACTCGTGTCATCTGTCCAGTGCTGACGTCAGTAGAATACTACTTCCTGAGTGGCTAAAGAACAGGAAAAAACTTCCGCTTCTTCCGTCCATCATCCTTCTACCTCCACGGAACCGACGGTGCTCGAGCAAATATTTTACGCAGAGTTCGACTTTTTAATTGCTCTATTCATTCAAATGTTTACTCATGTGTTTCTGTTCAAGTGAATCATAATTTCCGCCATTTAATTTTGCACAGTTTTCAAAGTTTGTTTTGATAATGCATTATTATTCTGTTTATAACGATGATAGATTTTTTTTATCATGCTATTTACTCGACGAGGTATAGATATTGTATTTTAAGAGCAATTTGCATTATGATATATTCATTTCTAAAAATTCTTCCTGGCGTTCGTCTTGCAAAACAAAACCATTTACTGTTTACACATTGAGTCGACCTTTGTTCGCCCAAGCTATGTAACTATTATAGGTTGAAACCAAAGTCGTTTATTATATGCTGTATGGCAAGTGGCAGTGAAGTTTTATTTTCCAAGATAATATATTGACAATGTTCACCAAGTTATGCCTACTAACCGGTTTATATAATTTTCATTATTCGCGAACTTTCTTTTTTGTCATTTGGAGTAAAATTAATATTTAATTCGGTTGTATTTGTATATTTGTTTATTCGGTTTATCTTGGATATTTCGTTCGGTTTCTTCATCACTGCTACGCCGAATTCATGGGAGTTTAACTTTCCAGTTTTTCCACTCCTGTGGAAAGTAAACTGTCCGTTTTCTACCTAGGCTTTTCACTCTAGTTTCGTCAGCTTTTTTACTACACCTAGATGCGCTCAACAAGCAAAGTGAAACCTATGAACCTCGAAATCATCGAATGTTACGCATCAACTGTTATCATTTTCTCCCTTTGCCCCTAGCTCCTCTTGCTTTGTGCCAGGGTTTCGGTCAAATTCTTTGATGTGGTAGGATCCATAGAAACATATGTATGCAGCAGTAGTGCGGAGGCTTTTTGTGCAGCGTTACTCATAAAAATTGTCCATAATGATGATCTTCTGCTTCACTCGGGTGCAGGAAAAAAAGCTTCCATGGCTGAGTAGAAACAAAGCATCAATTAGACGTTGAATTGAGTATTTTCATTTGACTTGGATGGCCTACAAAATGTACGAAATTTAAAAATTCAAAGCCAACACACATCAAAATTCTGTAGTAATTGAACATTTCATCAATTTTATTTTGAAATAAACGTTTTGCACTCTTCATATTTTTAATGCAATTTTGAAAGTTGAGTTGATTTTTGGTTTATCCCATCTCAGTTGCTGCGAAAGCATGAGGCTATGAGTGTACCTTAGCTGCATGAACTCGGGAGTAACATTTTCAAATTATTAATTTTCTGAGATTAATGCAACTTAATTTTCGAAAGTTTGAAGTAGAATATTTTCCTTGATCTCCTGCAACTAAACTTAAGAGCTCGACTTTTGATAGAACATTTCCTTTCTTTTAGGTGAAGTAAACCAAAAAAAAAGTTAGAACACGATCGCGTCTCCTGCCGCAAGACTATTTACAGATTAAAACCTTTTGAGTTTGTCGAGCCTCTAATTATTTCTGACTAGGAAAGCCATAGCCCGTGAAAGATCTGCACTATGATTCCTAAAGGAAGCTAATTTATTCCTATGTTTGCTTTTAATACCCCGTTTAATTCATTAAAGAATGCTCTTGTACTTCACAAATCCGAAAATTAGCGCGCTCTTTTGCCAGAAATTATTTTCCGAGAAACGTCCCGTCTTAATGAGGCATTCCAGAGAGAAAGAGGTCGTGGTGCATACCACGTGAATACCCCCTCGTGGCACGCCCTCGAACTTCTTCTTTCCCCCCCCCCTTCCCCCCTCCCCCCGACAGAGTCCACGAATTTGATCGCTTTGAAGTGGATGCGAGGGACTGCGGAGAACAGCTGTGGTATGGGAGAGGAAGAATACGAAACCTTGTAACTTTAGGAAGTCCACTTCCGCGCAGCCCTCAAAGTTCCCGTTCACGACGAAAGCACGCAATCTTGCACGAACGACCGGTTTTTTCGGCAGGAAACATGTCCCGTGCTCCAAAACTCATCTTTTTGGGCTCTCTTTTACCGCACGCTATGCCCGCATCGGAAGAATGGCAGAGAGGACGAGGGAGGAAAGCTTACGGAAACCGCTTGGGCGATGACGGATTTAATATTCCTTCGTAAGATTCTTACTGCGGATCTAGTCTGATATTAAAGTAAATGGCCAATCGACCAGAGATTCCACGATAAATAATTCGCTCTTCTCTATGATTCAATAACATTTATTCAGTTGGAGTCACTATCCTACTTGCGACTAGCCAGCGAGTGAAATAGAAGTGTAGTAAGGTTGTCAAATTCTACCACACGTTGTACCTGAGCTATCCTTTCCAAAATTTATGAAACATAGCGATATCAGGTAAGTAAAAATTTAGAAAATTCCCCACATTTATTTCAAACACGTTTCTCAGAATTTACTCAAATTGCGAGCGCAATTTTATAGAGCCAGTGTGGTCCTGAATAATGAATTCTATGATGAATAAATTAAAGTTTTTTTTAAAGGAACTTATCACATTTTATGTTATCTCGATGTGAACTTTTTTAAATGAACGTACCTGTAAAATGTATTATGGTACTTCATTATGAATCTCTTTCAGTGTTTTAATCAAATGTCTTCTCAAGCACTAACTTGGTTAGCTCTTCCTGAGCTACGCGTTTAATTGAGATTTTAGGTGTCCATCCGTGATAGCAATTCTACGGACAACTCCGAATTATGTGCTTTATTTTCAGCGTCCGCGCACCTTGTCATCCTGCAGCATAGAATAGAATACGCAGGAATTTTAGTGGCACTTTGGCAGGTTTCAGTGAAACATGTCGTGATGTCACCGACGGAATTGTTTAAAATTATCTCGAGATAAAGTTAAAACAGAGCATCTGTTAAATGTAAGCTCTAGGCTCACGTGAGTGATGTAATGAGCAAGACTTTCTATCGGATAAGACGGTCGGTTTTTATGGGACAACGCGTAATATAGTTCGTATTTTGCGAGGTGAGCGACGTCCGTGAGGTTTCAAAAAAAAATAATAATTATCATCGCTAGCGATCAAGGGTTTTTACGCATAAAGGCATAAGCACTCCTTCCGCTCCGTTACCCCGTGTAAGTCAACGCGGCATTCCAAATCCCCCGCTCGCCCGTGCACAAAGGGAAGGAACGTGGAGTAGTCGCAGGGATGTGTGGCAATTTGAACTCGATAAGACTCAAAAAAAAATCTCTCTCATCCCTCTTAAACCCTATCCAAGCGGCGGAATGTGCGTATGTG
Source organism: Hetaerina americana (assembly GCF_022747635.1). NCBI lineage: Eukaryota > Metazoa > Arthropoda > Insecta > Odonata > Calopterygidae > Hetaerina > Hetaerina americana. The sequence continues at coordinate 70,458,015 of NW_027287095.1, read as the reverse complement.
TGTGCGTGTGTGTGTGTGTGCGCGCGTATGGGATGGGGGAATTCGAGAAGATACGCCACCTGTTTTCGAGCTCTTAATAAACTCCCCGCTCGCACCAACACGCACACGCACGCACTCGACGCTGCAGCACCCCGCTCTCGGCTCCGCCACCCCCCCCCCTCTGCCCACCCACTCCCCCTCTCTCCATCTCGCTCCCTCGGATCGGAGATCTGGGAAAACTTAACACGCAGGCACAAGGGGTGAGGTGGCTTTAACGACGCGGCTTAGGCGGCCAGCGACGCCGTAGTCGTCGGATGTGGTAACCTTTGCGGCGTGCCAAACTATTCGACTGCGGCGGTGACACATTGGCGGGCGTGTGATTCGAGTTCCGAGACCCGCGGGAGCAGTACAAAAGCCACTGCCGTGATATGAGAGGGTCGCCTCACCCTTCTCGCAGATGGAAAGAGAGGGTTTGGGGAGAGGGATGGACGGAATGAGCGAGAGGGAGAAAGGCCGTCGCCCCGGGGCCGCGCAATATTCATGATCGCCATGGGAATGAGAAGAGTGGCAGAACATTGAAGATAAGGGCGTGAGACGAGCAGGGGGGGGGAGAAGTAGGCGAGGAGGAAGGGGTCGTGTCTCTACGTTCGTCACACGCCGATGTTAGCTAGGCGTTAAGCACCAACACATCCGCTGGGACATGGGCGGAGGGTAGGTAGCTGGCCCAATGAGGAGTTAAAAGTATCCTTTCGTCCACATTAAATCAGTTGTTAGATTTACAATTTTAATTCGTTGAATCTTAATGTTCGTAATTTCTTTATACTTTGAGGGGTCTATCATCGGTCCGAGAGCGTTGGATGAATATGTATTTATTTAAAAATTAGTACTCCGTTGGGCAATCCTTGGAATAAATGTGTACTTCCAACAGACCTGAGCTTCATCATCGTCATCTTTGTTGGGTTCATCACGTTCTCCTGATTCCCATGCTAATTTAAAATCTCATTAAGGTGGATCTTTGATTCAAATTATGAAGCTCTTCCTTCCGATGAGTTCTGAAAAAATCTAAATTCACGAAGACGTAGAGAGTAGATTATGCATAATGCTTTAAGAAATATCTGCATAGTCAGAATAGTTATCCCTTAGGTTTCGATCTAAATATGCCATTTTTAAGGGTGTAACCTATGCGCTTCCGGAAAAATAACATATTACTTTTGAAATAAATAAATCCAATTTACAATTAAAATGAATTTAATGTTGCTTGGCGGTTTTAATTTTCATTTAAGATTATTCCAGAAGAGAATCCTTCCTAACTCAATAATTTCTAAATTTTTTAACGCTTATATGAAATCTACTTTCATGTTTCTCCCCATAAAAATTGTAAATGCGTCAAAAATCGTATTTGCTTTGCTCGTACAAAATGAGGAATATAAAATTGACTCTGGTGAATCAAATAAGATTTGCACTTATGTGGAAAATTTTGAAATCTTGCAATTGAATGGTGCAGAGCCAAACATACTATAAATGGAAAAAACCCTTAAGCCTTCACCGTTGGTAAACGTTATCTTGATGATTTGAGTAAACACACTGAGATCGCTTCAAGATGACTCGTCATTTTTGTAAATAGGGCATCGAATCGCAATATGAAAACCTACTTGCGTTTGCTCTTCTTCTAATTACGTTTAATTTCCCTAGGTCGATATTTCATTTGGACTCTTACTTTCCTTATTGAATGTTCATAATTGTTTCCCGAATATGAAAAGTATTATATGAAAATAAATCTTTCATTTACGACTCATGATATAGTATGCATTCAAGCGAAATTTCATTGCGTGTTAAATTATTGAAAATATTCAGTGATGGGGAATATGAGAGGACACAACTCACTGGAAGTGGAAAAAACAGATGAGCGAATGATAGGGAATTCTAGAAGGAAAAGATCTGCCGTGTACAGTTATTTTTCAAGGTATCTATTTTAACCGGTCAAGTTCCATTGTACATTTTACAGTTATTTTTTGAAACGTCTATTTTTAGCGGTCAAGCGCCTTTAACGACCGCTAGTCGTCTACCGCAAAGCATTAAGAATGCAATGGTCGGATCCATTTGTGGAAGATCGCGCAAATTTTTCGCAAAAAAAAAACATTCGGATGAATGCGGACGGCGCAGTAACTTTCGGTTCCATCAAACGGGCTTGGTGAGAGATAAAACGGTAAACGTTCATGTTGTCAAACTTCGGGAACAATTTCCAAGGCCGACTCGTTTAACTTTTAAAATAATGACGTAGGATAAAAGATTTAAAAAAAAACAAAATTGGAATCATTATGAAACTATTATCCTCACTCACTTGGCAACGGGTTCGTTCCTAAATCGAAGGTCATTTCCTCGTCCATCCATCGCCTCTCCCCCCCCCTCCAAAATCCCCTCAACCATCCCCCTCCCCTCGCAAACCCTAAAATCGGGAGAGGGTTCTTGATCCACCCCTGATATCACTCAATCTCCTCCCTCACACGTCCCGACGCACGCTCAAATGGTATTCCGCGAGCACGTAATATAGATGTGGAATTTGTACATGCGTACGGGGCTTACCACGCGTTATTAAAGTCCCTCCCCCCCCCTCCGATAACACGTGTTTTAAAGCCCATCTCGAGAGCGTATACGCGCAGTGGCGCGGTGTTCCTCTCTCGTTCGCCTCCAACCCCCCCCCCACCTCATCCTTCCCATCCCTACACTTTCCCCCCGCTCTACGTCCCCCCCTCCTCGGACACCCCCTCACGCCCTAACCCCCAGTTCCCCTCGCAACACGTGCTTTTTCCCTCCCTTCCCACCACACGCGGAAGAAAGGAGAGTTATACGTCAGGGGTAAATGAACTCCCCTCCCAACATCTCGAGGATAACGGTGATCCCTCTCTCTCTCTCTCTCTCTCTCTCTCTATCTGTCTCCCTCCCCCACTCTCGTCTCTCCCTCCCCAAGGTTCCCTCCGTCATCCCCTCCCCTCCTCCCTCCCCCTCCTCAATCCAATCTAATCCCTCCCTTCTCCGCGCTCCATTAAAAATGTCCAAATTTTATTATTCCCTCCCCGGACATTTTACCTCTCCCGTTTCTCTTACCATCGAGGATGGGTCAGGACGTGTGAAAGGTGGGGACTTTGGGAGGGGGGACGGGGTGGGAAGGAAAGGGTACTTGGAGAGGCGAGGGTTAGAAGAGTAGGTTGTTTTTTTTTTGAGGATCAGGGAAGGGAAGTTCAAAGATGAAGTGGCCCGAGTGCAAAGGAAAATACGAAATTTTCAGCGAGGAAAACCTCGTTTTTCGCTCGCGCCTTTTTTTTCAAAAAGAAGGGACGGTAGAAACTCTCTTCGGAGAATCCAGTTTGAGCGGCAAAAAGAGTTCAGTTAGTTTTCTCGTCGTCGTCGGCGGCGGCGGACGGATCGAACCCAGAGAGCTCGCGGGCGTTTTCCCTACCTCCCTCCTTCCTTCCTTCCCTCTCTCTCTCTTGGATGGATAAAGAGTCGAATCCCAACGGCAGTGCGTCACGGGGAAACCGTTCCATTCCGCCTTATTAGGCATTTTTGTACTCCATGCGAAATGCCCTGTGTGCGTGTGTGTGTGTGCACACGCTGCCCTCGGCGTCTGCCTGGGTCTCGAGAGCCGAAACGGCAGAGTAAGGCGGAGGCGATGGTTGGAATTCGTCCGAATGGTTGGGCACTCCATATGATCCTCTTTAAATGTTCTCTCGGCATTTTGGAATCTTGGGTGATCCGGGATCTTTGGTGTTGCCAAGACGCTTGGCTCGAAAATGTCGACATCCTCGAAGTGTACTCTAAAGCCACCGATATAATATTTAAGTCCTCAAAAATTTTCCATGCGGTAAATGATGAAATAGGTGAAGCCAAATTTCTCAGGGCATTTGCATTTTGTTGAGGGTATTTATCTATTTTAACGGCCAATTGATTGTTTGTAATAGAAACTAACGCAACCATCGGTAGTGATTTCCTCTGGGAAAAGTTGGTTAGGCAGGTCGTGACCTTTCCTCTTGTAAAACAAACGGACAGCGCCGTTTCTAAGCGTAACCGGAAGTGAGCTTAGTGCGTTGCTCAAATGAATATTTAAGTAGCAACAATTAAATATTTCATATTATAAATAGTTAATCAATGCTACTATTTTGTGACTAGTTTTCAACTTTTCATATTAGAATATTAATCATCAACAAAAAATATAAAAAATTACTGTTGCAGATAATCATGATTGATTAAAAAATATTCGGCAGGCAAGTATGTTTTCGTTATAGTTCAACCAAATATGTATACGAAATGTTGGAAATGGCTGGCGAAATCAAGGGTATTCTCGAATTTTTTTCATCTTCGGCAGAAATCGTACAAGTTTTTAACAATGAAAAAGTTACTTTTCAAATCACACATTAGGAACCTCGCAGAATCGACTTCATAGAATTTATTCTAGGCGTTAATAATCTTGTTCACGAGGTTGACATTCTTGCGACTAGAATGCGAAAATATTTCCTCTATTGCCGATGAACCAGTGCTGTTGGCGTGGGGGTCATCGGAATTCGACATTTGGCTCTTCCAAACTTTGGATCATTTGAATATAATGCCACCGTTGAGTGAGGCCAATGGTCATAAACCAATGTGCTGGTTGAATCGGTGAGGTGATAGACCTCAATGTAGGCTTCTATTTTTGGCTCCTGGATGATAACTAAATTCACTGGAAATGATCCGCTTACTTTGGAAAACATCGTTAATTCTTTTCCTGGGGCGTAGAAGCAATCGCGATCCATTCTCCTGGATATTAGCGTTTTGGCTACCTATAATTGTTGTAAAAATGACCTATCATCGAGCTAAACAATTAAATGAATTCATTTATAAATATTGAATGTCATCAATTAAATATTTAATCGAAAATTCAAAATAAAAGTTAAAGTATGACATAAGTTTGGAAAATGTTTTCGTATTTTTGACATTCCAAAAGTTAAAGTTGACAGAGATAGCTTTCGTCGATAGAACAAAATAGTCTTTCCATCTTGAAAACAGTGAGCAGTATATTGCTAAATAAATCCACATTTTTATCATTGTTCATGTTTCTTGGAATTTTGCTCGATGAAATATCAGCGTTACCATGACTCCGTAGCTAAAAGCTTCCGAGCATCTACCCATCTGGGAAAAAAATTTTAAATTACATCCCCTCTTTTCAGGTGTATTAAACCTTCCTCTTGAAACATACTTTATAAATGTTTACATTAAATTACAAAAACAAAAAATCCGAGTTTGAATTACGGAGAGGATTTTCGCTCATCGGATCAATTCAAATTTCACTCGTTATAGCCATGAAGCATTTATGTATTTATCCATTTGTATCGGTAAGCTCTTCGAATTCCAGAATACAAGAATGTATGTCATAGAGCGACTTGATGTGAAATACCGACATAAGAAACTCTTCAATTATCAATAAGGCGAATGCCTATCAAGTTCGTGTTCGTGTTACTTATTAAGTTAATTCAACCTTACCCTCTCATTACTCATTCCCGTCCAGAGCCCCCTGTTTAAGTGCAACTACGATTGATTACCACCAAATACCAGAAAGATGATTATCCCATGTTGCATTCACGTGGAGCTGTGTGAATCACCTTGAAGCCTTGCTCAGTCTACGACCAAAGCTCAGGAGATTTCTACTTTCTCCTAATCCACCGCCCGCGCTCCGCAGTATGCATACCCAACTTTCGCCTACATACCTGCCTTTTACCTGTCTGACACTTATCCACAATCAGTTTGAACACATGACCTTTAAGGCTGATAAAACTAAGGGGGTATATTTTCTTAAATGCTGGAAAGCCAAATCTAGTGAACATCAGGAAAAGAATGAGGCCCCAGTATGATGCAAGTGCGACAATTATGTGCATTAATATGATGCATCTACTTCAATGTGCGATGTATTCCTTTGCAAATATATTTTTTATTTATTTGTAAGTCCTTTGAAGCGTAAAGTGGGTTATTCACCCATGGAACCTTGAAAGCAAGTAGACCCTATATTCTAAGACTTCGTTTGGAAAATCGTTTGATCAAGTATCGCTTATAGTGACTTGTGTTTGTGACTTGTGATTTTCCTTTTGGTCTGAAACAAATGTTATGATTGGTACGCTTTGATTTTTTCTGAATATATCTTCAGGAGATGTTATTCGGTCCCCTCCTCTTTAACTCATTTAACTCATTGACTCAATAAACAGTAACCAACAAAGTTGGATTATTCGCCGATGGTAGTCATCCATCGCGATGTAAATAACAACCAGGCTGCGAGATTCTTTCTGGCAATCTCGACAATATTCGATTGGCAACAGGATTAGGGTCTCCATTTCAATCAGAAAAAAAATGTGCAGTGTGTAATGAAATCCTGGGAAAATAAATCTTCATGCCCATAAACCGAAAGACTCTGAGGGACATAAATAAGTCTGGCAGGTCAAGTAAAATACCTATAAATTTCATAACCATCATACCTCAAATGGAAAAAAACGTAAGGAACAGCTACGTAGCATTATCAAGGAAACTGGGGTTTTTGAAACGGATGGTGGAGAACGCAAAAATTAAGGGGACGTTGCTTAGACTAGGAGGCTTAGATAATGCAAAGAAAAGCTGTTTAGTGAAGAATAAGGTATGAACAAACAGAAAGCGTTACATTGAGATTGGAAGGCCTTAGTCAGGAATCACTGGAAACACGAAGATTATTGACTGAAGGAATCACACTTTGGAGAAGTGCAAATTACTAGAATTAAGCGCTGACACAAGATGTGATCCTATCGCCGCATTGTATTGGTAGACGAGACCTCGGGTCTCTTCAGTGATAATGCTGGACATGTATTATTAGCCCCATTATATTACGGTAGGAGAGATCATGAAAATAATATTAGAGAGATTAAGTGTAGAGCCGACGAATTTTAGCGTCATTTTTCCCGCAAGCGATAAAGTAAATTACCGCGCTAGGGAAATTTTTATAATTTTAAGTAGCCTAAAATGTTTTCATTATCTTATCAACCATTATTTTAATGTTCTTCTAGTTAGTAGCAGCTCATCCCACATGCGTCGAGATGTGTTTTACATTTATATATTGTGGTGCATGTAGCTATAGTTAACATTATCTCCATAATTTGGAAAACGTACCATTTTTATTGGTAGCATGATCATTGGAGCAACAGTTATAATTCTGAAACTTTATGCATGTTGTGAAACCCACCCCCTATCACTCACCCTAGTGGTAACTTGCAGGACACTATATTATATGAAATATAAACCATAGTAAGAAGGGTAACTGACTACAGAACAGAATAATTGAAATAAATTTTTCCCTAAAAATGATAAATAAAAGAGCATGAAACATTGTTAACGAAAACGCAATCAACAAATACTCTGATTTCTGAAGACCTGATACCCCTTGCCACACAACTTCGTGGTGACGTACGGGTTATGATGAATATTATGCAATTTTGCTATGTAAATTTTGGATTCGTGTGCAATAGGTGTTTTCTGGTCATCATTTGAGATGTTTATATTTTACTCTCGTCATTCAAAGTATCGAGTTGATGAAAATGTCCCCAACTACGGGCAATATCATCTTCGTCAGTGTCTTCGTATAGACGCACTCCATACCGTGACAATGCGAGGTACATGTAAATATCGGCATATGCACCGTAAAATGTCAGATCACCGAGGCCGAATGTCACATACCATAATTCGACATGAATGCGATGCGCGGCCTGGAATACGACATCTTCCATTTACATCCCTCAGTTCTCATCGGATCCCCGCATTATGGTCCAAACCAGCTGAATGGTGTGATTTCCCGGATCACGATTAACGACTGCAATTCTAGCCCAGGTCTCTCCCATTCTCTACACCTCCCCCACTGCCAATCCTTTCATTTCGCCGCCTGTGATCCAGCAACGTTTTGAATGGCACCCACCGCCTGCTTGATCGATTTGCTTTTCCATAAATCCCCCTTATATTACAGCCTTTATTAGAATGACGCCTCCTCAAAGGTCTCCTGCCTGGGCCTTATCACGCCGGAAAGCTGGCCCCTGCGGAATGCGGAGTATCGCACACCAGTGTTTACCCTCGCCCCCACTCTAGCTCCACGCTGTCGAGAGCCTCATATCATTTCTCCATTATCAGTGCAAGGAGGGTGCTTCAAAAGTGCGAAGCCCTTGGCTTATCTCGGGAATATTAGAGCGGACTCAAGTTTCTGGGGGTCCTTCTCCCCCCCTCCCCCCCCTCTCTCTCTTTCTCCTTCCCTTTCCTTCCCTCTCCTTTCTTTCCCATTCCTCTTCTCTTCGCCTATTTTACCGAAGGAGATATGGCGATTGCGCAATCCCTTTGTCGATTTTTCCGGAGTTATAAGATGAGTCTTTTCTCAATCTACGGTGCGAGATATTTTTTTTAGGCACTCTAAACAGCGTGCGATCCAATAAACCGAAACTATTAATAATATATTGAGTATTTTATTCGTACCCTTTTATTATGATACGTGTTGACAGGATACTTAGATGAAACCATCTGAAGAAAATTGTTTGCCCTCCCACGTAATATTCATGAACGCGATTTCATTCAAAGGAGTCTGAGTGATCTCATAGATCGAGGATCGTGATGGAATTTAACAAAACGGCAGCTATTTATCCAGACAACTATTTTATTAAAGATAGACGATTGGTATGTTTCGATGTTACTTGAATTTTTTGAGTTTAAATATATGTCCGCATAATTGCGGAAGAATTAAAGTTTCCGAAAGTAAATTAATTTGTTCGTCTATATCATCTGAGATTATAGCTTCATTCTACACACGCCTGAGGGTTGATAGTATGTCCATATAATCTGAAGGGGAGCATCAGGAATTCGAATCCTACGTTGAGTATGGATGCTATACTGTCGTGTGATGGAAATTTATTAGCTTATTTATGGTGTGATATCCCGAGGGAGTGATCACAGAACCGTTAATCACAACTACTGTTACTGCTACTATTAGCATGGCATTACAATAATAAATTGATCGCATCTGTTAAGCACCTAAGATGAAATTAAGTAACAAAATGTCCCTTAGATATTAGAAGACCAACTTTTTTTATGAATCACAATTTCATGCCGCTACTGATACAGGCTACGTAATACTTTATTGATATAATTGAGCTCTTACGGCTAGTAGTATTGAATAAATGAAAAACTCCAATAGCCGTAAACAGTTTACCTTTCTAAACAAAGTACAAACGAGATAAGTTGGCTAACGCCACAAGTCAATGATGGGGTAAAAGGTAAAAAGGAAAGGGATAAGAAAGGTGAATACGAAAACGCGTATTTCGGCCACAAAGTAGCCCTCTTCAGCGTACTGAAGGTGAATCGTCACAACAACACAAGTCGAAGTGAGAAAGGGTAAGGGCAATCCGAAGTATATATAGTGTAAAATGGGGGGGAGGGGTTGTTGGGATGGGTCAAAGGGACGGGAGCCAATAGACTAAGCTGATAGTTGAGGAGTTTGAAAAGATAGGTTATGTAGTGAAGGGGAGGGGGAATTGCACGATCAAGAAAATGACCGTTGCAAAGAGGGGGAGGGGAGAAGTGAAGGGGAAGCTCTTAGCACAAACGTTGGGAACATTTTACACTATATATACTTCGGATTGCCCTTACCCATTCTCACTCCGACTTGTGTTGTCGTGACGATTCACCTTCAGTACGCTGAAGAGGGCTATTTTGTGGCCGAAATACGCGTTTTCGTATTCACCTTTCTTATCCCTTTCCTTTTTACCTTTTACCCCATCCTTGACTTGTGGAGTTAGCCAACTTATCTCATTTGTACTTTGTTTAGAAAGGTAAACTATTTACGGCTATTGAAGTTTTTCATTTATTCAATACGTATTACTTGTTTAGGGCCAAATACACGTAGGGCCGCTTTGACTAAATTATTTAGCGTTTCGAAGAATGGCGATGACGAATAGCCATGACTCCTTCAATTTGACTCCATCCGCCTCAGCAGTAATTATACACTGCAAGCGAACGTATATCCATGCATAAATAGACACTTTACTCCTCGCATATGAAGATGCAGGCTATAATTATTTATTGGTTTTACTGTATTTTTTTGTAAGTGGAAATTTCAATCTTTTGTTACAGCTGTCATTTTTAAATATTGATTGCTTTAGCTGTACTATTATTTATTTGGTTTAACTGTGCCAGCCACCTTGGTGATTAGCATTGTCATAAAAAAATAATATAAATTAAGGATATGTTTTTAGAACTAGCCACGGAAGATCATTATACATATCATGATCAAGACATGCCAGTGGCATATAATAGCATCGGCCTCTTGTGAAGCTACTAGGAACGCATAATTGGCGTAGCCAAAGTATGGACATATGAAAAATCATAAAGGATTGGTATTGAACGTTGGGGACGATTTTTTTATTTTTTAATAAGGCTTAGCCAAGGAATTAAGAGAATCTCTTCTTAGTTTACTCATTTATGAACAATTAGTAATTACGCCATTATTCAATCGTCTACTATCGCAATAGTTATCACAGTTATTCCCCCTTCCTCCAATACCTCGTTCTTATTGATTGTTAATTATTCAAAAGAAAAATAACTGAATCGGTACTTAAAATTTTTTAAATGGTTATAATGAAATATTGGATCAATAAAATCGTATTCTTTGGTCAAACAACAGCATTAAGGGAATAAATATTGAACTCAATCCAAAAGGAGAATAAGATAATGAAAATTAAACATTTTAATGTCAAATTTATTAAATATCCATAATTATTCAGATGCCTGTTGTCCAAACGTGTCCAAAATCAGCCGCAGTGCATAGCTTTCATTTCAAACAGTTCTGCACTTCTTCAGGGATTAGCATTAACTCAAATACTATTTTTAATTTAGTCGGTCTGTTTTATTCTCAACGACCAATGTTCTGTCGTTTGAACCCAGTGATTACCTCTCAAAATACTGCCCTTTGTTGGTTAATGTTCTTTACGTTTCCTTGTAAGTGAGGGTTGATATATTTATGCAAACTGCGCTTTTTAAAAAGCCATTTTCCACATTATCTACTCAATAAATGTTTTCATTTCTTCTTACGCTCACATCACATCCTTCTGTGTCGTGGAAAATGTGACGATGAAACAGATAAGAAAGGCATAACATAAAACAAACGACGAACAACAAAAACTGGCATTTTGTGTGAGTGCCCACTTTAAAAGTTGAAATCCCTGTGAGAGTCGACCAAGATAAGGCCAAAATATATACGTGCATGTACATGCATACATATTATATATGTACTTAGATACAAACGCGCACACAAATATATCTCTAAAGATATAATTTAGCATTTGGTTTTTGTTGATGGGCGCATTATTGAGAATCCACCATTTGCCGAAAAAAAGCTTTCATTGTCGACGTCTCCCTGAAGCGCTCATTTATTATAATGGGTCAACATCCAAGAAAGTGATAAATTATATTACTCATTCATGACAAGGTATCATCAACCACTTTTCCGGTTTTGCATTCTTCATCGCATGCTAACAAAAATAGTCATGATTGATCGATTGTCTCTATGGTGATGGTGTATTTTGTAGTTCGAACATCATTTTGATGAAATGGGAGAAAAAACTGTGAGAATTGTAGAGAAAAGTCAAATTGCATTAATACTCAGTGGGAATAATGAAGGAAACATACAAGAATGGGGGGCTATTGTGCGTAAAGGTATTATAAGAATGGATGAGATAATCATTTTTATTGATAAAATTCTTAACTTACGAATGTCATGCCATGAAATAGTGTTCAGTAAGGCTGCTTCAAATCAGAGTTCACGTTTACTTTTAACCTAAACCTTTCTGATCTTTACAGAGTATAATTACAAATGAAGATTTGTTTCGAGAAAAATCTGGGCGCTTGTTTGAAATAAAGTAATTTCCATCTATTTTCACGCGATTAAAACTGTCACAATCCATCTCTATCTATCATTTTTTGCTATCTATCATGTCTTTATACATATGCATATTGAACTGTTGATTAAATATAATTTTTTACCAGATATTCTATCGATGTAATGGCTGTACCTTCGTTCTCACGTAGTCCCTTCATATAAAATTCATCTCATATTCAGGTATATAAAAGAATATTTTCTGACTTTCTGCAACTTTTAGGATGGCTGACGAATGTTTCTTATCTACACCTGGAATCCTATTAAAAAGTCCCCCACCGGAGCCAATCCAGCTGATTTTTGGAAGGGAGAAAAACTCTGTTCTCCCCTCTTGTCAATCCGTTCGCATTTTTGTTCCTCTTTGTTTCCCCTGAAACTTTCCATGGTTTCCATGTATTTCCAGAGATAAATAACCTGGAGCTGGCGGTAACTTTTAAACAGGAGAAAGGGTAGACAGAATGTGCAGAGGAAATAGCCTAAAAATTATTCATTACTTAATTAATTATTTACTTTGCATTAAGAGTCCCAAAAAACCGCACCCTTCGTCTCATTAAATTATGGGCGAGATAGTTGACTATGTTACACCACGAAAAGTAATCGCACCTACCTATAAAAAGAGATATTCTGAGTTCAGATTTAACTCCTTAATTTACTTGAATATTCCCACGCCGGAATTTAAATGTCCTTAAACCCTTTTAAGGGTGGCTGACAAAGCTTATGCGGGAGTAGCATTAACACAATAGAAATTGCTCCCCAAATTCCGAAAATGGAGTCTTACGGGCAAAAACGCGAAACTCAAGCCGATGTATGCATCATTTTATCGCATTAAGCTATGCAAGTGGAATAAAGGGATCTGTTCAGCGAAACGGAATTTCATTCAGACATTCCGGTGGTAACTTTCAGTGTTATTTTCATCTTGCGGCGTTGTTTCTCCGGAGCACAAAGGCATATTCCTAATCGACGGACCCAAATTTCCGTTCCCCTGTGGTGGAGAGCTTTTTCTGGAAGAAAAAGCTTTTGTGGCACATAAAAAAAAACATAAAACTCGCGGCCTTCGTTTGAAGAAATAGGTCCACCCGCCAAATAATATTTCCAGGAATCTTACATCGCACGAGTTGAGGAAGCGGGAAGGAAATGACGGAAGATGACGAAAAGGGAAGTAGCAAGAAACGAAATCAATTTGTTGCTCGAGCCGCCCTCGTTGATGTCCCAACGCATATGCATGAAAAACTTGTTTTGGATATTGACGTTAATAAGGCTGCGTTCGTCTTCTCAAATAAATTGCTTTCTGTAAGAATCTTCGCAGTAATTCAGCACCCTTCACCTTGACGTTGTAGTAGAAAAAATTAGATGTGGTAGAGTAAGTTCGAAGTAACGTTGAAATTATTACTTTAACCACCTTGTTTACTAACGCAAAAGCGTATTAAGAAGCTAAATGGAAAGTCGCGAGTTTCAACGTAACCACGTACAAGAATGTCGTTGACTGAAAGAGAAATGGGAATGGACGCAGTGTCATGAAGTAGATTTTCCAAAGTTGCGTTCACGGTAAAGTATAATTTCTATCGTCAGAGGAAAATATAAACCCAATTACTGCTTTAGTATTCGTTACACGTCTTATTAGTCTATTTTACTTACTATGTCCAACACTGCTCAGTTTCTATGTTGTGGATATGGTAGCGGATACTGAAAGGAAAACGCTGGAGTGAGCGAAGATGGAGAAAGCTTAATTAACATTCTTTCTTTTAGTGGGCACGCGAATAATATGATCTTATATGCAGGAGGAACGGAATATTTAGGAAAAATGCCGAATCATCTGGACAAAGCAAAAGAAGAATATAGGTTTGACATTAATCCACAGATAACGAAGTAAATGAAAACTTGAAAGTAAGAAGCGATGAAGATCTACGTGAACTGGAGCAAGTAACAAGATGCAAGCATCCAAGTGCATCGGAGAGGACGAGATGTCAAAATGTGATAAAAGCAATAATTGGCTTTTCATAGGAAACTTAGAGAATGAAAATCGGGATTTTTACCACCAAAATGGAGTAAGGGGATTTAAAAAAGAGAATGGTAAAATCGCTCGTCGGGAGTGTTTTACTGTACGATCCTCACACGGAAAAGGGATAGAGAGAATATAAGTTTAGGATTAGGACGTGGAAAAGATTGCAGTGTTACGTTCAAATGGTCGAACAAGGTAAGAAATTTGGTTTTAATAAGTTGGAGAGGAAAGACAGCTGCTGAACGCCTCATAGGACCGGAAAAAATGGATTGGAAGTGTAAAGAGAAGAGAACATCTGTTAAGGGGTGTTCTAGAAGGTGCGGTAAACGAAAAGCCATAAGGAAAAAGGGGGAAAATAAATGGACGAATTCGAAGAAAGGAGGCACCTGGCAACTGCAGTTGCAGACCACATACGTTGATGACAACATGTGATTCATTCTTCAAAATAATGAAAATGTAATGTTTAGAATTATTCATACGTTTTTCAGAAGTCATCTGGAAAAACATAAATGCATATAATTACGTCAATTATATTAATATATCGCGTCTAAGTGTAGTCCAGACGAGATGCTTGATTTTCAGAATATAAGTAATGGTATCACGTCTAATGCAGTGTAACCGGTGACGAATAGAAACACGCTTGTCGTTTTCCTCTCACTAAGTGAAAGATTATTAAGTGGAAAACCGGTTACCGTGTTACTGACATTCGGTATTACGATCTACAAGTAAATTTGGTCACACTTTAAATCAGTCGCCATCAGATAATAACTCATTAACGTGCCATGAGTTAATTTAGAGAACCGTATTTTTAGATAAACTTGAAAATGACATTCATTAACACAATGAAAATATAAGAAAGGTATTTTGTGCATATTTATAATTTTTTATGATAATGTGACGTATACAGTGATCCATATTTCGTCATTTGAAATACATTAAAAAAGTTATCAACTGACTGCGATTTCTTTAAGATTTTATCTCAAACCATGGAATCTCTCAAGGTAGTCGAAATTTATGTTTTTCACGCACGTTATTCGAGTCCGAAAGTTCAGTCAAAATGCCATTAAACCTTTTTTCGTATATTTTCACGACATTTCCTTTTTTTCAAAAAATCACTTTTTTGGACCATCCAACATTGCTTATATCTTCAACTGAATTTGTCGGAAAACGTTCCGATGCGCTTCATGAAGATCTTCACTAGCACTGCTAGTGTGCTGCAAAAGAACGTATCTTAACATCCTTACAGAGCGCTCGATTGTGGAATTAATTTTTTATGTTTATTTGATAAATTTAATTTATTTAACAATTTATTCGAAAGCTATCAAGCACGGTAAAGTGTACTAAAATTAGGATAAAAGCAATACAATACAGTTGCATAATAGTTATAGTTTAGTGGAAGAAATTATGGTACGTTAACCAAAGGATGCACAAAATTCAAAACTATTGCAAATATTTTCGAAAGGCCGATTGAGTCCTTAACTCCTCGCATCTTCTTATAAATTACATTTCGGCCAATTCTTTCGCGGTGAGGATTTTATTTGCTCTTTTAAATAGATATTCAACGTGGCATTAATTGGCCTTTCAAGGCAATGTAGCCAAAAAACATATTTTACCATGTGGAAGTTTTAGACTATGAATTACTTCTGATAACAATTAATGAATTTAAGAACAATATTTTAAAGTGAATTTTCTAATTCCCTCAATTGCAACTCTTTTTGTGAAAGGATATCGCTTAAACAAATATCCTTTTATCATCTAATCGTCACGTCGATGTTTAATTATAAATATCTGACGGTTAATTATGGATTTCATTTTTTGTGATTATCCTTTTTATTTTTCCTCGGGACTCCAGAACGTCACTGAGTGACGTTTTACGAGTAATTCTAATAAAAGAAAACCAGCATGTGGGAATTGGCCACCTTCCCTTTATGATCAAGAATCTGTAGAACTTTAATGGGAGGATTTTGTTAATACTCTCCCTTCTAATATTTTCAATGGGTGGGTTTCTTTTTCATCTTCGCCTTTATAGTATTCGTAATCGGTTGGAGCACTCATAGTTTCTGTAAGCATCGGGTGAACATTAACGTCGTGAGGGAACCGTAATCCTGGCTACCGTTTGGTCCTGATGGCCCAAGACCCGGATGTACGCAATCCGGATAACTCGATATTTATTCGCTAAGTATTTTGGTTCTTGATGGAACACATCACACAAGAAGAGATTCCTTACTCCTCTAGGTGTCGGCTTCTGAGATATTGCGATTTTTAGCCGCCGAATAGTGTGATGTTAAAATAAAATTAACGGGATCTCGCGACATAATAGAAGCGTATAAAATTCCGCAGCGCAGGCGTTTCACAACACCGTAGCATCTGCATGTGCAAAGTTATCAACGTGCATTTAGCGTATACAGCTAAGGAGGGAGGGCCGGGGTTGGGATCCTTATGGAAGTAGAAGTCTCCCTCGCCATCTGTGAGAGACAGCCGCTACTGTCCAATTTAATTACGGTGACACAGAGTTCATTTACGCTATGGTTAAGGTGATTTTATTTAGCCGGCGACTTGATCTACTTTTCGTTACGACCAGTCATATATCGGAATGATAAGGAGGTAGAACGAATTTATCGACGAGCACCAACTGTGTATATCGATCTTACCAATGACGAAGACAGCGCAGCTCAGACGGTGATGAGGTGTGAAGAGACAGGGATAGATAGACGTCACCATAAAAATATCATCTCGCGCAGCCAAAGCTTTTGGAATGCGATATTGCAAAGGGTAGGCTGGAGGCCTAGCGAGTAGAGGGTTTGGTCTCCGACCGGATGGTCGCGTATTCAAATCCCGGTCGATACCCTGGGAAAACCACATCTAAAATTCAAGCTGTGCGATTTCATGTACATCCGAGCTGCGTGAGAAGCTCGGTGGGTGGGAGAAGGAATAGGGGTAAGAACTGTGCACCTATCCCCTGAATTTCTCAAACCTTATATATATAAACAATTTTTATTGCTCTGGGAGCAAAGTCCCTTGGAGCAGAATACAGGTTACATTAGGTTTTGAAACCTATGGAGTGAAACTGGTTCTAAACTAGTGAAACAAGACATAATTTAACATCAGTTGAACGAAACATATAGTACAATACATACATACAAATATAAAGAACAATAGTTAAATATATAGCCTGATAGAACAGTAATAAGGTCATTTTGCTAGTGTGGTAGACAGATATTCAAACATTTTCCTGTTGAATTGGGATGTGTTCCTGGATAATTTTACATTATTAGGCAAAGAGTTCCATAGTTTACTGGATGAAATACTGAATGACTTTTCATATATAGCCGTGCGGTATTTGGGAAGATGGAATGTTTTTGTAATGCGGGTTGATCTCTTTGTCGTAAGTGAATTGAATATAAAATTTTCATATAAATATGAAGGGGTTTTTGAATTCAGAACTTTAAATAATTGTGAGGCCTTTTGAAGCATTCTCCTCTGATCGAGTTTTAACCAATTCAACATTTTATAGTAAGGAGTTACACGTTCATTAAAACGCATATTAAAGCTGAATCGTAGACAAGAAATGGAGCCTTTGTAATTTTGTACTTAGCTCCTTATTCACATCAGCGTAGACAACTGAGCAATAGTCGAGATGTGGTAATACTAACGTTTGGACAAGCTTCCGGCGTAACGTTATAGGGATTAGGTGTCTGAAATGCTTCATTGTGTAAAGAGTTTCGTGAACTTTATTAGAAATGGCATTTACTTGCTCGCGCCAGGTTAAGGTGCTGCTTAGATAAACTCCTAAGCTTTTCACTGTATTTGAGTAGTCAATTTGAATATTTAAAACACTTATTTTAGGGAGATCACTTGTGAGCAGCATACAGGGTTCGTCCGGTAAATAAGTGTACTGAGCTCAGGAAAAAAAATTTATTACACTTTTACATATCTTAAGCTAATATTCCTCAAAATAGGACCCTTGTGAGTCGATACACTTGTTCCAGCGGCGTTCCCATTCCTGGAACGCTCCCGCGAAGGCATCATCGGGAACCTCTCGAAGACACGTCGTCACGGCCTCTTTGACGGCGTCCAAAGTCCCGTATCGCGTTCCTTTCAAACTCCTCTTTATCTTCGGAAACAACAACGTCCTCTAAAAAATGTGGATCATTTTTGCAGTGATCCGCAAGTTGTGTCGCGATTTCCAAACGATTGAGTCTTTGATCATCACTGAGCACTTTCGGCACCAACTTTGCACAAATTTTTCGCATCTGTAATTGGTGCCTAATAATCTCGTGCACTATTGTTTTTGGCACATTACACTGCTCTGCTATCATCCGAACACTAAGACGACGATCAGAGTTCAGTACATTGCGAACTTTTCGCACATTTTCGTCGGTGAGTGTCGTTGATGGGCGTCCAGGCCGTGGTTCGTCGTGGACCTCTTCTCTGCCCTCCACGAACATCTTGTGCCACCGAAAGATCATGTTTCTGGACATGGCTGACTCCCCGTAAGCCTGGTTAATCATACCGACAGTTTCGGTAGACGATTTCCCAAGCTTTACCGCAAATTTGATGGAATAACGCTGCTCCAAAAACTTCGGCATCGCGTTCCGTGACGTGGGTCGAGCGTGGAGGTTCGCGTTAACAGAGCTCCTCACTATACCACAGCTCAGAGCCGACTGCCTTTTTCAGCGTCGCTTGCCAACATACCCCCCTCCAATCGCAGCCCGTCGGAGCGGTGCTGGGCGCGCCTGGAGCGGCGGGAAAAAATCATTACACTTATTTTCCGGACGAACCCTGTATGTACATGGGCGGTGCTTCCAAAGATTATCGACTTGGTCTTTTTGGGATTTAGATTTAGCCGATTTTCAGTCAGCCATTCACAGATGAGTTGGATATCCTTGTTGACCAAGTCAATGGCATGGTTAAATTCAGAGGGATAGGACTCAAGATATATCTGTCTTATCAAACCTTAGGTCTTAGTTCGAGGTGAGCTCCACTTTTACCCATCAAAACCAGCCTTCTGATTGATTATTCTGGAATGGAATAGGACATTCGATATGAAAAGCATTGTCGATCACTTTCATCCCGTGAAGAGGTATTCACACTTGTGGGACATTCAATTTCGTGAGGTGATCGAATTCGAACGCCCGCACACTCCTAATTCCGGGAATTGATCTTTTCCGTAGTTGGAGGCTAGGGTGGTATTTGCTCACGGCTTTGGCAAGTCAAGCCATCGGCGGCAGGACCACGGGTTACGGTGAGGGTAGATAATGCTAGCACGTGACTAAGCAGCTGAAACGGCCTCGGTGTGGCCGAGATAAAGTAAAGACCCATGTCTCCCTATTCATGTCGTCTCCATCACCCTTTAAGACTGACTTCTGCATCTCTCTCCCCACTTCCCTTTCTCTCTCTTCCACCCTCTCTCTCCCTCCCTCTCATCTTTCCCCTCCTCTCTATTCCTCCCCATCTATTCCTCCCCCTCTATTCCTCCCCCTCTATTCCTCCCCCTCTATTCCTCCCCCTCTATTCCTCCCCCTCTATTCCTCCCCCTCTATTCCTCCCCCTCTATTCCTCCCCCTCTATTCCTCCCCCTCTATTCCTCCCCCTCTATTCCTCCCCCTCTATTCCTCCCCCTCTATTCCTCCCTATTTTTCCCCATTTTACTTCCTCTATTTTCCTTCTTCTCTATTCATCCTTCTCAATTCCTCCCTCTATATTCTGACTCATCTACATTCCTCCCCCTCTGTTCCTCCCTATCCCTCCCTCTCTTCTTTTCCTTCCTCTCTACCCCTTCCTTCCTCTTCCTCCATCTTCCTCTCTCTTACTCCCACCCCCTCTTTATCTTCCTCTCTCTCTCTCTCTCTCTCTCTCTCTCTCTCCTATTCCCTCTTCCCTTATCTTTTCCTCTCCCCCTTTCTGTCAAGGGGGACCGCACTCTCCTCACACGACCCCAACAATGAAGTTACATCCATTAGATTCTGGCAGTGTCTTGAGATCTCGCCGCAGTCGCTTTGAGGAGCACTTAACGCAAGCGATGGAGCCAGCCTCCCTCGCCTCTGCCACTGCTTGCAAATGGGTCAAAGTAACGCCGCCGCCGCGCCGGCGGCGGCGGTGGATAACGTCCCAAAGCTTGAAATTAAAAAGTGTTTGCGCGAACTTTATGACGCTTAAACTGTAAAATACTTTATGTGCACTCAGGCGAAACTGCACAATGGCGTACGTGCAGGATGAAATTAAGCACGCGAGGGGACATATAAATATATTAATCAAATTCTCTTTAAAACTTTAACACAGTTTTAATGTCGCAGCTTGCATTTCAATTTAGGATTTCTAAAAAGGAGCAGGAAATGAGAGAAATAGATAAATTTGCCACGACAGTGAGGGGAATTTTTATGAGAATGAATTTCAATTTTTTCAGAAGATGATTTTATTAATATCGTCAGGCATGGGGCGATCTACATTAGTTTTTTAGATTGCCAAATACAGGGACAAAAAAGGTCAATTTCGGCAGATGTTTATGAATACAATCAACCAAATAATCTCAAATACGAGACTAATTCAGTAATTCATATGCAGCATGACATTTTTGTATTGACTCACGCGAAAATAATGTTTTAAATTCCATATTTATTTGGCGAATTTCATTTGATTGATTAATATTTTCGAACGAACACGACAAGGATGAACAACTGCTCCACACTAATAAATATCAAAATATTATTCCTCTAATCCGACGACTTCCGTCGAGGGCCACTCTTTCCGTAATTTTCGTAAAGAATCCACCGACGATCTCAGAACTTCAATGAATGCAAAACTTTCAGAATACTTTGGCCGCCGAAGACTACTGAAGAAAACCAGAAGTTTCGACACACTAGACAAATTTTATCTCGCGTCTCCATTTATTCCGATTCCTGGATTTTCTGTGGACAGTCAGACGGAAATAGAAATCAAAATCAAAGGAAACTTTGTGTACATGCACTTCAAAAATACTTATTGTTGCAAAGAAACTACGTATTTAGGCTAAACAAGCGAGTGAAAAAATACATAAATGCAGCTCTTATGCATGCCGATGACGTAATAGGAAAAGGCTCGCTTATAACAGCGATTAGCTACAGAAACAGCTTCCTAAAACAAGATTATTTTTTTATTCAAGCTCATATTTTTCTTGTTCCTTCCCTGAATTAATGGACCAGGTGCTTGGCATTCGCTGAGTGACTAGGGAGAGATTGGTTCATAGATAGATAGATAGAGGTCTTAATTTGGGTGAAATTGAGACCTAATGGTCCCTTCTTCCATTTTACCCATCGTCGTATACATGTTACATTAGGCATAAACTTTATAACTACATGCATATATACACATTAATACATATAGACAGACACAAATTCATTATGCACAGATTTGCACATCGAAAAGAAAAGGAAAAAAATATAAATATGTACATTCATGTACAGTCATTGGTAAGAGTGGCGTTAACGGAGTCACCACGATGTATCTCGTGATTGAACCAAGTGATATTAGAGAAATAAAAATAACTTTCTTGGCTGTATTTAATTAATTAACTGTTGACAGATTTCGTTGCATCACAACAACGTTTGAATGACGTTCGCGGAATCGGTAGACTAAAGTAAGTTAAGTGATTAATCAGATTTGTCCATGTTATTTTACATTTCTTCGGTGAAATCTCTGCGCAATGATCGGCTCACGTATCCGAATTCATCCAGCATATGTATGCACGTATCCGTTCTATATAGTGTACGTTGAAATACTCGAATCCTAGAAGTTTTTCTCGGCATCGTTTTCTCCTTCTACCATAACCAGTGCTTCTCTGAGGACGTCCATTCACGTCTTTTTTTTATTTGAAACGTTGATCTGACAATAACGGGTCGGGGGTCATCGAGTGGGCATAATCACTGCTATCTCTCTCTCTCTCTCTCTCTCTCTCTTCGCACGTCCCCCAACTTCTTGCGCTCACTGCCTCTCTCTCCACATCCGAAACTCATTCCTCCCTTTCCCCCACTCCCACGAGGAATCCCGTTCAACCTGCCACACCGTCTGGCTCCCGTCCCTCCGCCTCCCTCCCAGCTTTCGTTCCAAGATGACGAATCTCTCCCATTGCTCGGATGCCCGAGTGTGAGGCTGGCAATGTTCAACTCCCGCGGAACCTCCAGGGCCCCACTCTAAACGGTAAACTACGCGACAGTTGATTAGTCTCCGAGACGTTTGGCGATTGTTGCAGTGAAGGGTGTGAGGTGTTGTGGGGGAAGGAAGGATGGCGGCGAAAAATTGAGCCTGGAAGGAGGAAATATGTTTCCACATACTCGGTTAGAGTATAATAATTTTTATGATCATCAGAAATATCGTAGGTAAATGGTAGATTTTCAAATAAGTAATGGTTTATTATTTATAAGTATGGTCGATCTTAAGATCCGCGTTAGAGAGAATGGGAATACCAGATGATTTTAAAGAAAATGCCTTGCCACGACGGCGACAATTTTAATTAAAGGCTTTAACGTGTTAGAATAACGTGCCGAAATATCCAAAGGTGTTCTTTTGGAGAAAATGATAGGGATAGGGGGATATCATTCCACATCTACCGTTAGTTGAAAGAAATGTTGGGAGATTGAATTTTGTTTTCTCTAAGTTGGTGAGTCCTCTCACTATAATTGTTGCTGTTCCTCGTTCATTCTAGTCTCGCCTATGATTATAGTAGAATGTGATGGGTATTTACGTGAAGTGAACTGTAGGTAATGCAGGGTGTGTTCAAAGGCCTAATTTGAATGGCGAAATAGTTTTTAATTCAATAATTTGTAATTATTGTAATATTGTCACAAATTAATAATCCTGTGCGAAAATTCAGACTGAAAAATGCGCACATTACGTGATCGCATTTCTATGTTGCCTGTTACGAACTCTCTTCCATCTCACTGGTCCTCAAATCTTAAAAATATTATTACTGGCTTCAATAGTACACGAGTACAATTGGAATAATTTTTTTAAGAATATTTCTTAATCTCGAGCATTTAATTGAAGAGGTAAAAAAAAAAATTACCAGGTCTAATGGACTCAGAAATTTCAGTCACTTATATAAACTGGCATTGTGTAATTGAAATTTATTTTTTGAACTCTCTAATAATAAAGCGCTCCACGTGCTATTTAGGTTTATTTACCACGGGAGTCCGATCGCCTACCAGTGTTTGATGAGACTCCGGCTTTTCTGACGAAGCTCTATTTATAATTCAAGGATGAATAGTTGATAACTTACAGAAAGAAGAAATACAGCTTAGATAATTCCACTTAATGTTTTTCTTCTTTCCGTGATGGATAAGTTCCACAAAGTCAAGCTAGAAATTACGAATTTTTTAATTCGATAACTTATTGGAAAATCTCTTTTCGTGATCACTCCTGCCTTCCATATTTAGAATTTCAAACCCTCCCTCCGACCTCCCGTCAAATCCCATGCGATGCGCAGCACAAGAACGGTTTCCCAACGCAACCTTTGAACTGATTGGCGAGATCTCAGCCATTCAGAATAACCTGGCCGATAACTGAAACTTATTAGACTGCCTGAGTGATGCCTTAGTAGAGCAGATGTCACAAGAATGGTAGCGAATTTGAAATTCTGAGAATTTGTCCGAATAAATCTAATCCAGCAATATTTTTCCTCGGAAAAATATGATGAGGAAGATTAGAATCCAACGACAACAAGGGTAACATCTGCCGTTGCTTCAACTACCCCGAACCATGATCCTTGTATTCAACGGAAGTGCCCTCTCCCGAGGAAATTTATCTTCGCCCTCCACCAAAGGATTTCACGCAAAGAAAATTGCCCGCAATCTATTTCCGCACATTATTTTTTCCCGATCTGTCGAAGGAAACCGTTTTCATTTTTTCCCCCTCCTTTCTCCAGGGACATATTCTCCACGCTGAAGCTCCTGCGAGTAGAAATTGAGCTCCGACCTCCTACCTCGGTCACATCTGTCCTGCGCATAAGGCGCCGAAGGTCACCTGCTCACGAACGGGTCCGGAGGCGGTGCACCTGCCCTTCTCACCGCCTGGGCGTCTTATCATCGCTCTCCAAAAGAGGTGAGTGACCTCGAGAGGGGGTTCCTTCTCCGACCGCATCGCTGCCCCTCGTTCGAGCGCCACCCAAACACTTTTCTCTTTGGTTAATCCTACCACTTGTCCGGTTCCCTCTTTCCCAAAAACTCGAACCCCTGCTGTTAGAACTATCCGGCGCATCCTCGACCGATGATGGCCGTAATTCACAGCCTACGGTGTGATAAAAATGAAGTAGGTGATTTCGAAGGAACGTTTTCCCTGTCATCAGCATCATTTTTTTCCCAAGGCTCGTCAGACCCTTGAGTTTTCATAACTCGGGATCATAGTGGAGCTAGCGTAGACAAAGATATTGATTGCCGATATCTCTCCCCAATCCCGAAGATCGAAATACCCTTTGCGGAGCCTTGAGGTTCATTTCAAGTTATTTTCACAAGTTCACTTCAAGTTATAACTTGAATTAACTTGCCGCAGTAAACATTATTATTGTATGTCCATTATTTTGAGTCATCTGCGTGCTCCACTTAAAAATGATTTTAAATTATTTCTTAATCTGTTAGAACTGTGTGGTTCAAATGTGATTCAGGATTAATACATTTTATATGCATAATACCGAAAGATCACTTGCATACCCAATACATTTAAACAAATATCTAAAAGTGGTGAAGCAAGAGTGGAGCAGTGGGTAGAGTACTTTGCTGCTTGTGGCCCAAGGTTAAAATCTGAGTGTTTGACGCAAACACCCACTGAGAAAACCCATTATGCAATATATGATTTTTCTGGGTAGAAGACCTTTTTTGGTGTCAGGTGGTTCAAACCATTGGTTTCAGAAGGTAACTGGTAGAAACTACAGGGGAAATGTTCCCCTATCATAAAAATATGTTAATTTCACATACCCTATGGTCAGTTGATGCAAGGTGAACTCTATCCCTCTCCTAGTTAGCCAACCTTTGGTGTCATTATATTGGCCAGGAGACACTGTCAAAGTTCCATAGAGGCTTCAAAGATGTCCAATAAAAATTTTCAGAAAAGTGCACCAATTAGGTTACCTGCTATTAAGCTACAAGTGGTCTCAGTTTGATCCACCCATTTCAGCCATATGGATTTCTCACCATTGACTCTGTTTCAGGAGAGAGTAAATGGTTGAGAGTGATATCAAATCCTATTTTTTGACCCTATCTAAGGACCAAGGAAGATTGATTCAAATTTGATTAGTTTTCCTGGATATACTCATATCTTATAAGTGAATGTTCAGTTTTTAACCTTCATGACTTATAGTTGATACTCGTAGGTTGCCTTTTTGCATATATGTAATTATATCAAAACACATTGGTACGTTGGACCAAAGCCACACCCATAAATTTTTATTCCCCTATAGACTTGAAAAAAATTACAATTATTTTTCTCACCTAGCCATTTAAATTTGCCAAGAATAAGTGTAATGAGAATATTGTATCCCTGATAAAGAGATAAGGAGGAAATCAATTATTAGTGAGGAAGCTTTATTTATTTTTTTCCCCTCTTTCCTAGATTTTGACCTGCCCTGTTAATTTAATCTTCGAATTTCCCAATCTTGTGAACTTTTTATTTATTCCAGTAGTTGCCTAACCCAAGAATAAGTTTAAAAAAAATAAGTATGATTTCAGATAACCTTTTAATATTTCAGATCCAAATAATCCATTTCCTGTCCTTCAAGAGTGTCTCTCTAATGAAAATGTTCCTGCATTGAGTTATGTAGCAGTGGCCACAATAGAACCATTAGATAAACATCAAGGTGTTCAGGTCAGTCATCTATGTAGTACAATTGAGTACATAGATTTAAGTAGTTTTTAAAATTTAATTTGGAGGGCAAATGATGGATTACTTTTTTTATATTAAATTAAGAGCATATATGCTTGTCCAGGTTTTTAAAAGAATTTTAATTTTACAGAATCATTGACATTTTGTTTAATGTGGTGTGAACTTATTTTAAATCAAATGTCGTTTAAAAATTACTATTTATGAATTGCTGATGCTTGTGTATATATGTACATTTATATAAGATCATGCATATGCTTTAATTAGTTCTTTAATAATGGGAAAATGAACACACCCCTGAATAAGGATAAATAAATGATTTAACTATATAATGGCTTTCATTCATCTGCTATCAGGGTACATGAAAGTATTAGATATTTATCAAAAATTAAAGAGTGTGTTTGCAAAAAGTAAAACAAAATTTTTTTTGTTTTACAAAATTTGAAAAAAAAAATGAGAAGCAAAAAATTTTATGCAAGTCAGGCATGTAAGAAAAAAATTCTTATTTATGATTCAGATAAAAATGAGGATTTACACACATGTACAATCCACTTTATTCCAATCTTAGCTGACATTAAAACTAATTATTCTTTTATCCCAAAAATTCTCATCATTAAATTTTTCTCCTCTTGTTTCTTTCCTCAGCAAAAATGTGACCTGACAGCATTACATCTTGCATATGCCTCAGCACCTAGTTTTAGAGATATTGAGCAGCTTTGTGAGAGTGGAAGTGATGTTAACCTCTTAAATATCAATGGCAGAACAGCTCTGCATCTTTTGTTATCAGGTAAGCAACAAACCATTCCCATATGTTTGACTACATACATATTCCCAAGTTTGCTCACTTACAAATTTCTGTTTCATGTACATTAAAAATTCACGCATGATTTACCTTAATACTTCTTATAGGAATTACGGGCACTTGTTCATACTAATCATCTAGCAGCATATCATCATCGGGCAAAAATCATAATTATCAACAGCACACTCCCCTTAAAATTTAATTTTAGGAAAACATTTTCTATCCTCCTTCTAAATCAATGATGTGAAGCTTTTTTTCCATTTAAAATTGCCTCAATGTTTGCTGTTGTATGAGAAAATTTTGAACCCTCTTGAAATGTTCCCTCACTGAGCCATTCCAGGGGATTTTGGTGAGGGGAATATCCTTGATACTCGCCCCCATTCCCCTTTTTCCCCCTAGAACTCAAAGGTTCTTCTAGATTCAAGGGAGAAATAGCAAGGGAATTTTCAACGTTATTTTACAGATGAGGCTATTTTTTTATTGATCATCTACCATGTAGTAGATTTTGAACATAATTACCTCTTTTCATAGATTTCTAAAGCATTTCCACACAAGATAAACTCATATTGCCTGACACCATTTCTTTCTTTAGCTTCCTACCCTATCAAACAGTCCAAAATGCCTATTTTGCCTTTTATTCCACAGTTATAGGTATTCTCCCCCTTCTGTCACAGCCTCCTCCATTGTATATCTCCCACATACCATTTTTTTTCCTTTTTCAAATTTATGCTCATAACTTCCTCCTACTTCCATTATGTCAATTGCTTAACCCCCAAAAAAAGGTTCTAACTTCCTTTCTGATTTTTCTTCAGGTGAATTAATGCAAGGTGGTGGGGGAAATAATATCTCCTGGCAAGGACACCTCAACACGGTAGAAAGAGTGTTAAAAGCTGGTGCCAATATAGGAGCACGAGATTGCTTCGGGGAAACACCACTTCTTGTGGGATTAAGAAAATTGCTTGCTGCTGGAGAGTATGGGCGTGCTGCAGAGTTGGGCCACCTATTGATTGAAGCAGGCAGCGATCCAGATGCCGTGAACCATGATGGCCGTTCAGCACTTACATATAGTGTTAACCATTTAGATGATAGTGTTGCTCTTACCCGCCTTCTCCTGAACTGTGGAGCATCTGTTTGGTCTGGGTAAGATGATAATTTAATATACATTTGTGTTCATGAAGAGAATCTGTAATGAGTTTAATCCCATACTCTTAAATGAATTAGGAATGCACTTTCTTTCAACATATATATATATATATATATATATATATATATATATATATATATATATATATATATATATATATATATATATATATATATATATATATATATATATATATATATAATATTTGTGAGTGAGAGAAACTATGTTCCATTAAAAACAACAATTTCATATGAAAATTGAGCCAGTAGTAAGTAGTATGTTTACAGAGGGGTTCATATTTGAAAATCCAAAAATACCAATTAATTATACTAAAAAGCTTCTCTTTAACTCCAGCATAATCTATTGTGTCCTTTCATTTCCTTATGCTTCAAATAAGAGTAAATGATAACTTTTATACATACTCTTCATGAACTCATTAAAATATTCTCTGGTGTAAGTATTTTATTTTTTATGAAAGCATTAATCATACTATGAGGTCCTCATTTTACAGTGAAATTTGACTGGAAGAATTCAAACAATTTCATCACATGATGAAAATAGAATTCTTTTTTGAATTTCATAGCCTTACCAACGATATCTATTTTCGAAGAGTTACCGGCAGTTGGAATAATTTTAATAAGAGGTTTCTCTTTGCACTCATTGATTCATTCAATTCTTTTACTTTTTTGGCATTACAGTGGTGGAAGTTTTGGGATATTGGATGTTGGGAGTTCCATGGACAGGACTGGCCATGCTGTAGATGAAGCGTGTGGAAATCCTTCATCCATCGCATCCTCCTCCTCCCACGATCGCGACCAATCCGCATTCACTTGGTTCCTCCGTGCCGTCATTCGCCGTCGTCGAGTTGAGCACTGCTCTGAAACTTTGGCCCTGCTGTCGCAAGTGATGGGAGAGTGTCCTCGGCGAATGCACTCCCACGTCCTCAGAACCATGTTCCGACACGTCAAGTGCTACAAGATACTCGGGCCCGTCTTCTACCAGCTGAAACTGAGCATGATGCGCTACTGGACTCAACCCCATGACCTACGCTACCTTTGCTGGCGCACATTAAGGAAGTCACTACGATCAGGTGGACATCTTGTGTCAGGAGCTGCAAAGTTAGGCCTCCCTAAACCTGTGCAACAGTACTTGCTGATGGAGACATAAAAGAAAGAGGCGTACCCAAAAAAAAACCAGATAAGAAAGGTCAATTTTATTCCTTCTTTCAGCATCATCATTTCTAAATCTCCAATTCCATATCATTAGCTCGAGTATAATTATTTTTGCTTGTGAACTTATTTTCTTATTAAACTAAATATGCTAAAAAAATATTAAAAAAGCGCACTGAAAAAAATGATTGTCAATAAATGTATTCTGAGGAGCATTGGGTTACTTTGAGGTCAGATTTTCTGAATAGCTGGACTGTGGAAGAATTTTTTTTACTTCATTAAGTATCTCATATCTTCTCTGTGTGATTTTATTGCTGATCATTCTGTCCAAGCCAGAATTCTTCTTCAGTATGTGGTGGCTAAGTTTTGGAAAACCCAGAAATATAATATAATATAACAAAACAAAGGGAAAATCGTCAAAATCTGATCACTGTCAAATGATGCATGCTACATTTCCTTATAATGTGATGTGGATTGTTAGGTATGGAGGACAGAGGTTTGTGTCATTTCTCCTGGGAAAGCTAAAAAAAATGTTACCCAGGCTAATTGAAATTCATCCTGTACATGATTGTCTTATCTTAAAGACAAACAAATCAAGGGGTATACAAGATGCTTCTTGTTCAAGACAAAGTATACAGTTAGAAATATTAATCTGGGCTGTGATTTCTACAAAAGACAAATGTGTTCATCATCCTTTAACTAATGCTAGATAGACATATATGTATAAATATATTTATTTCTTGTCACTAACTGTTGTGAATGCTGAGTGACTACTAATGTTCAGTCAAGTATTAATGTGGTTGTGTGATTTACACTGCCTGGATAGGTTGTGCTATAAGAAGGGCTGTGTATTGGAGTTTCCTGATGAAAATACTCAAAAAAAATCCATAAAAATCTCAAGGCAGAGCAAAATTAGCAGTAATCAACCGTTATGTGTATGCATTAAAAGTCTACATTTTTACAATTGATAATGAACTATATGACACATTAGCATTTCATTGAACAAGGAAAAATACGCATGCATGGTAATTGATTCATGTGGCATTAGAAATTTGCCACTAATCAATATTCAGAACAGAAATGCAGATAGAACTATTGCCTTGAAGAAGTCACTGGCATTAGCAATAATATCAAACGAATGCCAAACAAGGCAATTATTTGCCATAAAATGTCTTAAAAACTGACTAATTGTGATTGAACATTGATTGATCAATGATTATTATATAATTAGTTACTTCATAACTTTTGCTATTATATCCATCTTTGCTGGAATGCATTATGTATTTGACTAGTTTATACGAATGCAGGCTTAGTTCCATCAACACAGAAATTAAAACTAACACAAACAATGCAACAGTGAAATTAATGTGCGCTTTGCCTTCATGATGACTAGTATTTGAACATACACATGTAACTGCATATAAATATATCATCAACATTAGGCCAAGAGACAACTGTCATTCATTATGACTTTATTTCTGTATGAATTATGATCTCATTAAAATAAAAACAGCAATTAGGTAGGCAATTGAGATGAAAATATTGAATGCAATAGGTTGAATACAGTAATATCCATAAAATGCTTTACTTGACATTAGCCGCTCTAATATTCCCCAAAATATATATGTTAATGATTTTTGAAGACCAATAACTGGAAAATATTTGCAGTTATTTCTAATCAAAGATAAAAATTAAGCCTTCATGGAATTCTGTGGCTTGATCTTTTCTCTTAAATAACATTGCTAACAATAAATGGGCAGTTATTATTAGAGTAATTATAGTGGTGATATTCCCATCAAAGAGCAGACTAAAATCCTACTGACTATTTCAATGTATTCACTCTTGTCCAGTTTTCTTCAGTAGTTCACTCCTTATTACTCTTCGGTCATCATTTTTCCTTGCCATTATCAATATAATACATTTATTTTCTCCCTGAATGAGAAGGATTTTGGAAATTATGTATTTCTGAAAGAAAATGATTCCTTGCTTTTGTCATGGCACTTTATTCAGATGATTAACGAAGCTTTTACCTTTTTAAAAACATGAGAATTGGCTTTAAGAGGTTTAAGAATTGACTAACTTCACTTAATTATCCTTCCCTTTGTCAATTCCAGCATTCCAAAAAAATTCTTATTCAGGCTTTCACAAAAAATATATTTCATAAGTGTGGGCATCATTAATGAAAAGTGTCTAATTTGGATTACAATCTGGCTTGTTCACAGGAAATGGATGTCATGTTCCATCTTTATTATATCCTTTGCTGTATTCTGTCACTTAGTGCCTATAATTAAATTGATTGGGAATTCTTCCTGAAAATACATGTGATGCACATGTAGGCACTGAAAATATGGTGTATTTGACTGATACACTTAAGGAATGACTTATGATAGTGCCTTGTTTAGGAAGATAACTAACTCCCAAGAGGTATAATAATGTGAGTACCTAATTAATGTAACCAAGAACTTAAAATTGATTTTCATATCCATTTTCTAAATTTTCAATTTAAAAGTATTGATAGTGCTATGAAAAGACATTTCATGTTTTCGTATTTTTTTCATGCCAGATAAGTAGGTTTTCAGTGTAATGTTGACTATTCAGAAATTTTATGAACCTAGCCCTCACTATAGGATTTCCCTGCTCAAGGTTTTTTTTTAAATCCTGGGTAGGGCAAATCATTAAGTGGGAGTAATCTGACTATGGTTGAGTCTAATTAGACCACAGAAATAATGGTATATCTCTTTAAAAAGTTAGTCAATTTGAAGAGAAGGCATTTGATAAAATTATCTTGGAGAAAAGATAATATCTCATTCATTTTTCTCTGCCGACAGTACATGTCTACCAATAAATGAAAAAGAAGTCCATGAAGAAGTCAGCTGATGAATGAGTTTCATAAAAGAACTCATTTCTTAGTTTAGTATAATAACCAAGTTATGAATAGCATGAGCTACAAGTTCTGGGTCAATTTAATGTATGGGGTAAGCTGTGTCACTCTCAAGGCATCACTATTCCATAAGCTAATTTGCATTGAACACTAGAACATTATGTGAATTAGTTACCAGGGCATTAGAGGAAGATAATCTAATACTCTATACTATGCCTAGCTTGAGAGGCTGTTGTTAAAAATTCAGGATGTTTGAAGATATAAACTTAATAGCACCTTGATAGTCTATATTTGCTGAAATTATTTGCTCGAATGAATTTGCTTATTATTGCATACTTACTTTATTAGTAAGTATCCACAATGAGGGATAGAAAATTTTTGTTTGATGAAAATACAAATTCCAGCATTAAGTCTAATAATTACAACTCTATATAACAAGGAAATTCAAATTTAAAACAAGAGTACATAAATGAAATTTATATTATATCATTTAGACCAAGTATGACCACTGCTGTCTTGAAATGAAAGCAGCAAGTGTACTTCAGAAGGCTAAGTTGAAATGGGCTGGTGTTACTTATGTGTATATGAAAAATACCAATTGTTACAACCAAATCTACAATGAAAAATTGAACTATTTTGAGTTTCTTAAGAAAAGAATGACATTAAAAATGCATTAGCTGTATTCCTTCAAATAGAATCTCTATTCAGTAATATGAAGACCAAGTACACTTCTTGTCAATTGAAAGCTGTATCCATTCAAGCTGTGTATGCCACTGAATCTTTAGGTACAATTGCTCAAGTTAGATGTCACCTTAAATTAGTTAGACTCAACTTTTAGGGCTCTGAATAAATAAGTTTTCTCTCCAACTAAGCTCAAATATCTATTTGATTACTCGAATAAACAATCATTTATGGGAAATTGTGGATTAAAATGTTATCCTCTGCAGGATCACTGTGGATAAAAGCTGTGAAGTCATAGGAATGACAGATTAGTCTCATGATAATAAGCCCATATAAACTAACTCATTAAAACATAGAATATGAAAGTGAAGAAAATAATATTACGAAACAGAAAAATACCCACTTTTATTGAAATTAAGTACATATTATCTGGCCAAATTTCAAACCATATTTATAGGTCCAAGGATTGAGTAAATGAATTCCAATAAATCCTTTAATGAATAAAATGTAGTTGGAATATATGATTGGAGACAGTTGATGGATTTGCATCTGCATATTGGTATCAATAGTACCAATAGGAACTCATTTGATGAAAAGACATGGAAAACTATCTTTTGGCCCACTGGAAATTTTACATTTCACATATTTTTTCCCAATGACCACTATAATGCTCTTTCAAATATTATTTTTTCTTAAAGTACCTTCTTAATAGGATTATTGACACTGGGATAACTTCATGCGTAAAGCTAATTGAATTTTTGAACCATGTCAGTAAGCAAAAATGTTTGTTGGCTCAATGAGCTTGTGTCCAAATACATTCCAAGGATAATTTGGAAAATAGCTTCAAGTTCTCAACTTGAAAGGTGGCATTTGTCAAAGTATTTTGATATAGCCCTAGAAGATGTAACTATTCCTTTTAAAATGTAAAAATTATTGTGAAATCATATTGCAGATAACAGGAAAGAGGTCATGAAAAGGCATAGAATAATACTGAGGAAATAATGACTTTTCAGCATAACAGTGAGGTATATTTAAGTAGAGTTGACATGATAAATAACCACTTGTTATGCTCGATGAATTCTATATCCGTCTATGTATAAGAAATAAATACATATATATGAATGACCTTCTTAAAGTGCTCTAAAAATTATATGTGATATCTCCAGTGATATGAGTGAATAGGCTATGTATTTCTTGCTCAGCAACATATCTGTAACACCTACTTGCAATATATTTTTAAGTTTTAGAATGTATTCTGTACTTTTAGATCCTGAGCTTAAAGAAATTTGCTATCTATATGAGTAAAGTGATAAAGGGTTTGCAATGGATGTAATTAATTAATTACAAGGAATTAAAAGTTGACTAACACAGGGGTTTCATGAGCATTCTGCTTCAAGACAAATAGCTCATACATCTTATTAGTTCCTATATTCTAAAACTTGTGCAATTTAAAGTTGCAATAGACTTTGTAAAGTGAACATACTTAGAGAGTATGTCTCAATGTAGGCGAAGAGAGATTAGAAGGGCTCAACTACTTATGTGTTCATTAAATATCCAAAAGTTGTTCAAAATAAAATCTTGCCCACAAGACTACATATGGAATGGATGATAAAAATGATGCAGAATACTTCATTCCTGCCTGTTTCACAGGATGCTGCATCATCTCCAAATGTAAATGTATTTATTAACAAGTACTTCACTCAGTCAGTGAAGTTCTGAACAAAGTGTTCATTTACTAAGTGCATAAATAACCCACTGAGATGACTTAAACAAGTCATGTGGGCCTTTTTCTAAGACAAGTTTTTTCACCTCTGTGTTCAGCCTATAGAAGGTTTTCCAAATATGGCAGAGTTTTCTAAAACTACCGCATTAAAAAATGTAAGTAGCTACTCAAAAGTGAGATGCTTTTGATTTGCATTGTGGATTCATTAAATTTAATGGAGGCTTGCTTCATTGAAATAAATTTAAACCTTCAATACATTGCAGGCCTTGATCTTTAACAATATTTCCTGCACATGAAAGGGAGATGATCATAAGCCATATCTTCTACATTTGTCTCTCCTCTATTACAGATATATTATATTATGGAATAGCAAATTAAATGCGATCATAAAATGTGCATGGACATTGCATGTAGCTCTCTCATGAAAATTTAAACATAAGGCACTGATACTTCAGGTATCCACAGTTAGAAAAAACAATTTTCAAAATTTTTTCTCAATACACTTGTCTCCCATACTTTATTTTGCATTCTGATGTAGATGGTACCTGGGTGAGGAGGGTAAATTGTGGGGTATTTATAGGGAAATTGGGGACAGGAGAGGAAAGAGAGGAGAAATACTAAGGAGGATTGAAACTAATCATATCAATAAATCCAGCAGTATTAACTGTATACCACTCTAAAACCATAGTAGTTTGAATTACTACAAAACTGAAATATCTTTATTTGATCTAGTTAATAAGGCAGATTTTAAAATGAAATAAATCAATGACAGTGCATTGATAAAATGATTACATTGCAGTGACTTCTTGATGCAAGTCTTGATGTACATCATTTAGTTTCACAATTAGTTTCAAATGTAAACACTATCCCTCCTACTTCAGGCATTTTATATTTTTTATTTCTTCATTCAACCAAAGATTGTATTAATATTAATTTGAAAAATACTTACAAATGTTTGATGTGTAATAGGAGTCATAATTATAGCTTCAGGAAATATATGTTGTTTCAGTCAATGTAACTGGAAGACTTATCAAATTTTGTTCCCTTGTCCTCTCTTTCTGTATCTCTAGTAGCCAATGTGCAATGGCATTCAGTACAGGTGTACATTATTACTCTGGAATTCTATGGGAAGTCTGAAAACTTGTAGAAAAATGGAAGGGAATCTTATGACTTACTTATTCAATATCATTACCTGATTTTGAAGCTTCCCTTTTTCTTTGTACATGTCTCCTACAAGCTCATAACAAATTTGGATTGCGTGCGAATTCACATACTTTGCATTTCTTGGTGATAAGATTAGAAAGTATGCTTTTACAATTGAGAAACCTGGTTTTTTGGCATCATCTATCATGTTGTCTGCCCCAGGGCATGGAATGCAGTTGCTTTCATAATGACTTCCATAGACATAGATGGGAAGCAGAAAGTTATGAAATTATGAGGGCAGAGGGATGGAGGTCCAGCTTTACAGCATCTACTTATATTAGACAAAATGGTAATATCAGGGATGATCTGCAAGCATGCCTGAGCCCTCCTCTCCTGTCACCATTATTCTGAATGCTATATATGA
The DNA here is from genome assembly GCF_022747635.1 of Hetaerina americana. Lineage (NCBI taxonomy): Eukaryota > Metazoa > Arthropoda > Insecta > Odonata > Calopterygidae > Hetaerina > Hetaerina americana. The sequence continues at coordinate 70,422,273 of NW_027287095.1, read as the reverse complement.
CATGGGAATTCACTTATAATTTCTGATTCAAGAAGTCCCACTGGGGCATGCCTGCACTTTACTTTTCCCTCCAACACGTGAGATTGTTGTTTAAAATTTAAGCCAAGGGTGCAATTAAAAGTCATTGCCATTGGAAATGGACCAAGGTGAGAGTTATCTTGAAAAAAAATATGTGCATAGCAATTGATTAAAATTTCATGATCTATATTCTTTGGACACTGCATATTCTCACATATCCCTGCAAATTAATTGCAGGCATCTTTAACTCTTCTTTTTCAATGTTCATGAATTGCAAGCATTTTAGTCCTTTCCTGGAGTGGTACTGACATTTCGGCTCCTGCCCTAAAGGACTGCTCAAATAGCCATGGTGCCCCCAAGCAAGCTACTCTTAGGCACCATCATTGTGCGGAAACACTGGAATAAAAGTCAGTATATATCAAACTTCTTCCCCTAAAAGCCGCTTCACAAGCTGTAAGTTCAGTTAGTAATCAGAATATAGATCAAAAGTCAACACCACTCCCATTTCTGTTGCCCTAAGTAGTCACTTCCACTTGATAGTGCTAGTGCATCATCTTTCAAGTTAGCACCTTAAACAGCTGCCTACTTTGCTAATATGGTGCAGCCAGCACTGATGCTTTGGTGTACCATTAAAAATTGAACTGAATAACTCATAATGCGTTGAGCAAGGACTAACCGAATGCCTTATCCAATAAAATATAAAAATTTAATTGGCCACCAGTGCTCTAAAATGAGTATTTTTTTTAAGTTTAGTTCTTATTTTGTCCACTTATATATAGCATTTCTTACAATAATTATCATCAATAGATAATACTTAAATGGAAACAGTGTTAAGGTGCTTTGATTGTCAAAAATAATAATGATCAAAAAGAATACTACACATCTTTCAATAAGGGTGTTGAGAGCAACAAAGAAATAGTTCTTTTTAGAGATTATAGCAGGAAAAATCTCCGTAAGATATTCATCATTAACTGTGTATAGGATCATCTAAAGATTTTCGGATGCATGCAGTATTATGAAATACATACTTTCAATTTTTCCTTTTTCAACTGGGCATAGTCACATGGTTCTACTTGGTGTTCCTAAATGCACCTTTACTACTCTTGAGTTTCTTGGATTTCAATAATCTAGCATTCAGTGTATTTTAATCACAAATAATATCTATATGTGGTGTAGATATCTAGTAGAACATGAACAAAGAAATCTGGTTTCAATTATGTGGGTATAGGTACTAAAAAGTAATATTACAAGCTATATGTTTACTATGTGCTAAACAGCAAATTTAATGATGAAACAATCAGCTTATTACATTAATACAAGATATACACTCAGTTATGCTCCACTAATAAGTCTTCTAGGCACTGGAATAGATAATGAATGTTCAATTCTCTGTTGCCAAACAATTCCATAATTACGCTTGCATCTAACCCTTACTCAGGAAAGTGCTGTAGCCAGCCCAATCTAGTCCCATACCAGATATTTCACCTCTACAGTTGTTTGAATTCTTTTAACTCCTGTTTATACAAATTAAATTAAAGACCTAAGGTTGATTTTAGATAGAAATGATTTGCATATAGGGCTTTTCAGATTGCTAAGATGTAAATGTAAGCTTTACATCCAATATGCAGATGATAAGGTTACATATTTAATGTTGACGAATTAAATAAGGATTTGGTTGAATGAATTATTGTTTGTGTGAGTAATCCATTTTTAAAGCCCCTATAAGAGCAACAGGCATCATTGCACTGCATCCACAGCCAAAATCTGAAGTATCAATGCCATATCCTTCAGTGATACTATGACCATTTCCACCATGTGCATCATTGGGCTCAATGCCCAAAGTTTTGAGTGCCTGGAACCCTCTATTTAAACAAATGCTCAAAGGAAGACATTCCATCAGCTTTATAGGTTCAAATATTGTGTCAGCCAACAATTTTTATAATCCTTTTGCCTGGACTTTTGATGCGATTGTAGTACAAACATGTGTTTCATAAAGAATTGAATGTAAATTTTGTTATATATCATTTATCAAAAATGATTACACACTAATTGTATGTAGACTTATTTATTATAATGGCTATTCTTATGTTAAGAAAATAAAGTTAATTTTGTTCTTTTTCCACTTTTTATTCATTGTCTTTTATCACATGCCTCTAAAACTTCATAGGTTACTCTGAACAAAAGAACATCCACTCATAGAATGAGCTAGCATAGAGGTAAGAAAAAATCATTGAAGCACACATTTGGAGGATTGATTCAAAGGTAGGTAATAGGTACTTATATTTTATCATTTCCATCAAAGTTATTTGTTTTAGCAACCATGATCAGGATTCAGCAAAATAAAAAGTTCTTACAAGGTGCAAATTTTACTGTTCTAGAATTGCAAAATGTGGAGCATGAAGAAGCAGGGAAATGAAACTGAGAGTGAAGAAAAAGTTGAGTGGATAGTTATTGAAAAAAGTTGGAGTTAAGAATTCTGAAGATAAAATGCAAGGATTATGAAACAAATAATTTTAAGAGATCCTGGAAAAAGAAGTATATGGATAAATTTAAAATGAAGGATGAATTCATTCATAGTGTTTGCAGAAACAGCATTGTATTCCATTTACAAGTAGAAAAGATATCACTTTGTTGACATCAATGGTAGTTTTTCACAAGATCCTCACAGTAATTAAAAAATTGGCCATTACCTCTCAATGACTAAAATTTGGTGTAATATAATGCTAAAGATTTTTCTGAAGTCTGAAATTTGATATTACCATGCCTGGGCAAAAGGTGAATGCTAAAATTTGAATTTACCAAAATTATTCAAAAAGTTATGTCATTGCAGTTGGTACTCTACTTTGCAAGTGTAAAATATAAACAGTTGGAACCCTGACTCCCAATTATTGATGTGTATTAAACAATAATGTTACTTTTTCCCTCAAAGTAGATAAGCTGGTTATAGGAAGCAAAATAATTTTTTGGGGCTTACCTCATCAGTTTCCTGTTGAGGCAGCAAAACAACAAAAGGCTACATGGGGCATTAATAAGTTCGCAATGTCTGTTATTGAAAAAATCCTTTTCAAGAGAGTCAAACATAATATTTGCCACAGTGGAATGCTCTATTTGCATTTGCAAAATTTCTACCCAGCATCTTGCAGCATATTCATTGGATATGCATGTTATGTACGTATGCATGGGAGGTACGTATATCCTTACATATGGCCAAATCATAGAAATTTATTGCTGTACTCATATGAGTAAACAACATTGTGAATTATGTCTATGGCACCATGTGGAACCTTGGTGTAACCCTGAAGATAGTCAGTATGCACCTCCAGATAAAGCTGTATGCAATAGTGCTTATATATTTTTATCTAATCCACTAGATAACAAAAAGTTGTTTCCTGAGTATGCCCAAATTAAATGGGGGTGAGTCCAATAGAATGCTTAAGCCTTTTAATCTTATACACCATTAAATATAGTAAATACCAAATTAACGTTATCAGAGCTTTCTAGTTCTCTTATCATTGCCTATAGGATTTACCTAACTTCACAAGAAAATTACAGTCAATATGAATTGGTTATTGGGAGTTTTTGTTCATAGATCAAAAGAGTACAGAGGTCTGATTGGATACAGTGAAAGTAATTAACTAAAAGAGTTAAGGAATTTAAGTTTTAATTTCAATTATGTCACAACTTAATAGATTTGACTGATTTGGCATCAAGAATTCATTAAAAATATCCCCTCTCCATTATCACCACATAATCCCAAAGAGTTTCAATGCTGTGCACCCAGTTTAGCTCCATTTATGAAGTAGTTGAGTGTATAACTACAAAAAAATAACAATCATTTATTAAAGCAATGTTTTTTAAAACTTATGTACATTAAAGTGTTGATTATCACACAAATATGATATTGAATTAAATGATCTAAGTTAATTTTCAAATATTTCCTTGGTATTTTCACAATTTTTAAATTCTCTAAGTTTCCCCAAATCTCCTGAGGTTTTTAGAAAGTTATTAACATTCTATTAAAAATCACATTTATATGAAACAAATGCTTTATTTAAAAGTAAACATATAATGCTGAGCATCAATGATTTCATAAGAAAATACTAAAAGTTACCATTATTTTTGTGTGTCTAAAAAGTGAACATCAACAGTTAACAATAAAATGTGAAACAAAAACTGCTTCAGATAAATTTTAATCATCAAATGTACCTTTACTAAAGTACTAACAATCTGTGGTGAGCATTAAATAATCATTCAGCAACAACTTTCTAGGTCACCATTTTTATCGTGTAGATGGAAATGTATTTCCAGATTTCTCAAGAGTGAATCACCTTCCTAGCCTAGTTCGTCTGCTACCATGGTGCATTGCCTTTGAGTGAGTGTTTAGTCCATTTGCTTCCCTCCATTCTTGTTCCAAGCGAACATAAACGCCTCCTAAAGGCATGGGTCGTGGTTTATGTTGAAGGGAATTGACAGCTCCAGTGCGCCTAGTGAGAACTGCAGCTGCCCAGCCCATTGCCTTCTCCTCGAGCTCCCGTTGGTTATCTTGGTTTGTTCTAGTTGAGAGTTTATTCATCCATCGAGCTTTCCTGTAAGCCATTCAAAAATAATTAGTTCCATAAATCATTTTGCCCATGACAGAGAGAGTGAGTGTGATAGGTGGGCTAATGGTTCAACTGTTATGGCTGCAATGCAGGCGAAGGAATCGGTTTATCCACAGTAAATTCATGACTTTGTAGGCACGCAATGAGATAAGCTATACTGTCACCTATAATTTAACTCCAGGTCATTAACTTTGTTAAAGTGAGTTGGTTCCTTTTATGGTCGACTACTTTTATCGTAGGGCCAAAAATTATTTTCCTAGGTAGGTACTCACATTAAGGTACTTACCAATACATAGGATTCTTGCCTCAAGTGCTAGACCTGAGTGACCAGTGTGTAGTTGCTTAGTTTTCTTAGTCCAGGTAAAACCCTCATGTATAGGCATTTAGTTAGTTTTCATCACCAAATATAATTACATAATTTAATCAGCGGGCAAGAGAGTTATGGCATACACAAATATATGACTATGATTTTTGAAATGGCAAATTGAAATTGAGATAAAATATTTGAAGCACTGGTAATGAGATTAAGCAAAAATGCATATAACATGTTTAAAAGGTTAATTGTACCTTCGATGCTAGATTATGAGCGTTTCAGTATTTTACTGATGAGTCTTATGCTTTATCTTCATGAAATTTTCTATTACTTCACTGCATTTGGAGCATTCTTCAGCACATTACTTCTCCCTGATTTTAACAGATATACCTCACTCCTGAAGAAATCCGTTCCAAATTCTTAGCCAAACTGCTGACCCATCTCAATGTTATTTCCAGTTGCTAAGTAAAACTAGGACTTCCCAGAGTACCTACAGTCATTGATCAACCTTAAGATTGGTATAAAATATTTTATTACTTCTTCAGGAGAATTTTTTATCAACAGTCTTATAATCAGTAAATGTGGCTGAACTACTAGGAACCGATTGAATTGTAAGTTTTATGTCTGCACTGGATTCTGTGGATATATGTGCATACACACACTGAAACCAATAGCCATACTTTATATAAGTATCAGTCATATCTTGAGAAATTCATTCTCACCTGGGGTGGAAAGGGATTGAAGGGCCCAAAGGATTCGATGTGTGGATCTTCCTAGTGGCTCCAAGTGCACTGCTGACCCAGCGACCCGCACACACTGACCCAATCTGCTGCCTTGTAACTTCCTTATTCTTTTGGCTATTCCATTCACCAGCTGTGGATTCCTCCTCAGTGCCTTCACCAGTCCAGCCTGCACCATCCCAACCACCCTCATCGCCACTGCTCTCGTCACCACCACTGCTTGAACTGCTGACACTGTCCCCAGTGCTGCTACTGCTGTGTGGGGTCAGTCTACCTATTTCCTCTACGGATAACTGCTTCTTCTGTGGTCCTATACGATGAGCTCCAAGGTTGAGGCTAGGCACGCTGGTAGGCTTTCCCTCCTGGTTCCCTGCATTTGATTTCGAGAATTTATTTCATTAAAAAGGAATATTCATTCCAAAATAATGTCATGCTTTGACTACTGCTTTGTGAAGCATTGTCATAGTAATAAGGAAATGAGACATTAACATTAGAGCAATTACACATAAACTTGGAAAAATTTTTGAGAAAACTCATAGATGGTGGGAAATTCAAATTTAGCTCTTAGATTATTTGGAGGTCAATCATAATATACCCTGATGGCTGAGTAAAAGACGACTTATGATAAATGTACAGAGAATACAGCAAAAAATTTTATCAAGGACAATGATATAATGGACAAAATCAATAATTTCCTAGCTGTGCAAACTTCTACTTTATGAGTGAAAATAATAAACACCAGATTAGTTAACTGGTTTTTACGATTTGGGTCATGTTGTGTCCATTGGTTGGGCTGAAGTTTCACTGTCTACCTTGCAGGCTTTTTTGAGCCCAATGCATTATACCTGCAGGATGACTGGTGACTCTGTTGCTCACACAATGAAATAATGTGGCAGAAGCGTGAATCTAATCATTATCCCTAAGGAAGCCTTCTTAACGACTTCATATAGCCTCCAAGTGAACCACTTTCAGCATTACCCTAGAGAAACTGAAATTGACTTGCATAATTCTGTGTATTGCTGAATTTCTTATAACCCTCCCTTTGATATTAGAAAGGATCATTGATATGAGAAAAGATCTAGGCAAAAATGGTACATATTAAGCGTTTGGACAGTGAACCAGAAACCTTGCTGGGAAATCTGTTGGTCTGCACGTCGATAAAGCTCCCATATAGGCATTAGGAGACCATGGGGTGGTCTCCTTGGAGCCAGATGTAGGCCCACCCACCATGGGCTGGTTTGGCTGAGGCAAGGGCCTTTGATGATCTTAAATGGACTCCCACTGTTGGCATCTGATTTACTTGTTGAATCTGACAAGAGAAAAAAATGGATCTCAATGGTGAGTCTAAGGATGCTATAAAAATTGAGCAAACTTTAAAGAAGAGAGTGCTTGCACTCATATTATCAAAAAATATTCCAATTACATATTGTTACCTTTTCTACTATGTGATGCTGTTTTTCCTTGGTGAGAAGAGTTTGCAGTCTCATGTGTGATCAAAGACCTATGTTTTATAAAGATCTGCCAAATTTCTGCATCAATCTTTGTGTTTAATTCTGCCTGGTGATCACTTGACTTACATCCCTGATAGAGAATGAAATTATTTTACTGATTTACTGTTGTTTTTGTTGGTAAAAATATTAAATCAGGTGAATAAGATGTTATGAAATCAAAAGAAATCAACCATGTTGCATTAGCTGGGTATGTATGTGCATTCTTAGGCCTTGGCTTGATTTCAGAAGTAGCCAATATTGACAAACTAGGATTAATAGTCTTTCAATCAAATATTATATCAAAGTGAATACTGCAATTACATGGGTATGTATTTTATGGAAATTACAAACAAGTGTGTTTTTTCATAGTTCCTTGAATTATTTTTGAGCTGAATTGGTGTTATATGAATATGAAATTAGCATATCTAGGGTATAAAATCTCAGCTTTTTTCAAATCTTCATTTTATCGATGCCACATGCTTAGGTTCAAAATGATATCCTTATGCTTGGGATGTTAAACTGAAAATTCAATAGTAAAGTGCCAAATATGAAAAAAATTATACCAGAACTATTGATACTTTGTCTGAACTGATTTGCAGAGGAAATTAACTCACCATTCTTGAAGCTAAAGGCTCAAAACGAAATGTGCGGGCCCCACAGCAGGGATAATGCCCCACAGGGTAAGTGACGCCCCGCGGTGCTCTGCCTCCCACGGAGACAAAGAGTGCCGCTTCTGTGTGATGCGTGCAGCCAGCAATATTCAGCAGCGAAAAGGGGTGATGACACTGCGAGCATTGAAGTATGTGACACTCTCCCCAAAGATGCCAGTAGACGAACTGCCATGAGCCAAGGGTAGACCTCAAACTTCTCACATACTCATTCAAATCCCAAAGAGGATCCCTGGAAGTTTCAAGAGGAAATTACCAGAGAACTCCTACTCCCAGTTCTTTAAACTATTTTTTGGTGATCTGATACTTTTAGCATTGCTGCCCTTTGTATTTTCTTCACATTATACTTTGACTTTTTATATATCAAATCCAGCAAAATTTGATTTTTTCAAACAATAATAGAATTTGTACGCATTTTATGGACAGGTTCCACGTATAACATAATATAGCTTACCATTCAACAAATATGAAAACATATATGTTATAATAACATGGGTTAACATTCATAGCATTGTCTTTAGAGCATACACATGGCATATCATTTATAATACAGCATCGCATTACATATTGCTCATGCTATCTCACATATTATACATTATTTATTCGCAGGTGAAATTTAAGATTATGCAATACAGCATATACTTTTTTATCAAAGACAGGTTTTAATTTTGCATCGATTGGTTCACTTGAAGAAACTTTCCAAGATGCACATCATGCAATAAAAATTTTAAGTTACAGTTGTAACTCTACTTTTTGTTGATATACTACTGGTTCACAAAACTTCACAAAAATTCTTGTCTACACTTCTCTTAAACCATTAATTGGACAATGTGATGTTTTTTTACAGTCAACTTTAAGCAGAATTCAGTTGGTTAGGTTATTTGCATTACTACCTCACATAACAAAATTCCAACAAGACAAAAACTAGGTACACCATGAAAGAGGACTGACTAATCTGTTTTTGTAGGATATAAACTTTCAAATGGATTAAGAACCTATTAACCAAGAGTACAGTTAATAGTTATGTCATTAGTATGTTACATTTTTATTCAATTGTAAAATGTACCTTGAGTGAGATGCATGGACTTTGCCCATGCGATCCATTCTCATATTTTGTGGAATGCAAGGTACTTCACTTTGCACCTCCTTCAATATCAATTTTTCACATTTATTACACTTGTAGAGGGAGGACAGCTTTGCAAAATGCCCTTTCTTTGAATCAGGTTGGCCATCTACAAGAGCTGCTATCAACTTGCAATACAACCGTGATTGTATTTTGTCTTTTTTATCAGCCAAAGCTTCTATGTCTGAATTTGAAAATAGTCTGGCAAGCCTAAAAGGAAGAGTAGAAACAATGTAACATTGTCATCAGATTAAATCATCAACACAGTGAACAGTTAATTCATACTTCAAACAACACTGGAAACTGGCAGAAAAATCATTACTGCTGTGTTGTTAATATTGAGGGTAATGTGTGTGCTTACATAGTGAAACTTTCTTATAACACATACCATATGCAGGAATAAATTTTCTGTAATGGAAAAATTTGTTATTTCTGATCTAGGACATTTCAACTTCTTCACCCAAATCTGAATATAATCTACCTAATGCAATTACATAACATTGCTTTGGCCAACAATTATAGTATTCTCCTAAGAAAACTTAATCTGCTGATGGACACTCAACTTAACATGCTCAGCAACAATAATTTGCCACATAATGCCTCACTGTTTGCATGATGAAACTCAGTTGGAAGTCACAGCAAGACAGGCCCAGAAATCAGCATGCATATGCCTTCCCTAATCATTTGGCAGCGCAGGTGATCTTCTCCTCATTCAAATCCTGTAGTTATCTTGGCCTTTCCATTCTCCTCCTTCCTTCCATACTCCCATGCAGCAACTTCTTCGCCAATTGTTCCTTACTCGTCAATTCCATGCTATCTAGGCAAGGCAGCAGTCAGGACTACACAAATCTCACTCTGAGAATCCTTTCTATTTCTCTGTTAGCTCTCAATCACCATCTTTCACTCTGTCTCTCATTCATGTGTACTCACAGGGACACAAATCCACTGTAAAACTTTCTCTTCAAATGCACATAATTCATAAAAGTTCTCTGCAATTATTTCTCCAATAATCCCTATCTTACAATTACCTCTCACTCATCTCTGTTTCCACAACTGTCTTGATGTTTTCTGATTACCCCTATTCACAACCTTATCCTTATGGTCATTTAGTCCCTGATATTATGTCAATGTTAAAGATCACTTGAATTAGAGCATGCTGACTTACAATCATAGAATGGATTTTACTATGAGATAGCAACATTTACATAATTGGTAGTGCACGTATGCTAGCATTACAAGTCATTATGGAAATTCATTAGAACAGCTAATATTTTTTTACCTTTGAAAGATTAAAATCAATATTTAATTTAAATAGAATATGTGTAATCACAGATGGGTGAGAGTAATTCCCTATAAATTAGTTAAATGGATTTACTTACTTTGAAAGGATGTTGTCATTAAGGCAGGAAAGGTTTGATGAAGTTTTCAATATGTCATTAGCATTATCATACAGAAACCTGAGACAATCATTTTCCAAAGGATCCATTTGCAAAAATGAAGCAGAGACCAGAATAGAGACAACATTTGAAGCCTCTGAAAAATTAAGTTCATTACAATTTTTCTGCACCTATTCAATCCTTTGACCTTGAACTGTTTGATCAATGTGCCCATAAAACTATTAATAAAGCATGGTAACACAACACTTCTCTTCACAGATATGAACTAAAAATTTGAAGTTCAAGTGACTTCTAAGGATTGATTGTGGGAAGTACATATTAATTTCCATCATACTGTTTTGAAAAATAAGTTTTGCCAAATTAGTTTTTCTTAATTATTAAAGGAAGAAACCAATGTATTTTTCCACTGTTCTTCATTGTGTTGTAACCTGTTTCCATTGTCTTTTTCATTTAATGAACTTGAACTTCCACAAAGTTGAGCCACGAACAATCGAATACATAGTTTTTCTGAAGTTGGTATGAATAAAATTAAACAAATTAATAATAGTGGAGCAAATTTTGTCACCAAAACCAAACATTAATGAGCCGGTTTTCCTATCAGTAAATGACCATTTTATTTATTAAAATTCAATTTGATTAAATGAATATGTAGACCCCTCCCAAATTTCAGGGTGAATGGAGGGTAATGTCAATATTTTTTCAGGAAGTACTTATGATCCTCCTGTATCACACGTGGTACCTATCTGTACCAAAATTAGTAGTCAGGAAAGAGGTAGCCAACACTTTAAGTGAACATCCTAGGCTCTGAAGGGAGATGAATATCAATGAGGTGCTTTGTAACTAACTGGCTTAGGTATTCCAATTATCATTTTTCTGGCCCACATGTCATGTGGGCTGATAAAATAAAAAGGGTGTAGGTATCTTACTGTTTAATTTCATTTTATTACAGATGTGAGTTATACAAACCAAGGTGTGGCCAGTTTTCCTCAGGCATGCTGTCTTTCTTAACCCACCTCATAAGCCATTCAAATATATTTAGGTCACAGTGTACAGAGATGTCCATGTCTTCCAGCTTCTGACCTAAGAGGGCCAATATGTATTAACAATGAAAATGCCCAATACTCTTAAAGAGTTAACACAGCAAAAGGTAGAGGCACTCATTCTTTGTCACAGACCTGTAGTTACTTCAGCAAAATATCCCATTTTTGACACTAGGAGCTTTTGTGGGCATTTGAATTTTTTCTTGACATTCCTTACTTCATCACATACATGAATTTCTACTTCTGTGCTGAAATTTATTGATATGGTGAGTTATAAATAAGCATACCTAAGTTCTAATGAAATAATGAAATTAACTTACTCTCCTTTCAAAAATTTAGCCGCATCTGTTACTGAACTAGATTTTCTTCTGATTACTGCTTTATCCTTGTTACAGACAATTTGATTAGGACCACTTATAATCCTGGAAGATTTGTCTAGGTGTGGTTTCAGGGGCTCAACAGTTGAAACAGGCACGGCCTTCTTTATAACTGGTTGACTCATGTGCTTGGGAAGTATGTATGGTATCATGGAATCAAGTAAGCCTTCCTGGAGTATTTCATTTAACTTAACTTTCATAAGTTTTTCTACTTCTTGGATACCTTCAGGAGGCTCCAATACACCACTGTTTTTTGTACTTGAATTTTCAGGAGATTCACCAGGACTGCACATAAGAGAGCATAAATTGCTGCTGGTAAGCTGCTTCCAATTCACTACAACATTTTGACTCAATGAAAAGGGAGCACCTTCAATTGCTTGATTGACTTGATATGCAGTACGAAGAAAGTCTAAAAAATCTTTCATTGGTATGTCTACAGTTTTCTTTTCTGTGGCATCAGATCGAGATTGGTTTGGGCTACCTTTTTTACCCATCTTATGAGAAATATTCGAAGTTGGTGATTTCAGTTTTTGGTTTGAATTATCCGCAGAAAATTTCGCCATTTTTGTGGAGTCCATGTAGCTTTTGTCTACTTGTTGCTAAGTAGTTTTAGACACGGGTCAAGTTGATGTACATCAAAAACATTTTCTATTAGATACCAACTAAAACCCCAACCAATTTCTGAAAATCAAAATCTGTGCAAAAGAGATGAAATTGAGAAACAGAACAACCTTATTCAGGCTAGTATACATTACCCTGCGTCCTCGGAAAGGGTGGATATAACTTCAATCGGTTTTCTAAAAATATAACGGATAATTTGTTTCATTTTTCTTCTGGACTCTAGCTTAAGATAAAGCACTTTGCGGAAACCACTTAACTCGAAAACACTCATATTTCAAGCCAATTTTCAAATAAAACTATTGAGTTCTATGAACGGCATAGGGGCCTGAAGAATTGGTACCATATGCCCCATTACGCGGAATAATGAACCAAATGACCTGAATGCCATGAACTCTGCGGTAAGAGGTTGCCAAGGAGATGAGTTGATCTCGGGAGACTGAAGACTCGATGGGAAAATATTGATTCGGTATAAACATGATCATTAAGGTATTTTATATAACAATTTTATCGGCCGTTGACAAATATGCAGGATACAGGGGATTTAAACTTCAACGCGATGATATTTCAAGTAGATACGTGAAAATAAATAAGATTGTATCTATTATCTTTTTTGAAGAATTTTATTCCACAAAAACTAAGAAAGGACAGCAAATATATAATAAACAATATGTTGCGCGCCATTCAGTTTTCTTTTAATATGGTTATATCACAATTGTCTGTCATTGAACGTAAAGGCGAGATGTAATTAGCCAAATTCAATGTAAGTCTCTTCAAGCCTTAAATACTAAGGACAAGAGCACTTTATTACCCTAGTAGTAATTTTCAGTAATTGAAACAACAAATTTTTTTAAAATTTCCAATGGCTTGGTGTTATCCAAGTCTTATGTCGGGGTCAAAGAGTTATGAATATGTAAATCAGCGTAAAGAGGGTTTTCTATTACGTGCTTCTAACAGGGAAATGACGATAGAGCGACCTTCCTGAACGCTTCTTACACATTTCAACTACTAATGTGGACGAAGAACGTTATTGCTAAAATATTTTTTAACTAACGTCATCGACGAAAGATTACTTCTTTACTAAATAAGGGAAATGTAAAGATGCAAAATTTCATACGTGAATCGCAGGTCTAAGACATCGGTCACATTATTAATGGAAATTAATGATCGTTATGATATTATTCATTCCGATCTAGCATTGAATTTGGGCCTAGCTGCTCTTAGCCATGATAGTCATTGTATTTTATAAATAGTGCCGGAGGCGCAGCCAAAAGAGTGGGAGAAAGATTTGCATTTAATGAAATTTGATAAAACCAAGGTTCCCGTAATATGAAGTAAATTACTAAAATCTTTGCCAAATGGCACCCGGCAACGAGGCCTGATTTGTTCAATCAATACAAAATGCACATAGTAACTATTAATTGGATTTAACAAGAGATAATTGCTGATCACGAGTGAAGAGGGCATCTCTCCTTTTCGCACATTTTGTCAAAATTTTTCTTTAACATAATGTTATTATTAATTATTCTGAATAAGAGAACTTCAGCAAACAAGGGTACCATTGGCCCATTTAAATTTTGGGGAATCGTTGTTTACCAACCAACCATGCCATTCCTTTGGGGGGCATGCAATTACGATATAGGTTTAATATGCAACAAGATCATTCTCAGCTACGCAATGAAGAATGTACATTGCATAATTATTATATACCTGAACCCTTCAGTTGAAGAAAGATAAGTATTCAATTGTTCCCGGCTCAACCTTGCGGAAATTCGTTTTAATTAAATGAAGAATACAATGTATCTTACAGGAAAGGAAAGCGGAAAGATACATTGTATTCTTCATTTAATTAAAGATGAGTATACCTTGAAAATTGAGCAGCTAGGTTACGAAGATATACTTTAATTCCCCTTCACTTAAGGAAGTTTTTGAACATAAAATGTCAATACACAAACCAAAGAACAAGAAAACATACACCCTACCCTAGTCACATCAACTGGTTCATCACCTCATCCACGAGTCTAATCTTTGGTAAATTGAGTTTTTAATGGAACCATAAGTTATGCTGTTCAATAATCAGCTCCATGTTTCTCCTACCTCCCGTCAGATTTCCGGCACCTTCATGAATGACACTGATGACAGGTCTTCTCTAATAGCTAAACCAACTAGGATCAAGTACAATATTCCAAAGTAATACCAAAGGCTAAACCTAAGTCAATAAGACAAATTAATTACACAGAATATTTAAACACTTACAAACACAGATGAAAGTTAGAAAATAAGTATACCGCAGAAACTTATACAATAGAAATTAAGGATTTTCCATTCAATGACGAGACCTTCACTCAATTTCACAAGACAGCCATTTGGTGTCCAGAGAGGATCAAGTATTTACAGGCCACAATATACCTCTGGAGAGCCAAATATTAGGAGCTCAAAAGTTATGCATATGCTGAACTGCTTCCAGCAAAACCCTTAACCCAGCAAGTGTCACCAACAACAAGCCAGTCTTCAGATAATACATTCCAACAAAAATTTACAACTGAAGCCATTACTTGACCTAGGATACTTAACCATAGATGAACATGTCAAGCAGTGATATCAACAACAGGCAGTTCAACTATTCTTACAACAAAAGAATTACTTATTAAAATCAATTGCTAAGTGTATCATCCGCACCACGAAAACTCATTTACAAACAAGGCCAAAAAGTATACCTCTTAAGTAGGCATGTAAATAAATTGAAATGATAACAAAGAAATCAAAATCTTCTGATGATTTTTCTTTAAATAATTGCTAAATAGACATTTTACTTGCCTGGAAAATACGTATTCTGCCCTGAAAATTGTGGGGTAAGTATATAATAAAACTTTTCCAACATTCGATGTGATGGGAATGCCCATATTTATTTCAATAAACCATATACAACACGCTCCCAAAGCATCACGTCTTTAGAATTTGAGTTTGTGAGGGTACTTCCCAGACCGTAGTCCGAACATTGAACCAAGATAAGAATACATCATTTTCTTCTCAGGGTGTTTCCGTATTACACCTATCACCTGCTTGTCGACAGCCAATTGGTCTTGTTTCCTCTGCTCAGATGGTTTGTAAGCCTTAAAGAAAAGAAACATGCATTTAAGTAACTGCATTTTCCACTTTTAATGCAAAGAGCACATGCGAAAAATTATCATTAGAACAAAGCCCTTATAAGATGTGTTTTCCTTTGGCAAGGATATAATCAGTATTTCTACTGGAAATAAAAGAAGTAATCGTTGGGTAGTGAAATAAGAAATTAAATGTGAAAAAGTAAGCACTGAGAGGAGTTTGGATGTACCATTATTACTGGAGCATAAATTCAGCCCTTTCCTCTAGGTACCAGAAAAATTCAATGACACCCTGGGGCACCATTTATCACTTCTAACAGCCATTAAGCAATAAAAAGAGCGCTAAGAAAAGTATACTCTAGTAGATGGTAAGATAACTGCTCTAAAAAAGCTAACCGAGGAGAATATTAATCCCAAATATAATGATTATGGATTTTCTAAAAAATAATACATGAAAACTATTATAACAATTTTATTCGATACACGATCATTCCTTGAAATAAGGAGTGGAATATAGCTAAAAAGAAAAAAATATACTTTTCTATTATAGATTCGCCACATGGGTAATCGCTCATTTAAAGTATTTCCATAATATCTAGACTAATTCCATGACAATTCCCGCGATTTTTAAGAAGTAGTTTTTGGAATGCGGTTGCATATTTTTTGTGGATCACCCCTCATCACTTCATGAAGTCTGTGAGACTGTAGTTTGTTTTTGCCAGTATCAGCATACACAAACTAATTTTAGCTTGAGAGTTTCACTTTAGTTTTTTAACTAATTTTTTCCTTACCTCCTTTTTCGTGCTAAAGATATCACCCTCCTCCTTCTTGGCAGTCTTCTGGTGGTTCCTCTTGAAGTAATCATCATTGATGTGCTCAGGGATTTTCACACCTGATACATCCAAGACTGTACTGGTGGCAATTACATAAATTTGATTTATCCTACGAAGAGGACATGCATTTACCTTGAAGGGTCCTGAAACGTTAAAAATATTGTTCAGACTCTTGACAATGAATAATTAAGTAACAATACGAATACAAGCTTTCTGAAAATACATCAACAATCATTTTATAGTGACACAAGTATTTAGAATCAATTCAGTATTACAGGATCTGGTATATAACCAAACATTTTAGCCGTCCACTAACAATTTTGAGTGAATATGAAAAGAAATTACCATTTTAATTATGTTTCAAATATCAATAACTACTGGGGGGGTACATTTTTGAAGTGAAAAAATCTTAACTTTTCATTTCATACATGTTGATGGCATTGCCTTGTTTTTTTCAGGATAAACAGGTTGATCAAGGGCACTTGAGTCAAGCCCACCTGAACAATACAGGAGGTCATTCTTAAGAGAAGGGGGAAACTTGCAAACATCATTCATAGGGAGATAACTTAAGATGACACCTAGCATTAATTCATCATTGTTGCTTGTCACACAGTTGGAAGAAATAGGAAAACCCATATGCTAGAGTCACCTGCTAACTTTTCTGGGATATAAAAAATAAGCACTTTACAATCAATGAACTACAAATACATACTGTACTGCTGCTCCCCACAATTTTTTGGGAAAATTAGGTTTATATCCTATATAATTGATTCAAGAAATTAGGAGTTACATCTAGTATATAATTTTCCTTATTTCCTAGGTGGGTATACAACTATTATCGGCAAATACCCATGGAAGATTCAAACTTCACTAACAAAAGATACAACCAAAAATAAATATTTTCGTTTGCTGGTTCCCCATAGAGGCTTCCAAGGGAAATGATTGTCTCAGAATACGGAAGAATGCCAAAAGGGGTTATTTATTCAACCAAAAAGCCAGGGTGCCGATTGTACAGGGATTCTATTTTAAAACAACCACCATCATGAACTGTTGTCAATAACACCAGCACAAAAAACCAAAACTTGATAAAATACTGTTCAAGCCACAGTTACAGGCAAAGACCAACACAGCTAATTCCCACAGCATGCAAAAAACTGATCGAGGAAAACCTCTACAGTCATTTACCCAAGTCAAAGAGCATCGTTCACAAGGCAAATTTTGCTTGATCAAACTGTAGCAGAATAATTTTAATTAAAAGCCCAGCAATTTCTGAGACACGTAGGATAGGCACATTTCCGCCCCAAATATCAAAGCTTATTAAGCTCATTCATTTACGGCCAATAGTTAATTGCATTTCCTAGATAATAAATTTCAAGTAAGTGGGGGCGTTAGTAAGTGCTGCTTCAAAGGACAAATAGTCTCATGGTAGGAATCTGTCTCAGAATAAGTTTAAAACAGCAAAATAAAAACATTGGCTGAAGTATCAAATACTAGTTACATACTTCTAACAGCCCAGATAATTAACGGGAGAACGGGAGACAGATCGCAATTCTTCAAATCCTAAACCAATCCGAGCTCAAGACATGTACTAATCCACCAAGAAATACACTAACTGTACCTGTCACCAGTAATAAGCCACTTCTCAGCTGCTTAAGGAAGATGACCCTCTTGCCTTTATGGGGTCCAGCCAGCACAATACATACCCGACCTGGGACCAAAGACTTCCTTATCTTGTGTCTATGCTGAGAAAACAGTTTTTTACTCGGCCGCTTGCGAATCCTGCGGAAAAATTAGCGTGAATCATTTCGCGTTCTCTCACACTTAGTTCAGCAATTAATTCTTGCGGGCGAACTACGGGGAGCAAAACTTGGAACATATATATGAACTTACACCAACAGAAAAGGGAGTAAAATCAAGATATTATTATTTAGGGAGAAATGAGCATATAAGGCATACCTATTTAATACGAAAGTCGTTAATCGAATTCTACCTAATATTATTTCTTTCCCAGTGAAGAAATTAGTCAAATAAAAAACACAAAATCCTGATGTAGATTATAACACAGACATACCTATCAGCGGTTGGGTAATAGTTTCTCCTCTTCTTAACTAAAACCTTTCGGGTTCCTCCATTCTTGTCTCCGCCGATGGGTTTTTCAATAAATGCTGGTTTCTTGGGTTTAACCTGAAACAATAGTTTAAAGTTTAGCTTTCGGTACCAGTGCAGCTGCAAGGAAAAAACCTTACTACAATTTCAAATCTACTCACCGTTTTTTTAGTTTTCTTTCCAATGAACTTGTAGATCGCTTTCTTCTTATACATTCTTGAGCGGCTAAACCTGTAAACCCCATTTCCTAAATTGTAATTGCGTGGCCTTCCAAGCTTTCTTTTCTTGTCACCACCGTCTTTCAAAGGTTCACCTTCCCTTTTCTTGGCAACCTTTCCTTCTTTCCCCTTCGGAGGAGCATCTTTACCCTTGACATCCGCCATCTAATATTAAGCAAAATTAGAAAATTTATATTAATACGTGTGGCACAGGAGGAAGCAAGCATGCCCACAGCACCTAACAGTAAAGCCGAAATTCACGCTTTAAAGCAATATAAATAATAACATATATTTAAATTGTATTATAAAGTGCCATAACATTACGGTTAAATACAGTTAAAATAACGGATGGATGAAATTAAACGTTAAATAAAACAGATTCAGAATATACTTGCAAACGAAACGTGTCTCACCTTACTAGACGTCAATGAGAGATCCACCTAGTGACTGCTTTAGTAACTGCATGTTTTCGATATTCATATTTCTGACTTCCCATTCAGGGAATTTGCTTATGGCAGCCTCTGAACGACCTTTGCAAGGAACCGATGGTTATTCTAGATTTTCAAATGGTAAATACACTGTCATTTTACTAATTGAAGTCATGGTGATTTATGATATTGTAAGAGTTTGTTTCCACAGTTTAAGTGCCGCAATTTATGATGCCGTACTAAATAATGGGAAATGTTATCCCTTTATCATGTTTTTCAAGTTTACGGTATATGTTATTTCTAATTCATTAGGAAGTGATTGGAACTATAATTCGAATCAATATATTTATAAATATTTGGTGTTAATAAATGTAAAGTTGATTTTTTTGTTTTTACTTCCTTGATGAAATAAAATAAGATTACATTTTAATGAAATAACGTTAGTTGTCAATCTTTCATTCTAGAAACCATTCAAAGAGTACAGAATGAGGAGGGGAGATTATCATCCACCCTAAATAGGTTGGATTCAAATGGTGTGGAAATGCTCACCACACATGAACTCAGAGCAACTAGCGATGCATCGGAATGGAGAATGATTTATCATGAGGCTGCTATTTATTTAGAAGTGAGTGTCGTGTCATAGTGTGTCAATTTACTTTTTAATCCACTATTTTCAAGTAATTTGGTAACTAACTGACCTGAAAGTCATTTTTTTCTGTTTGGCATCTATTGTGTAGCCTTTAAAATAAATTTAAACCGATAATGAATACAAAAGTTGAAATTTACCCCATGTCGTTAATTGTTTCATTAATTCACTGTGTGCATTTTTGACAGGAGGGGAAGAACAATGAAAAGTTCGATTCGCATCCAAAAGATAGACATTCCCTACCAGCATATTTAATCGTGCACAGTCCATGGTATTACGGCTTGGATCTGACCGCTTCTTTGGTGTTATTAGCCCTAGGATTTGTTGAACCTCCTGCAATTCCTTTATTTCGGGTAAGTTTGTAATGAGTTTGGAAAGTAAATTTAATAACAGGTGTTTTGTATTTGTTGCCCATCAGTATCCCATATTAAATATCGGGTGTATTTTATTTCCATCTATATTCATAAAATATTTTAATACTCTTAGTTTCATTTTATATACTTGTTTGACATTTGTGAAAAAAATGGAAGTAATATGGATGTCTTCTTCTCTAATACAAATGTTTCATTTGGTTTTTAAAAATTTAGACTAGCTAACTATTAATCCTGCAAAACATATGTGTATGTTTTACAGGATTACGGCATATATGTTGAACCTAATAGGTTCATATGTTTATTTTTGTCAACTCATCACAAAAAGTAGCTTTTTTTGCCTTAGCCTTACTATTTTAATGATACTCCACCAGTACAGCTTTTTCATTTGAGCTGCATTGTGACTCAACAGGCATCTTTTGTTTCAAGTGTGCACATTTTGAGCCCTTGAGGCTTAACATAAAGGGCTGAAGTTCCAAATTCCATACAAGGTTTGTATGTAAAGTATTGGTAACAATTTTTTCCTGACATGCACGTGAAGTGCTTAATTCAGACTGTTGGTTAAGGGTGTGCATGATCACAGATTGTATTGGCATTAATAAGATTACAGAACGCACAATTATCTCTGAAATTTTGGCATTGCAAAAGATCTATGCTAAATTTGTCCTGATGGTCTTGATAGATGACCAAGAGCAGAGCCCAGTGTCTTCTTGCGAGTACCTTCTGCAATTGCTTAGCGGCGTTTCCCTGACTTGGCCCAAGCAGACTATTTCCTATTCCCAAAAGTGAAATCTTCCCTCAAAGGACAATACTAAATGCCACCGAAGAAGCTTGCACGCATATCCTTAAGAACCTTCTGGAATCCATCTACCAGGGAGCCTACAAGTTGTGGAAAAGCCACTGGCAAAAGTGTGTCAATGCTCAAGGGATGTACATGGAAGAATATTGAGGCATTGTAGCAATATCTGAAATAAATCTATTTTTCCGAAACTTTTCCTGATACCTTTTATGTAAATAATGTATGATGTTTTTGCATCAGCATACTATTATTATTGATATTCTACTAGTTTTCTATTGATCAAGATAGGTTTTGGAATTTTTGATTTTTGAATATCGAATTATATGGTTACGATGAATTCTATTGTTGCCAGAAAATAGCAGTAGTCATTGACCTTACTGTTTTAAAGCCATGTTGGAAGTCATTCAATATGTTGAATTGCAGAAGATAAATGTTTAAACATGTATTAACTAGCTTTTCAAAAATCTTAGGAGAACTCGACAACTCAGGCTATAATTAATTGAATCAGAAGATGGGATTAGAATAACCCAGGCCTGCTATAAGGCCAAGAGAAAATTTCTATGGCAGAAAGATTGGTTAATTATATGAATAAGTGGAAGAGCAATAACTTGAGAAGAAGCTTTGATGAATTTCAAAGGAATATCATCAGTCCAATAAAAGAAGAGTTATTTAAAGAATCAATGGTTCTAAAGACCTCAGAAGGACTATTTGGTTATAGAAAATATTAACAAAATGACTTAGTTACTTGAAAGCCTTTGACCTCAACATTAGCCTGAGGAAGGCTTACTAGGGGATGGGATTGGTGTGGTGGCTAGTTTACAAGTACTGGCTTCCCACCCAAAGGGCCCAGGTTCGAATCCTGTAGATGGCAGATCTTTATCAGTGGTATCGAGGTGAGTTGCTTTGTGGAAAGCACTTAGAGTGATTAGGTCATCCGCTGGATGGGATGTTAAACTGTGGACCCCTTGGCACCTTTCGATAAGAGTAGACCAATGCCAATGTTTCTCTCCACCATTCCTCTTTTACCATCCATCCCTAATAGTGCAAATGACCCCAGCTGTCAGGCACCTCCCGTAAATCTACTACTCTTACTAGGAAAGCTACTGTTAAATAAATTCTCCATTGAAATGAATATTGGAACTTTGGTCTTTTGGTTGAGAACATAGTGTTGTGTGTAATGATATTCTATATGTCTATTAATATTTGTTGAAATCATAAGCCAAGCATTAATAGAGGTCCATCTGTCATTCTGTGAGCAATTGACTTAAGGTTTTGGTTTTTTTTTTTAGTTCTTCATGAGGGTAATACACATACCTTTGTCTTGACCTTTCAAAGGCTGTCATTTTAGAATTCAGAGTTAATTCTTTATATGTGCAACATGTAAGCATCAATCAAAAAATTTGCTTTGATAATGTAAGTGACGAACTTGAGCCTACTTCCATTATCTTCTGGAAGTTCATGTAGTTTTTCCCTGATCATTTTTTTACCTTCCTTCTGTTCATGTGATACAAGCATTAAAGCACTCTAAAAAATATTCGTAAATAAAGTGAATTTCAGACGTATCTGTCATCTGAAACACATCATCCCGTGACTCTTTGAGTGGCAGTTTGTTAAGTTTTTACACGTATCAGATGTAAATTGGTATAACATGGCCTTATCTTCCTTGGAAGCAGTGCAAGTTTTACACTTTAATTAAGGGCAAGGTGGTCTAAAAAACTTGCATAAATGGCATCGCCCGAAAAGTAGTAGACTCAAGATTAGATATTAGATGATCAATCATTGTAGTTGAGTTCTGCCCAACTCTGTTTGGCTTTTCGTTAATGACATTTGGTCCTTCTTGAATAATTTTCCACACACTGTCATAATTAAGATCAGTCTCATTCATGATCATTTAGATGGCTCCTCAGCGTTGTCCATGAGCGATAGTCTCCCACTTCATGAATCGTCTGTGAGGGACATGTGGCCATTTTAAAAATTCCTTTTCCTCCTCACAACTTTGTCATGTGACGGGCTATCATTTCCATAAACAGAAATGATTTCATTGTGAATTTCCTGGGCACTGTAACCTTTCTAATGAAGAAACTTGACCACACTGCAAGCCTCTATCTTCTCCAAACTGTGAGTTATGTACTTTAATCCATGGCTTCCTGAAACAAAACAAATCTACATTTATAACTGTAATAAACAAAATTATGTTGATAAGGATCAATTAATATGTAGAATATATTTTATCTAGATATCCGAGTTATTTCTTAGCATTAATTACTTTAAAATGATACTCCCGCAAAAACACATTCTTGGAAGGGATTAAGAATCTTTGCCCAAAGTTTGGCACATGTGTGAAGAGGCACCCATTTTCCTGCTACTAAATGGTTTTTCAATGTGAAGGATCCATGCTACTTCCGAGTTTTTCTATGGATTTGATGATGCCATCATTGGTGAAACTGGATATACTTTTATTAAATATTTTTATTGTGGAAAAGAATGGTTGTAGTGGGTGCACATACCATTTTCTAAAAATATTTCTCTTAATAGTTTTAGATTTAACTTGAAACATCCTGAGGCATTGCCAAATCCATTGGAAAATCATGGACGTGGAAAAAAGTGATCCCTGAGTAAATGGGCTGGCTTCCTGCTGTAAAAAAAATTGACATCTGCTTATTATTTCACAATGTGATAACATTGGAATGAAATATTATTAATACACCTGTATATTTGTCAATATGGAATAATATTGAAGGTATTATTAGGGATAACTGTGTCCAGAAGCATAGTATTAATTGCCAGACCATCATGTATTGATAAAAAACTCATAGCCTAATGTTTCAAAGTGTTGTTCTATCAATTATATTTTTTAGTTACCAGTCGGTGTCCATGGGTCAATTGAACTGATTGCATTGACTATTGTTGGTGTTGAACTGTTAATGAAAATACGGTGGCTTGGTTGGAGAGTCTTTTTTATGCACAAGAGGACATTAATTAAGGTGAGTTTAAAATCTAATATTCGCTCAATATAAAAATACGAGGCCCATTGCAATTTGTGCAATCCATAATAGAATGAGGCACTCTCATTTGGGCGGAATCCTACCCAAGGGAGTTTCAAGTTGTGGTTTGATTGATGATTATTCTTAATTTTTTTGATAGCTAAGCTGATATTTTAATATTGAAAAATTGACATTGCTTTATTCCCAGGGTACGACATTGGCCATAATGGTGGTGGAAGCCATAGTGGTCTTGATTCGCCAGTCTTCACATTTTCGTGTGACAAGATCTCTACGACCTATATTTCTCATTGATAACTTCCACCTTGGTGGGATTCGCCGCTTCATAAGGCAGGTATGATCTTCAGCTGTTCATCGAAAAGTTTTTCTCCAAAGAATTTCTAAATTTTAGAGATTAAATATTTAAGGCAATCAATGAGAAACAGAAATCCTAGACATTTAACAGCAACTTCTGACCAGCTTCACTAATGTTGGTTATTTTTTGTGCACTCATGAAATTACTCTCACTAATTAATAAAGCCGAATAATACCCTGACTTTAAAGTCCATGGTCATTTTCTGTATGGCCAGTGTTATAGGGCAGAGAACTGCTTTCCTGTGATATATTAAGGAACCTGTAAATATTATTATAACCACCAAAACATGTAAATATGGAAAGCTATGTCTCATGTTGACTAATTTCATCATAAAAGTCATCTGAGAGCTAAGACAATGTATAATGGTTCAAGTACATTCATTTTATGTTGTGTTTGTGTTTTGGAAACTTTTTCTCTGTATTATTCTTCCTTTGTGATTTTCAAATCACCAGTATATAAAATCTCGCGCACTTGATAAATGAAACAGTTTCTGGCGTCACTTGGCGGAAATTCTTCATGTTGAAATTAAATTTAAAATACTTTGCCTTTCCACATAAACTACTTTTATTACTACCTAGGTTTCGTTATGGTATATACCTGATGATGTTATACCATAACGAAACCTAGGTAGTAATAAAAGTGGTTTATGTGGAAAGGCGAAGTATTTTAAATTTAATTTCAATATAAAATCTCATTTAATGAATTTATTTTGACTGTTGAATGACTGAAGTATATAGAATGGTAATTTATCTATCCTGAGTAACTTTTACCGGTAGTAGATGCAACCCAACCTTTTCATTGCTGTGGCAAGAAAAATGGTTGCAAGGTTACATGGTACATAGCAAGCATGGTATTGTTTTATGATCTCATCTTTTGGTATTGTTTTATGATCTCATCTTTGTCATTCTAAGTAATTCTTTGTGCCCCTTCAAGACTCATGACGCTTCTCCCCATGAAGTGACTAAGAAGCTAATCTCATCAGCAATGCAATTCTAATAGTTCTTTGGAGTTGAATTGCTGTTAATAGTTGTTGACATGTTGTAATGTTGAGTTTTAACTTGCTATCACTGTTGGTCACTTAAGGTGTTGAAGAAATACCATTGTTAAACCCAAAAAAGTTGAAGAATTGCATAGAATATCGTTTGTTCAAGAATGCGTAGATATCCTCGTCTTAAAGTATATAAAAATATTGTTAAGTCCCTTTAATTTGATTAATTCAGAAAGTAGTTTTTGGAAGCACTCATAAACTGTACCTCTATTTCTGGTGAATGAAAGACCTCTAAGTTTTTCCCAAAGATTTTAAGAGTAACAGAGATGAACCAAGTAAAATACGCATGTATATACCTGTGTATCAAAAATTATTTTGTGCATCATGTGCCAAAAATGGATATTTCTTTCAGGAATTATTTTGTTTAATAATGTACAAATCTGTGATAAATATATATAGGTACTGAACGATAACCCAAAGATGTCTTCGTACACTTATATTAAGATATTGTCTCCCATGATTGAGTGCAAATTTCTACCTGAGTTTTCCTCCCTCCCCATCATGGAAATGTTTCTACTCTTTGATTTCAGGACTGTTATTATAAGTAATCTACTGGTGAATTTAGGTTTTGGATGGACAAAAGCTACCCAACAATTCTCATGTCTTCCACAACAAAACACAACACAATATCCTACTCAGCAACAAGCCCCTCTTTATCTTTGTGCACTTCCTTCCATCTCTTTCATCCCACCCAACATTGCTATCCTATTCCTGCTCCTTACTTGCTTGCCTGACAATCTCCCCTCTATCACATCCTTCAACATTCCATTGCCAATCAAAATGCGCTGCATCTATCTTTCCTGCCTTCTTTGGATTTTTTTCAACAAAGCCCCACCATGCCTAGCACTTCCTTATTTGTGTTTTCCTTTCTGTACACTTCACCTTCTCCATCCTTGTCTACACTTATATTTCAAAAGACTTCATTCCATGCATCATCCTTCTTCTAGAACCATATTTCCTCGCCGTACATAGCTACACTCCATATCAAAGTTTTAACGAGCCTTTTCTTAACATCCTCACTCAACATCCTTGCCATCAATTCCCTCCTCCATGTGAAAGCTTCTTTGTCTGACACAATCCTTCCCCTTATGTCCCTAATACTTTGACCGTTTTGGCCCAAAACACTTTGATACCTAATTTTATTAATTTGCCATTTTAAGACGACAATAATATCCTCCTTGCTATTGGTATTATCATCATTGTATCTTTGTGTGGTATCTAGGCCTCAATTGTGATTTGGATCATCAGAAATATAAAATATTTTATGATTCTAAAGATTGAATATATAGCTCCAATATGGTTTAGTTCAGAACAATCGGTTGAGTCCTTTTTTGGAATGTTCACCTGCTGCCTTGTCTCATTCTCTTTTAACCCTTCAACGTCTAGAATTTCATGCTGAAGCTACAGGGGACTTGCTTCAAGTTGCAAACAATGACCTGGGTTTTATAAAAAAGGTCATCAAAGAGATGAGCCATGGGTCTATGTTTACAGGCCATATGACGCTAAAACTAAAGCCCAGTCTTCCAAACAGTTAGTTGATGGGATAAAGGAGAATGTGACAAGGCAGCTGATGAACTTGGCCGATTGTTTTGAAAAGTGGAAAAGAGACTGAGATAAGTGTGTGAGGTCTCAAGGGGACTAAGGCCTCGTTTTTCTAGGTATGCTATTTTTCTCAAAATATTGCATCGCCTGATAGTTTCGGGACATAACTTGTATGTACCTTATTTTATTGAGCTATAAGGGGCAGTGCTTCTGCTGATATACAGGTACATACTTATGAAGTACATTATTGATATTCTCTTCATGTTATCAACTTAAATATTAATATCCTTTTCATTTTTTCACAGATTTTGCAGTCAATGCCTCCAGTTTGTGACATGCTGGGCCTAGTCTTCTTCTGCCTAATGCTTTACTCACTTTTAGGCTTCTATCTCTTTGGTGGAACTGAAACAGATCCTTATTTCAAGACACTACTTGACAGTTTCGTGAACCTCTATGTCCTTCTTACTGCAGCAAAGTAAGTTAATCATCATTTATGCTTCAATAATTTAATGCTTTGAATATTAAAGTTTAATTCTGTTTTTGGACTACCTTACTTATCATATATGCATGTGTATAGGCATGTTTAAGAAGTGTGAGAGAAAAATCATGACTGTTAAGGATGATTTAAACTAGTTTACCTTGTATGCCATGGTTCTTGTTTCGCTGCAGTCTTTGTTTTGAGTGCTGGACTTTTCAACCATGGTACATTATCCTTGTTTAGCCATGGTCTACATTTGAGTACTTTAAAACTTCTCAACTATGTTGTATTTTATTCCTATGTAGACTGACGAATCAAATGTAAAGAACAGATTTCATTCATGCAAAATGGAAGGATTTCTGGGATATCAACTCTCTGCAATAATTTTTATTGGATTTTTTCATTTCTCGAACAACACTTTCTTTCGCTTGTTTTCCATCTTGTTGTTTCAAAGAATACAATGCAGAAAAATGTTTCTATTTCCCCCTCCAATCCAGTATGCTAATGAAATGCTACATTGGATGAGTTTGTATTCCTTCCTGAAGGGAGAATAATTGGCTCTCACCATGCAGGCTGCTGAGTCGAAAAATGCTTACACTGTCTGTGTTAGTCATCTGGAATATCCTTGAGCTAATATGGTTCTGTTTTTTTAAAATTTAGAGTGAATATTGAAAACTTGGTTGCTTCTGCAGTTATTTTAATAGTTTTCAAATTGCTGCCATGGAGCTGAAACATTAAACAAATGAGGAGAAGTATCATAAAATGGATAATAAATGTAATTTAATTATGTATAAAGGAGAAAATATCATTGTCGGATTCCAAATGATGGAAACTTGGGCTTTAAAAGTGTGTCATTCTGTTTCCTCTTTTCATGGAACCAAATATTAAACAAATTCAGAAAGCTTCATGTATACACAAAATACATAATAAAATTCATTGATGTAAATTTTAGTATTAATGATGTTTAATAAGAGCAAAATATTAAAAATTATAATCCTCCAAAAATTCCTGGTTTGATCAGAAAAGGAAGAACAGTAAGAATTTCCCAAGTTTGTTTTTGAAAAGTGCAGTTAATGCAGTAAAGGGAGTTGCTCAAGTTCATCACTCAATTTCCAAAATAACAAAAATCCCATGGGATTTAGTCCCTTTGCAGTTTTTAGAATGTGTGAACATTTGGTCTGTGAAAGTCATTTTAGGAACTATTTTTAAAGAATTGGACTATTGACAGTAGTACATGGGTTCGATTCCTGGGCTTATGGTACTTCTGAAGTGTTTTACATAGGTGATGACAATTTTTTAAAACTTGTAATGAACATACAAAGATGTACATGTTGGCAGTGGTAGTAAATTAAAAATTTTTAATAGAAATGGACTGCATGTTTGAATTCACTCATTTGCAAATAGTCATGTGGTCCTCTTTTGAATATAAGAATAGTAAATGGGTGAACCTACCCTGGAAAAGAATACATATATAATTTTAAAGTAACATTCTCCATAATAAATTGAAAGCAACACAGCTATGGATACTTAGGTCTCAATAGCTTTTATAAGGTAACAAATGGAATTAGGTCAACTACCCAGGGTTCTAATGTATTCCATCCATGTAAATTGTTTGTCAATTATAATTCCTATTAATTTGGTGGAGAATATTTGTGCTGCCAATTTACCTCCTAAGTCAACATGATTACGGATGTGATTGGTATTTTAAACGACTGTAGTGTTATATTCCTATGCTTGCAAGGGACTGAAAATCACTTTCTATCCTTAGCCATAAGAAGAATAATACCAGAATGTAACCTACAGGACATGAGTATGTCATGCAAATACTCATTCAGTGTGAATTTGCACTTGAACTTAATTCCTCCATAATAACTGAAAATATTTTATGCAAATCAGCAATAGCATTATCCTTGGAGTTGTATTATCCCCACCCCTCTTCCTTCTTCTTCATTTCCAACCTCTATTAATCCACCTCCCTCACCTTGCTTCCTAATCATCATTCCTTCTATAGCTTTATGTACAGTTGAAAAAAATGTATCTAGCCACGTAATAATGACAAAATTGTGAAACCTAGGTCATGAATGTGGAATAAAATTTCTTGGTAGAACTGTCTTATAATCACGTATTCTTCAGTATGAAGTTCCATAAGTGAAGCCTGAGTGAGTTTGTTTTGTATTGGGAGTGTATTCTGTATCTCTTATTACCTACTAGTGATTTGCCACTATCAATAATATCACTTCATGCATCCTCACTCTACTGATTCTGTAGCCCCAAAAATAATTGTTTCACTACAAATTGGATGATAGGGATTCACATTAAAATTCATGGAAAAATTGTGGCTTCTCAGATTTACATCATGATTACAGAAGAGTGACTAAATTGCAATAATACTATTTTTTTTGGAATGTTCACCTTGACATCCCGAGTCTTGGTCTCCATGGTAAGGTTGAGTAAGGCTGTTTTCTTTTATAAATGGCTAGTGTCATCCCAACTTTCCCTTTGGTATTTGTTTAAATATTTACATACTCTGCAATTGCATAGTTGCAATGTCTTGATTGCTTTTTAAAATATGTTACTTTTCTAGAAAATATACCTATGTGATTAAATGCAACATTTTTGCTGTAAAAAAACATTAACTTCTTCATCGCAAACTTAGTTCATACTTCCATTGCCTGTACTTCAAAGGCTTTTTCTAAAATGACAGTACAAATCCCAGTCATCTTATATTTGGTACCATCTCAGATTTTGGCCAATGCAATGTCTGGGATTGAAATGGCATTGCTGAATAAATATTGTTTCTTTAACTTGCCGATGTTGCATATTACAATATCTGCTGCATAAAGGAGAACCATATTTGTTGCCTTCAATCATACACAACCAACTTTTTTTTTATTAAAGGATTGTAAATATGGAAAATTATGCATAGAAATTTTTAGTTTCAAGGTTATAAAACTCCTAGCAAATGCATTGAAAGGGGAATTATGGTTGTAAAAAAATTACCATGCACAAATGTGCCTGGAATTGTGCAAGCTGCCCAAGCATTTAGAGGTGGTAAAAGTTTCCATTGGCTTTATATAAAGCACTAAATCTTTTTCATTGGTTTCAGGTAGTCAGCCAGTTATGCATTTCACTTTATTTTGTGTGCTCCTCACTCGACCATGAAAGCCTTTTAATTTTATGGAGAACATGAAAACTAATCAAATTATAAGGTGGTCGGGGAGGAGATTTGCAATCAGTCATAAAATTGTTGTCAGAATCAGAATTGTTGGAATGTTTTAACTGATCTTTTTGTGAGACAGGAATTAATAAGAATCCTGCATTTTTATTGCAGCTTTCCAAGTGTGATGATGCCTTCCTATGCAAAGTCCCGATGGTCTTGCTTGTTTTTCATTTCCTACATTTGCTTAATGGTCTTCTTTTTGATGAACCTGGTTAGTATTGTTTACAAAATAAATTTTATTATTTCTGCAACCTTTGTGTGCTTTTATGTTCTGCCATTTTTGTATTTTTAGTAAATAATTTATTTATTTTTAAGCTATTAGCAGTGGTGTATGACACGTTCACATCCATTGAGAGGAATAAATTCAAGAAGTTATGGCTACACAAGAGGAAAGCTTGTAGACATGCATTTCATCTTTTGACTTCAAGACATCCATCTCATAACCGCCTTCTTCCATTTATGCACTTTCGTGGGCTTATGCATTTCTATGCTCCAAAGAAAAGTAAGTTAATTTTTGTGTGTACCTTGTTTGGTTGTTTATAATACAATCTGACTGAGTAAGAATAATATTCCAAAATTGTTCTGAGGGATTTGGGTTCAGAAGTAGGTGAAATTTCCTGGGCTTAATTGTGATCCACAAAAAGTACTCAAACAGCCTTAGTCCATTAATTGGTTAAAATGAAACATTCAGTTTTTATTCATGCTCCCACTTTACTGGTTAAAATTATGAAATACGCTTATAATTCTAGTCACCTTTCTTATGTGACAGACGGAGTGTCATACTTCTCTAGCTACGACCAAAATGATTTCAAAGTAAACCTGTTGTGTGTTACCTGCTCTGCATGTGGTCAGTTTGCAGGCAGAATTATCACTATTTTATGATCCTTAAATTATGTATGCTGCAATTTAGAAATTGTGAAGCAATATGACATGGTTTTAAAAAAAATGCTTTTAAGAAATAAAAACAAATGATCAAAAGTATTACAATGCTCAATTTTTTTTAATTTGGACATTTTCTATGGTGCAGTTTATGGAAAGGTCTTCACTCAACCAAATATTTGCTATTTTTACAGAAATAACTAAATTGAAAATTAATGTGATGCCCAGTCATATGTTACAGCATGCTGTTGTTTGTTCATTGCAGGCATAAAAGATATTCTGCTCACGTACAAAGCTTTGCTTTCCGAACAAAGTGACCATAATTTTCTCACTCTGAAAGATTTCTGTCACTTGTATGAGTGCTTGCAGTTGTCTTGGGAGCAGGCTCCAAAGGAGGACGGTGAAGAAAATCTTCATTTCCATCCAAGCGATCGTCCAGTTTTCAGAAGATTTGGTGAATTTCTTTGCTCAGTTGCCAGGAAGATTGTCAGATGGCAGTACTTTGAGCTCATTGTCTGTAAGTATAAATGCACTGCTGAAATATTGTACCGCATTATTTAAAAATCTTACAGCTGCGATGGGCAAAGGCAGTGCATGCTTGATGGTCAGGTTAGTTGGGTGGATAGCGGATAACCCTGGTTTTATTCCCATCCTGAGTATGATTGTTATGTAAATTTTGATAAAGTGGATCTGCCCCTGGTAAACCTGACAACAAGCCACGAGTGACTTATAATCGTTTTACAATTAAAATGCCCACTTGCACTATATTTTTTTCACTAGTGAATAGTGAAAATTTTCATTTTACCATGTGTGATATGCACCTCATTATCAACTTCTCCATTTGCATGACTTTACCCCTCCTACTGATTGATGTTCCTAGTGAAGAGAACCTCTTTTTCTCACTGTGCATACACAAATGTATGCATGCAGAATTTTTATCTCTACTACAAGAGTGAATGATGCTCACATATGCCATCATGCAGCAATGAGAGAATGATTGAGGGATTAAGAGTCAGCCCCAATTCAGCTCACCCTGTCCCTGTCTCTTCACTAACTTGAGGGATAACCGGGTAACATGTTTAAAAATTGCTAACACTGGAGATCTACCTCTAAGACAACCTCCTGGTGCCTTCCCTGTGTTAGGAGGCCTTTTGGAGTAATTATGGTACTCTAAACATTTCTTTTAATTGTTGGACTGATGTAACCTCGTTAAATATCAACAATAACAATATCGTTAAATCTGGGACCCGCGATCGCGAATCTTGCAATTCCATGATAAAATTGGTTCAAAGAAACTCCCTCCATCAAGCAGTACGCATGCCCACCCGTGGAAAGAACATATTGGATCTATTTCTTACAAACACGCCTGAACGTATTATTAGTGTATCAACTGATGAGGGCTTGAGTGACCATAAAGCAATTAATGTCCACTTGGACATAGAAATAAAAATGATTGTTAAACCAAAAAGAAAAATTTATAATTACCATAAAGCAGACTTTGAATCTTTTGCCAATCAATTAAACTCTTCACTACCCGAGTTCAAAACCCGCTTAAGTCATGTCAACGTGGAAGAAACTTGGACAGAATTTGTCAATATCATGCAAAAAGGAATCGTAGATTTCATACCTATAAAATACATTAAAGCAAATCGCGACCCCAGGTGGTACAATAAAGACGTTAGAAAAGCCCTTCAAAAGCAGAGAATGCTACACTCTAGGGTAAAGAGGGCAGGCGTGAACACATCATCCCCTGAGAATAAACAATTATGGGACACATATAGATCCTCCAAAATTGAAACCAAAACACAATTACGTAGCGCTTTACTGGACTTTAAACGCAAAGTACTTTGCGAGCACTTGGACACTGACCCCAAAGCTTTCTGGTCATATGTTAGGGAAGTAAATGGGAGTAAACAAACCGTGGCTTGCTTAAAGGATTGTAGCAATATAATTCATACAGACAGTCAGGGTAAAGCTAACATCTTAAATTCATTCTTCCAAAGCGTTTTCTCGAATGATGTTGCCACCGCATATCTCCAAGAAACAATACATACTCCACCCATGGAAAAAATAACAGTGGACCAACAAGGAATTCTAAAATTGCTTAACGAGATTAAACCCAACAAATCCCCGGGTCCCGAAAATATACCAGCTAGGGTGATAAAACATTTAGCTCCAAACATTGCCCCGTACCTTGAGTTTATATTTAAAAAATCCCTCACAGAGTGCAAAGTACCTAAGATTTGGAAAACCGCGCAAATAACGCCTATTTTTAAAGGTGGTGACAGGGAGGATCCCAGTAATTACAGACCTATATCTCTCACTTCTATCTGTTGCAAAATCTTAGAGCACATAATTGTCAGTTCAATAATGGGACACCTTGACAATATTAACTTTTTAAGTGACAATCAACACGGATTCAGGAAAACCCGCTCCTGCGAGACCCAATTAGGATTATTTACACATGATTTACTTTTATCGGGTGAGAGAGGTAGGCAAGTGGATGCCATCTTCTTAGATTTTCAAAAGGCATTTGATAAGGTCCCACATGGTAAACTCATTCATAAATTAAAGGTCGCGGGTATAAACAAGGGCGCCATAAGTTGGGTTAAAGATTTTCTTTCAGAGCGGGAACAGAGGGTAGTCCTTGATGGCGCTAGTTCCGACAGCGTTCGAGTCATGTCGGGGGTACCTCAGGGAAGTGTGATCGGGCCGTTGCTTTTCTTGATTTTTGTTAACGATTTGAACCGCGAAGTGAAAAGTAAAATTAGGATGTTCGCGGATGACACGGTGATCTATCGGGAGATATCTGGGGATGAGGATCGTTTTATTCTAGAGCAGGATTTAGATTGCATTACTAAATGGTGTTCTAACTGGGGATTGACTCTAAATTATAATAAATGTTCAGTGGTAAATTTCTTTAAAAGATCAACGGGATTTGCTTACAAATTAGCTGGAGGTGACCTAGCAGTAGTTGATACGGTAAAATACCTCGGTGTCACATTCACAAAAGACTTAACTTGGGGGACTCACATACGTAAAGTCTGCGGTCAAGCATATAAAAAATTGGGATTCATTAGACGCATTGTCGGCAAAAGTGACTCGAAGGTCAAGGAACGTTGGTACCACGCTCTTGTAAGGCCTCATTTAGAATACGCATGCAGCGTGTGGGATCCGAGTGAAAAGGGTCTCATTCGGGAAATTGAGAAGGTTCAACGCCGGGCAGCCCGTTTTGTAAAAAATTCCTACGATAAAACGCAAAGCGTCACCGAAATGCTCATGGATTTGGGGTGGGAATCATTGGCTGAGAGACGATTCAATGCAAGATTGAAATTATTAAATAAATTTAGATCCGCATGTTTCAGCACCGAGGTCTCGCAAATTATTCGTACTCCTACGTACATTAGTCGCTTGGATCATGCATATAAAATTCGGGAAATAGATGCCAGAACTAGCCGACTCAAGGACTCCTTCTTCCCACGGACAATACGGGATAGCAACTGCAGGGTTATAGATAGCAAAAATTCCACTTGCCACCCTCAGCGTCTAAAAAATAATTAGTTGTATTTAAATGCATGCTCTTCCACTAACCTTATGTGTTTTGCTATAATAACCCATTCTTTCCAAATGACCTCATTCATGTTCTGTTCATCTGTTTTTAAGTTTCCCTTTCAATCCCTCGTCCCTCTCCACGGGGGGAAATTCCTGCTACCTGCAACGTTGGGTCGCATTCCCTGCCTTTTACAGACTCTTTGGGGGTAGACTGTTTCGTGGTGCATTTTCATGTGGTAGTGATGTTTCAATTTCTTGCTTGTTGTGTCCTGGCTTCCGTGTTGTAGGATGGCTTTCATGCTGCATCATGGGGTGCAGTTTTTTAGTTGTTTTGCGGTATATGTGTTTGCATGAGTATTGGATGAAGGGATTTTTGCATGAGTGTGTGCGCTGCTGTGGGTGTAATTTTCCGTGTTGTTTTTTTTGCATGTGGTATTTTTCCTTTTTACGGTTGGTGACCTAACACCCCCCGCCACACGCCCTTGCGGCGGCTTGCGGGGTATTATGTAGATGTAGATGTAACCTCCAAACGCTGGTTCTGGAATCATTCTACTCTGTCTCAATCCTTCCTTCTCTTTACCATCAGTAATTGGAACTTTTGAGAGTAAGATTGAGAGAAAGTGTAAAATACAGTGAAAATGACCCTTAGTTCAAATTTACGTCTTTTTTTATGTCTCTGTGAAAACTAGCAGGTGTTTGAATTTTATCATTATGAGTATTGCATTTTTACAATAGGTTGTCTTGAGTGTTTATCCTATGATATTCATGTCATTTTTTGTGTTCTTCCTTCCAGTAATTTTCTGTATTTCACAGCATGCACTCTTTTGAAGATTATGTGAAAGATGTTACTCCTCTGATATACTTATAATGTTATTCCATTATATCACTTAGGGACTTTACTGTATGATTCATTGTAGCAAATGGGCAAAAGGTTATTCTTTGTAGAAAGTATCATCTGTTTTTGATGGCTCTCTTCTTAATCGAGTTACCTTTTTTGTGTAGTTAGTAGAATGTCTTTTACTACCATAAAATCACATCTGTTTCAGATATTCTAGTTGCTGGAAATGGAATAGCCATGATGACTAGGATTGCTCTTTCATCAGTTAACTTACAGTTGTCAGCTGTTGAAGTCTGTGCATCTTGGGATACGCTGTTTTTCATTGGATGTAAGTATCCTTTTAAATTCCAATGCAATTAAAAATATGTTAGTTCCTTTGTGATATAGAAACAGGTTTAGTATCCCAGGGTTAAACCTGCAAGGTGATTTTTTTTATCTTTTGGGTATTATTGACATTGTAAAGTTCTTGAAAGTCATTTAAAGTTTCAGATTATTATAATTCTGGCTGTGGTATGATATTTTTACTTTAGGAAGTTAATACGATTATTTCATTCTTTCAATTTCCAAAATGTAATCAATGCATGTGTACAGATGATGATATCATTTTCAAAATGTTGGTTGACTGTGATTTATAATTATTTCTTCACCCAGCCATTCCAGGTGATATATGCAGTAATTTTTTTCCAAAGTCAAATGGTCTAGTGTGATTTTTTAGGAAATTATGTAATTACAATTAGTGGTTGAGCTCTGTAAACAATACACCTTTAGGAAAATGGGAGTAATTGAAGCATGTGGTGATGTGATGGAAGCTTTAAAAAAAAAAAATTGCAACCTCTTAAGAGTATTTCTTTGTAAGGTTAATTCCAGGACTCAAATTTATTTTCAAAACAGAGGTTCTAGAATTGAGAGGAACTTTATTCGATGGGGGTGTCATAAGGATAATATTTTACTGAAAAATATGTATTTGGTAATTTCTATTGTTTTGTAGGCAATGAATTTAACTTAGTTGAATGATAATTGAAGGCTTATTCATCTCTCATATCAGTATTCTCGGTAGAGGCTGTCATCCGTGTGATGGCGCTTGGTGTCAGAAAGTATTTTGCCTCTGGTTGGAATGCATGGGACTTTAGCGTGACCTTGGCATGCCTCATTGGGCTGATGGCAAGAGCTGTGGACCCATCTCTAACGGCAGTTGTTGTCCTCCGCCCCCTCCGAATGCTACGCCTGTTCCGACTCAAGAAGAGATACCGTGATGTCTTTGGCACACTCCTCCTCCTGGTACCACACATGGGCTGTGCTGCTCTGGTTTTTGCTATTCTCTACTATGCCTTTGCTGTGGTGGGCATGGAATTTTTCTCAGGATATAACATGGCAAATTGTTGCAAGTGAGTGTTCTATAATTGTTTTTAGTTTGGAGAGCTATGATCCTTCATATTATGAACTAAAAAGATTATTCAAATTATTTTCAGTTCACTAATTAATTTGATTGAGTGAAAATGGCCAAGGCTCGTTGAATAGCAATGAGAGTATGATGTAATGAGAGAGAGAAATTTTTCCAGTTCTGAATGAAGTAAAATTTGTAGGAAAATGAAACTGATAATCATTAGTTGTAATTATAATGGCAGCAATGACTTCAACACTTTCATGTAGTGACTGTAACACTTCCACAAACCCCTATAAAGTTTGGGAAAATTTTGTATGAACCCATCCTTAATAATTTTAATTCTTGGAAACTCCCATTCCCAAGCATGTACTTTCACAAAACTTAGCTCAGATAAAGTACTTAAACATTTCTCCCCAATGCAATATATAACACATTATGTCCCATGACTTTAAAAGGAAACAAGGTGAAGGTACACAAAGTATTTATTCTTTTCATCTTAAGTTTTCACCTGAGTTGGGAATGCTGAAATGGTTCCAGTTAGCATGAAGTAAATGAATACTTTTGTATGTTATAATTGTACTTGAAATTAAAATGGAAAGTAGAAAATCCATTTCTTCAGTTATTGTACTAATCTTCTCTATATTCCCTGGTTTAGGAAAATGTTTACAAAGTATAGTTTCTCACCTAATTATGAAAATCCTGGATTTAATGGAAAACAAAACTTTACCCGCTTGACAAATTCAAAGAAACTGTGGGAGATGCCATGACAATAACTTTTAATGTAGTTATCCATTAATGCACATTACAATGCAACAATTTCAAAGTGTAAAAATCATTCACCTTGTCTGGTATTCGAACCTTTCGGAGTGAAATTTCAAAGTAATGGGATGCCTCAGTAGCTTAACTGGCTAAGGCACTTGACTGGACATTGAGGGACCTGGGTTCGAATCCTGGTCAAGACATGATTTGTGCTCTTCAAAATTGTTGCATTTTTTACCTACTTGATTGTAAACTCAAGACTAACTTTATTTCCTGCATTTGTTATTGCCTTCAGAAAGCACCTGGCATAAATATTTGGATGTC
Source organism: Hetaerina americana (assembly GCF_022747635.1). Classification (NCBI taxonomy): domain Eukaryota; kingdom Metazoa; phylum Arthropoda; class Insecta; order Odonata; family Calopterygidae; genus Hetaerina; species Hetaerina americana. The sequence goes on along the minus strand of NW_027287095.1, from coordinate 70,384,002 downwards.
AATAATGATATATATTTTGACTACTCGATTGTACAGTATTATAAATTTTTATTGAATTCTTTCACAGTTGAAATGATTAACCATGTTCATAATCTTGTTGTTTTTTTTCTTGATGACTTGGATGAAAAATGTTTTCCTAGAAATTTAAAGGCCTTTGAAGGAGCAAATTTTTTTTTCATTATTGTAAAGATAAAACTATATTTTTATAATTGTACATAATAATAGTATAACGCCAAGACCTTATTTTAAAGTTCTCAATGTTCTGCATTTCCCTTCAAATTCAGAAAAATCACATGGCAATATGAATAAATGAACAAATAGTGAACTTTTGAAAAATTACATGAAAATCCATAGATTCGTCTTGCATAAGTTAACTCGGCTGAGTTCCAGCATTCATATGCACTTCTTGTGGAATTTCAAACTATATTGCTAAATTAACTCTGTATTTAATATATTTGATGTTTTCAGGGTTAAATTCAGTAGCATTTTCTTCCTAAATCTCCTTATGTATTTCATAATAATGTATCATTATATTGGCTAGCAAGCAAATGCATCCAATCCATCCATGGGATTATAGATATTTTCTTGATAGTTTTACTGGGTCAATTTCAGTTACCATATTTGTTGGCTTATAAGACGCAGTTTTTTCTAATACCATGGGTTCAAAAAATAATCCGTGGGTAAAATATGCAAAGGTAAGGCCTTCCAAAAGTCATTGTTATTGCTGAGACAACTGTTGGCAAATTTTGATTCCATAAGGTCAGCAGATTCTCCTCAATCATTCTCCAAAATATTATTTACTTAAATGATTTTTTAATGGGAGTATTATCACCAGTATCATGATCAATAAATAAGCCAAGGTGAATTGCCTGACAGACAACTTGTTTTCCTACATGTCCTTCTGAAAAAGAAGTCCCATCTTGTATTAAATATCATAATTATCATCAGTGTTAGTAGCCAATGATTTCTCGGGGTGTTGTGAAGGAGAATTTTTTCATTAATGGCATTACATTTTCTTAATTTATTCCTTTTATAGGAACTCAACAGTAGCCAGCTATTATGAAACTGATGATGGCTCTGGGATTGGTGTAAATTCATCAACAGGAGTAGGAGCAGCCCTCGGCTACTATCATTTGAATAATTTTGGTGACCTAACAAGCAGCGCTGTTACCCTGTTTGAACTAACAGTAGTCAATAATTGGTTTGTGATAATGGAAGGATATGTGGCAGCATCTAATTCTCAGTGGAGCCGAATTTATTTCATGATTTTTTATCTCGTCACAATGATTGTTCTCACAATCATAGTTGCATCAATATTGGAAGCTTTTCGTTTTAGAATAGAATACAAGAAGGAAACATCAAAGACTGATGGTAAGTTGGAACACGAGAAAAATATTTTTGTGCTTTAAGTCCATGTTCTGAAAAAACTAATTGAAGATGGAGCGAAGGAGTGTTATGATGTAATCTTTGATTGAAGGTTTTTTTCAGCAAATAATGATTTATCTATGTGTATCATTTGATTAGCGTATCCTGCTCTGTATTAAGAATTTTTTTATGGCTCAATGTTTTGTTCTTCCTACTGAGAGCATCGTCAGGACCTGGGTACTAAGCTCCTGACATCATTCTCAGTAGGAACAATGAAACTTTTGGTCTTAAAAAACACTCAATATACAGCAGGGTATTTTGGAAAACATTATATGAGAGCTTTTATATTATCAAATCTCAAAATTTATTCTTATTTTTACACAATTTTCCACCTAAATCAGGGAATAATAATAGTAATGCATTTTATTTCCACAAAGAACAAATTACAAAGATATCAGGTGGATGATGTATGTACATTATATGAGCATGTCAAAAAGGAGTAAAATGCATACAAGCTCAATGGAGGTACAAAATATGGTACTAATAATTACCTTAATTATAGCACAGACACACAAATGCGCAGTAAATGTAATATGCACCCAAATATCCATTAAAAATCATGGAGTATTAATATAAACTCGACTAAGTTCATTGCTATAAACTAAAAGTATGGACTCAAAGATCAAGAATATCGTTTCGATATTCATGAACCGAGTAGGGCATGTTACATAGTAGATATTTTTAATTTATGTTTGAATGCAGTAGTTCCCTTAGTATCCTTTATACTTTTGGGTAATTTATTAAATGATCTGATGTACATTTCCTTGGGGCCTAATTTAAATGCTTCAGTTCTAATCTTGCTATAATGGTTGCTGTGCCTTCCTCTGGTGCAATGATGATGATAGTCAGAGTTAAGGGAATAGTTGCCAATGTTGTTTTTTATATACAGAATCAAAAATATAATATAAATGCATTGGAGTTCTATCAAATTTAATTCTAGAATATAGACCTGGATGGTGAATTATTAGATTTCCCAGTGATAATTCTGATGGCTTTCTTTTGCATTTTAAAGCTTGATAGAGAAATGGCAACTGAACCCCAAAATATTATACTCTAGGTTATATGTGAATACATTTCCTCATAGCATTAATTAAGAAGTACTGTTTTGCTTGTACTCCCTTGCAGGTGTCTTAATAAATAAGTGAATAAGTATTAAGTAATTAGGGGAAAGTAGTTGATGACAAACATGAAGTAGTTCAAGACTTGTATGGGAATAGCCAATGGAAAAAAATACAGGTGAAATAACTTCTCCAAAACATTAGTTGTGCTGATTGGGTTGGTTTAGTGAGTGGTTGGAAGTCCACTCTTCATCACTTCACACTCTTGGTTAGGCATTCGTAATCATATTTTTTGCTAAATACTAATGGCAGCAAGTGCTTCTTCCTGAAAAAACCGCCAAATTAATTAGTAAATAGTGAAAAATTAACAATAAATTACTAAATATTAATTACAATCTATGAAGGTCAATTTAGTATTTTAATGGATTGATGAAACAGTATCATGGTTTCACCGAAAAAATATGGAAGTTGCCTGAATATATTTGTTTTAAGTTCATTTATTTCAGACCCTGACTTTTCCAATTTAATTTCATTTCAGCCCATGAATTTTGAAGTTGTGGTTTAACTGTGAGGACATATTTAGTATAGATGTCCTTAAATTAGCAATAGAACTTTGCATTATTGTAACATACATTATAGCCATGAACTTAAACCTTTTGTTGACCCTGCTCCATATTTAGCAAATTACCTTGGGTTTTACTGAGGTTCTATCTATTGAGATATTATCTGGAAAGTAGATTAATTTTGGCAAATCTATGCATTTTTTTATCAAAGCATCATTTCAGTTATAAGAGGGCAATTTTTTTTCAACCTCAAATCGCACAGCATAAACGCTATTCAAGAGACAGGCAGGTGGTGTGCCTAGTAGGCAATCAAGCATCTTCCGTACCACACGCCGAGCGTACGCCACTGCCGAGCTCAAATCTTCAGTCTGTGTTGAGGGGCAGTCACATGGACATGGCCACGTCAATTGATTCTCCCGCAAAGTGCAAATTGCAAAGCATTATTCGTTTCCTGCAAGCAGAAGGGAAAAATGCTGCAGAAATTCATGGGAGAATGAGCCAAGTTAATGGAGAAAACTTTGAGTGATAGTGTTGTGCGTGAATGATGTCAAAAATTTAAACATGGCTGAACGGATGTGTATGATGAAGGGGGTCTAGGACACAAGTCTGTCACCACCGATGGACTTGTTCAATGAGTTAACGAGGTGGTTAGGGAAAACCATAGGTTCATCATAGTTGCTTTGTCTATGGAATTTCTGGAAGTTTCAAGATCTTATCTGTATTCTATCATTACTGAACATTTAGGCTGCAAAAATTTGTACTCACTGAATCACAAAAATGTTGCCTGGCAACCACAAAATTCACCAAATGGCTTCAGCTGTGACGTTCCTTGATCGTATTGCTGCTGAAAGAGAAGACTTTTTGAAATCAATTGTGATTGGAGATGAGATGTGAATTCAATATGACATGCTCGTAACAGTGTTTATCACAACAATGGATGTACACAAATTCACCAAACAAGCCAAAAAATCAAACAAACATTTAACAATGGAAAGGATATGGCTCCCATGTTTTTGTAGCAAAAAGGTGTGTTACTTGTTGAGTTCATGCAGCCAGGTACAATGATTAATGCACCTGTTTATTGTGAAACGTTACGACATTTGTAGAGAGCCATTCAAATCAAAAGAAGAGGCAAGCTGACTTCTGAAATTTTTCTGATTCATGACATTGCCCATCCTCAGAGTGCTGGTGCAACCCAATGGCTCCTTAAGCATTTCAATGGAACATTTTTGATCACCTGCCGCAAAGTCCTGACTTAGAGCGGAATGGATTCCCTTATCTTTTCCTTGAACTGAAGAAGTGGCTAGAAGGGCAGCTCTCCCAAACCAACTTGGAGCTTCAAGACTATGTCAGGACTCATTTAAATCCATTGGCAGCAACATTTTGTGAAGAGGGTATTGTAAATTTTGTCCACAGGTACGACGAATGCCTCAATTGTCAAAGTGATTATATCGAAAAGTAATCATAAGTGGACATAACTTTTAGTAATAAAATAATTTTAAAATATTCTCATCTTTTTTTATGGCCCAAGAGAGGTTGAAAAAGAAACCGTCATCGTATGATTTAATGCAACTTAAAATAAGCTTTCAGGATAATTATCCCTAATAATAATTATTGTCTGTGGAATTTTCAATTTCTCATTCCCTACATTTTTCAAATTTCCAATTTTCGGCATGTAAACTAAAATTTGGTGACCTTTTACCAATTAAATGTACATCTCATGCTGACTTTAATTGCAGAGGAGAAGATGCTACGCCAAATGGTAACCTTGGAGTGGGAAGAAGTTCAGCAGTGGATGTGTAACTTTACTTCCGCTCAGCTTCAGCAGATACTTCACATTGAATTTCCCATTGAGGTATGTTTAGCTTTTAATGTATGTTTTGATCAACAGCTGTATCCTTTTCCAGTGATGACCTTGTTTTTGTTACAGACTTTGGATGTCCAATCAAGGTATTGTGTTTGGTCAAAACCATCATTTGTTTGAAAAGATATTCTCTATTGGTCTTTTATGACATTTTTGCCACAGAAAAATACAGGAAAAGCCAAGAAAGGGGTATGCAAGGTCAATGAATCTTATGCATATTTGAATACCTACTTGAGTGCTCATATTGCTATCTTCAGACACATTAGCTCACAGTGTGTGTTATGAATAAACATTTAATTCTGTGAATATCAAGATTTTAATTTTTTTACAAAAAATATTAATTTTACAATTGTGTAGTGTGATTAAAAGTGTGTAAAGATCTCTGCATGAAAATGTAGAGGCAGCTACAATGCAATCATCTGTTTTTTGCAGGGAAAGGTGGCTTTTGTTGGGTTGAGGCCCAGAACTCGTGAGGTTTTACAAGCACGCATGTACAAAGCAGAACTCGAGAAGTGGGAACACGAGGAATCAGAGGGGCTGAGTGATTCTAGATGTCCTTTGGGAGACGGATATCATGGTGGAGACAATTTTTCCCCAGCCTTATATGTCCAATCTTGAGATGTTCTACTTTGTAGATAGAGTTGATGTTTTTAATGGTACAATTATCTCTGGATTTCTCTATTAGATTATTTGGTAGAACACCATTGAAAATTTATTCCCTACAAGAATCTGGGAATGTGGTAAAGAATAAAGGTGAGTATGTGGATAAACAAGAAATTTATGTGGATGGCAGGGTGGTTATATGAGCTTATGAAAAAGCTTTGCTGTGAGAATCTCCAGGAAATCTCAAGAGGAGAAGGTAAGACATTTAGTGGTATGCTTCAGTAAACCCAGGAGCACCAAAGAGAGTGTAGGTTATAAAAACAGTTAATTTTCCTTGTGGCATACGATTGGAGGAGATTGAAGGGTGGAGTAAAATGCTTCATATCCCTACTTCCAATAGATTTCACTTATTTACTCTTGTTCCTAAAATATTTTGTTCCTTGCTCTAATTTTTGTCAATATTTTGTGAGCGAGTTCCTATAGAAACTCTTTGACCTACTCAGTATTTTATTTCATCATTATTCCAAGGCATTAAGCTTTTGATTATTCTTCTTTTGAGTTCAAATCTTAAAAACTCCTGATAAAATTCTGTTTACATGCCTTTGTCCTCCTATCATGCTTCTCACTTGAATTTTAGGGCGTTACTTTTAAATTCATGCTGAGGGCCACATTTGATGAGCCATTAAATGTATACTAATGTTTCATCCGACCTAATGTTACTAATGATAAACTACCAGTACCTTTAATCCTTTATTACCTGTCAACTGACTTCAGTCAGAATTTACTCACAAAATATAAATTACCTCTAGTACAATATAAAAGACGTAGCATAAGAAACCAAATGAGCACATTCGTGTTAATTTTTTTTAGTTATTAATTTATCAAGTGTCACATATCACAAAAAAATGTGATCATGTATAAATATATCATTTTCTGCTTTGATAGTGACGAACCATATTTACTGGAAAGGAGGATGATTTTTTTCAAAATGATATATAAAGTAAAATATCTTCTCATCATGGATTCACAGAGGGTCCTTGAGAGAATTCTAACTTGAGTAAGTCACTCAAATACCAAAATTACTCCTTCATCCTCGTATTGTAACAATTATTTCATTATTGACAGTTCCATCATTTAATGCCGAGGATGGCTTTTAATTCTCTACGTTAATCATGTGTTTCATCGGCAGAGAATGCATGGAATATACAAATGACCTAATATTCTGGCTTCAGTGTTTGCTGCTCCAACATTTTTTCCGCTGTACTATTAAATCTTGAAACTCTCCTTGGCTCTGTATGACATTGCTTGGGTGCATTTCTAGTATTTCAAAGTATTACTTGGCATTTCCTTAGTTTACTTGTTATGGAAATCCTCACGTGATCAAAAAATATTTTGAACTTGCGGTAATTTTTATGATAAAAATATGTTATATCTATTCCAGCTTGTTGTGCATCAATTAAGTTTCTGTAGCATAACTCAGTAATATATTCCTGTCTTTGAATAGTATTGAAAACTTAACCTAAGCATTTTGCTGCTTCTATATATTCACAAAAATGCAGTTCACCAATATCAAAAACAGTGCCTTCTCTTTTTGCGATGTCATGCTATTTTTGTGATCTTGAGGATATTATAATATTTTGAGAGGATTGACTGATGTCTTTTTTATATTATATCTAGCTTTAAAAAATATCATGCAATATAAACATATTTTACTCTCAGCAAATCCATAGCATCTTCATATTGTGAAAAGAGACCCCCATTAAATGTAATACGTTACCAATATTCTCCTATTTAAACATAAGTGAACAGATTCCAGCATGCCTTTTAATGTTAGTGTAATAATGAAAATTAATTCTTAAAGTATTCATATTACCACATCTTAAGTTATATTATCACACTTAATTTAAAAGAAATGGAAATGCATTTAAAGTGCCCACTGAGGATTAATCAAAAAAAGTTGAAATTATTGATGAGTGAATAAAACTCACATCCAACTGAAGGTAGATAAATAGATATAAATGATAGGCATGCATATATATATATATATATATATATATATATATATATATATATATATATATATATATATATATATTTATATATATATATATATATATATATATATATATATCTTTTCCATGTGATTTCAGGGCTCATTGCCTTGAATATTGCCATTGCACACTGAGCAAGAGCCATGAGGAAATGTTTAATGCCTCGCTTCATCCTCATAGGTCTCGATTGATCACTTTCCATGGGGATTACTCTTCTATTAAATTAACTTCCATTCTCAGTTGGCTTGACTGCTACATGTATGAAATGGAGCATCATTTGCATGCCCTTTGCCAAAGAACCAACCATTTTGGAATTAACTCAAAATAAAGGGTTTATATTTTATTGTGTAATCCATGGATATAATACGAGTCTCATGAAAGTAAGAAAAGATAAATTAAGCATATAGAAAAGGAATTTGTTAACTGTTCACCTATGAAATGCTGGAATGGATGTGCATATGAGCTTATGAGACATTTGCCGAAAGGAGAACTTGCTTAAAATTGAATTCAGGGTAAAGTGGGGCAACACTATTGTTCCTGGTGTGGCAATTTCTTTAAATAATATTTTCATTCTTTAAATTTTATCAGTCTCCTGTTTAATTTCAGTAAATATGGTTTGAACGACATTGCTGATTGATTTTTGTACAAACATGGCTTTTACTTAATGTTGGTTGTGCAGGTACACGCAATTATCTGGCTTCATATATATTTCTATGTATTGCTCTTGTAGTTTACACTTATGGGGAAATACTTTTTATAGCATCACAAGAAAGGACTATTTTGCATACTTATATTTTAACTATTATAAAAATGCTAGATAGGGGAGATAAGGTTAAAGAAATTAGGGTGCTTTTTGCCTTCACTCACATATCATGCTCAGTATTTTGTTTAAACTGAGACAGCTGTCATATTAACCCATGAGCATAATCTTAAGTAACTGTGCCGATAATTAGTTTCACTAAATCATATTTTTTTGGTGCTTTATATAATACTCATGGAATAGGATATGGATTCAAAACTGCCAGAAGTTCTAATTAGAGATAACATTTTTAAACTTACTGCTTAAGGATGAAACTGGACAATGTACAGGAATCTCCTATGATCAAAAGAACAAGGTCATGGCTTATATGAGCATTGGTCATCACTAGTGGAAGAAAATGGTGTTAAAAGTTGTTATTTATGTATTCTTAATCATTCGTCTTCCGCAGGGTTAGCTATCTGTATCAATGTCTTCAAGGTATTGTGTTTGTCTATTGCAACTTTCAAATTGTGTACATAAAAATATCGATGTTTGTTAATGAAAAGTTTTGAATTTTAACTCATCAAATTATGTCACGCTTACAAGAGAGCTTTAAACGGACCGTAATATTTTCATATGTTTTTAGATTATTATCCACATAAGTATTTGCATATATTTTGTTGTTGTAATTTATATGTTCAAGAACATATGCATATTTTTATACTTGAGAGTGCATTAAAACTATTCTACAAACAAGTAATGATATTCAACTTCAGAGCATGTTATTATTCAAACTATATTCATATAATTAACACTGCACTGGAGTTTTTTTTTTGCTATTTCAAAGCTACACCAGCATGATGAAAGCAATAATGCTATGTTACAGTTATGGTTAATTGTGTGTTACTATTTCTATTTTGAGCAGGTAATGTGATATGCAATTAATTTTTAGGATAAAAATGTCGGGTATGATGCTTTACCATTTATTAATTTTCTGAACTGGAATAAGTGCCTGTACGCATAAATAGCAGCTTTGTATTTGGTTTACCTTATTTTTATCTTTATCAAAATACACAAGGAAAATTATGAAGCCCATGAGAACTTCTACCCAGATACATATCCATGGAAATGTGCGTTGAATCAAATATTTTTAAACAGTTTTAATTTTAATATAGTCTAGTAGAAATCTACTCTTTTGTATGCATTAGATGACCAAATACTCATGCATATGGTATATGTGAGTTTATATGTAATGCATCCATTGTGACTTGTGGTGGATTAAAAGAAGTTAGGATTGACAAGGTTGGAGGTGTAGATTTAACGCTCAAGACTGTTGGATCAAGTGCCCAATACATCATTATTCTCATGGATCTTTCATCCAGAGATGTAGGCTGTAGTTCATTGCTTACTTTAATTGTAAATGATGAATAGTTAATGACTACTCTCCAATTTTTAATTTTGCAAGAATTTATAAAATATGACCAAATAGCATTTCTCTGATGATGCCATGAGGTTGATGATTAGTTGGCTTGTCTTTAATGCATATGCTGATGAAGTAGGGAATTTCACAGGGTTTAAATTATCAAAGAAATCTTAGATTTGTCACTCAAAGGGGTTAGAAGAAAGAAAATGCGTTAATGCTTTTTGAGTTAAGAGCATGTATGAAGTGTATAAGGATCCGCTTTATATTTTGTTTTATGAAAATAGAGACCAGAGAGACTAATCCTTCAATGTTCAGGGTAATCATTTTAACCTGAAAAGTAGTTGTTATTGTGATTTTTAAAGAATTCGTATACACTGGAAATGTTTTTAAAATATATTTTTGTCTGAGCATTGGGGATGAAAATAGTAGTGGTTGCAAAACATTTCATCATGACTTCATCTGCACAGGCATGGTATAAAATCTGGAGAAAAGTAAAATAATTGAAAAAAATACTTGGAAGTGAAAACCTAAAAATTCTAATTATTTATAATTGCAGCCAATTTCCTGGATGAAGTTATTTCTCTCAGAAATAGTAAATGGTTGTATAAATTTGTAGAAAATATGTACAATAGACTGATTATGTAAATTTTGAAGTAAATGAATGAGCCAACATGAAAAATATCCAAGAGAGCAGGTATATTTCATGAGTGAGATACCTATATAAGCAGTCTTATCAAAATAAATTGTGCTTATGCAGTTTCTCTAAAGTAATTTCTAGGGGCAGTCTGTGATCGGGCCTCCAAATTATACGCATCTGATAAGCTTCAGCCCTTCTCACTTAATTCATCTCATAAATCAAAATCATATTATTAGATGTATGCAGTTAGATTTGCAATTAGATCATATGCAGCACTAGCAAATGTGTTTTTTATTGATGAACATATTTTCTATTTTAAATTATGTTAAGTTACCTTTTCCAGTTTCATTTGAATGCAATGAATGATTGAATTTGAGTTGCTGATGACTTGCATAAATATAATAAATAACCTCTTTTTCTTAATAGTCTGTTACTAATTTTGGATTGAATTTTCAAGTGGAAATGGGTAAAATTTAGTTCCTTTTTCCTTGTGAATCCATTATGGGTGATGAAACATTAACCAGTGAAGCAGGTAAATGCAAGCATTACTTGTTTGTGCAATATGGGCTGGAGCAATGCTTGTAAAGTTAACATTTTTTGGTTAGTCCTTGAATTCGCAGATGTCAACAAAGATACCACGTAAAAATTGACATATTCAGAACTATGTGCATTTAGAGCCCCAATTTCTCTTGCATAAAAAAACAATCAAAATAAGTACTTTTGTAAGCTAAGTCACATCTGCTGTTAAAGTTTTAATGCTAAAGAATGTCAAAGATGTTGAGCATCCTCACATTAATGTGCAGAATGCTTTCGAATGTAACTAATATGTGCAACAGTGTTTTAGATTTCACAATGATTCGTTGGTGCTGTGGTAGCCTCGAGGATGTTTATCTCACGTTGCAGAAAGTATCTTGTGAAGTAATTTGAATCTCTTATGCCACTATCTTTCTCATATTTTTTCATCCTTTTACTTTTTGGTCCTTGGCTCTCGTAACTATTGTCAAATTACTCATCCCTCTGCTCCTGAATATTCCCTCTGTAACACAAGAGAAACATCCAAGCCAAAAATGCTTCATATAAAACTAACCTTGGAAGCCACCTCTGTACATTCATGGTATGTAGTTTTTGCAAAATGTCTCACAAAGTCAAAGGGGAGAACTTTTATCTATAACTTAAGTCACATTCAATAAACAACATGGTGACATGCTAAAATATACTTAACAGCTTTTACATTGCTCAGCAAACCAACTGCCCATAGATTTTGGTTCATTTTCACCTAATGCACTCACTAGGGTTTTCTCGTAAACCCCAAGATTTTTTATTAAATTTGTGTGCATCATTGCGAGTTGTTTATTTTACCCAGTGACAATACAGGATGTGAAAATGGTTACCCAAACATAAACTTGGAAATGAAAGTGTTTTATCTAAATTATGTGCCTAAGAATAGTATTTTTGAGTTGATCACTCTTCAATAGGGTTTGGAATTATTAAAATACAAGAAGGGATGGATATAGAGTTCATAAGGGTAAGGTTTTAATATGTTCAGGTGTTGTGCAATACATTTGTTGTGTTACCATGGAAAGAGTTGCAAATTTTAAGGCATTGTTATAGTAGAGTGCATTGTTGACATAGTCAGTTCCAAAATGACTCTGATTTTTTTAGTTAAATCTCTTTAAAAGTAGAAATAAATTGAAATGGATCTATGAATGCATTCCAAAACTTCAGCTGAGTTTTGAAATTTTAGAATAGCTACAATTTATTTTTGCATAGGTTGTGATATCTGGCCTAAAACTTGTCATGTCTCATTTTCAGGAATCACGAAGTATACTTTGATATTTATATCAAGATCAGGTGCATACTGCTTTCTCTCATTTCAAGTGTAGGTTTGCAAAATATTTATAATTACACCATTTACAATATAGTATAGAAAGGGAATATGGAAAATTCCTCATTTTCAGGAAGTAAATGAGTGTGAGTACAAATGTGAATTGTTCCTTGCAGAGGTATTCATTTGAACATATGACATGTGGAAGTCAATCCTGAAAGTTGTAAACCTTAGTAAGGTTAAGTTTTTGCCTAAAATTTTAGAATGATTTAAAATGGAGGAAATCAATAATGTTAGGTAATTTTTTTTACAAATTTTTACATAACATTTATTGGTCCATTATAAATGGCATAGATCTTTCCTAAATTTTGCATGGGAATGGATCTTGTGATGCTTTTAGAGAAAAATAATTTTGTGTAACTATAGAAAAAATTTTGCTATTTCATATCTCACACTAGCTTAAAAAGAAATGACTAAATCACTATGGGTAGAAACAAAACTATGGCATTGGTTAGTGAGATTTTGTACAACATAGAGTCCTATTTTGTTTTACCATAAGCTCTTGAGTCAATTAACTCTAATAGTGATATCATATTTTCATCTCAGCTTAAAGCATTTAATTTATGTGCTGGAGCAATATTTAAGATAAATTTAATAAATGTATAGTGTAAATCAAATACATTGTTGCTATTTGTGTAATATATTAAGTTTTGTGAATGGTTATTGTACAGCTTGTCTTCATTTAAGATTTGGTAATAATCTTAAATGGAAACAAATGCTTAAGGGCCCATAGAAATGTTATTAATAATAATTTATTATCATCAGTGTTGGTAGGAACGTCATATGGTTATAGGCTTCATGTTTTGGAATTCCATAATTATTCGTTGTATTGTCAGTGTATGTTTATCAATAATGTATGTGGTGAAAATCATTGTTCAGATATCTGGGATTTTTGTGAGTAATTAAATTAGGCTTTTAAGTGTTGGAGGAACTAACACTTGTGTAGCTAAATGTTATCCATGTGAAAGCTCTTACAAATTTTTAATGTTATTAAGTTTTTTTTCTCCTGTCACACAAATAGATATTATATGAATCTTTCCTTTAACAAAGTAAATATTTTTCTATATTCTCTAAAGATAATTATGAAGATTCTGTTATGATATGAGTTTTTATTCTTTATTTCCCATTTTTCTGTAATTTAGTAATTATGTCTAATAAAAATGTACTGTAAAGTGGATCTGTGTATTCATTTGCATACTTGGTGGGGAAAAATTAATTATCTATGCCTTAGTAGTGTGTCCCATAACTCTAGTGTTAACATATAACTTCACACAACCCTTAGCAAAGCCATTCCTTTGTTAAAGTACATATATCAGGGAAATTCTAATGTATAATATCTTCATGATGCACCTTCTTTGAGCTATTTAATGAAATACTCTTGTATTCTATTTAGAAGTGTTCTCTCCTGGATAGTAGAATGTGATGGAAATAAATTAACTTTACTGTGGGGCAGCAATGACCATATACTTTTTCTCACCAACAGGAAACCTGTGTGTAATTCAAGAATGTTATTCTTAAATGAAAGTGTCACCCTATGAGAATAAATCAACTTTACTGTGAGGCAGCAATGACCATTTACTTATTCTCACAAACAGGAAACCTGTGTGAAATTCAAGAATGTGATTCCTAAATGAAAGAGTCACCCTGTTGGAGTTGTGTGTTCAAAGTCCAATCAAGATAGCTGGCCAAATGATAATAGAGACATGTAGCAATTTATGTGGATGAGATGAGAATGGGAGAATAGAAATTGAAAGGGGATACTGTGAGTTGGGAGAGCTGGGAAGAATTTAAGTTAGGGAGTGGGTGGGAGGATTGGCTGTTGGTATCACCAAACTCCCTTCAGTCTTTTCAATCCCCGTTATCATTCCTGATGAGGAATTATAGTGTATTAGTGCACCCATTTACTTACCCTTAAGGGAAAGGCTAGCCTCTGACAGAACCTCTGTAGCTGCCTGCATAACCTCTATCACCTGCGTAAGTACTTGGGTAATTGTTTTTTTGGCACTTTCTCCTGGTTATCCAGATAGAATAATGAAAAGAAAGTAATTGTTACATTTTGTAAATAATTCACGTATGTGTATGTAATTCTCTTCTCCTACTCTGAGCAGATCAAGTACAAAAATGTTATCCTTGACAGTGGAACCAAAGTTGTTCATATCAAGAAACTAGGGAAGCATCAAATCAATCAAAATATGTGTTAACTTCTATCTATGAGAAATGTCTGAATTTGCTAGTATTGATTCACTGGGGAAGTCAAACTTTCTGTGGGGATGGCTCAGGAGTGGTATGTATTTCCCATTGGCCAATCTGTTAAAAAAATTATAAACTGATTAATGTCACAAAGTAATGCAAGGGACACTTTTAGGGATTTTAAGCCTATTATCCTGTATGTTTTCTGTTCATGATAGAGGCTATTTCCAATTCAAAATCTCACAAGGTTTTCCTTCCCAGTGAAATCACTCTTACAAGATCCCAAATTTGTACCATCTCTCATTGAACTTTCTGAACCCTTTATCACCAAATAACAACTCTGCAATAGCTACCTACTTGGGGGGGATTTTTTTCAGTGCTAAATAGGTTTCAGAAGTAAAATACCAACATAATTACCATTCATGCCTTTCAGAGTACACAAAGTGAAAAAACACTATTTTAAGTTAATTCATAACTCAAGTATTCAGGTTTCAATTTCACGTATATCATACTGCCCTGCCTATGCATACTTCTGTCATTACATCACAACTGTTGTTTCATACATTCCCATCTGTTCAGACCATGCTCATGTGATCAGACTATTAATATTCAGTGTCCTGAGAATCCATTAAACTTCAGTCGTAACTTGGCGCATCCCTTCCTCTTAAAATACCAGTCACTTAACTCTCATATTCAAGATAGCTATATATGAACGCTGGGCATGAGAAAAGCCCTTAAGAAATCTTGGGAAAACCTTAAATTAAGCAATAAAACATGGAATTTTGGAGAATGCATGTAATTTGAGAAGAAAATAGCGTCGAGTTGAAGGAAAAAATATATATTTATTTGAATTAAACTAGAAAGTTTAATGTAATTGTGGGCCACCCACATGTTAGGAAGAGAAAATTTGCACCAAAAACATGTTTGTGTAGAGTGGGTTCATAGACTGATCACACCCAAACAGCACATTCACATGCATATTTGTTTGATATTGAATTACTGGAAGATGAGTTTTCGATGGTTATTATGACAGACAAAACTTGGCTAAATCATTTTGATTCAGAGAGCAAACGGCAAAGCTCTCTTTTCTGAATTGAAAGGGAACATAAGTGATTTTCTACTTTCCTTGCTTGCAATTTCATAGATTAATGAAGTAAAGTAAATTTGGGTGCATCTCTCTAGTCTTGGAAGATTTAGTTTATTGCCTGATTGCCCTCTGATAAATCCAAATCAAATCTGACTTAAGAAAATGAAAACCCCATTGCAAGTGTGAAGATTGTTTTATTGATACCTTCTCTTATCCTAAGCATTGAAAATTAATTATGTGAAATAAGATTTTTAATTCAAGCTCAGCACAAAGGATTTTTTTTACGATTATCAATTTCATCAAAGGATATGTGTTGGCATCGAGTCACACATGATAGTTATTCATTGCTATTTGATGTCACTAATTGACAGTTTTATCTTCTCTGCTTCCTTTAGTTTATTGTTCATGTGCAATATTGAGCTTATTATCCTCTGTTCAATGTAGGCTGTTACTACAAGTTATTATGAAAATAGCTATTTGACCTGTATTAAGAGATTATACTAATGGCCTGTGTGAGAATGAGGACCCTGGAGGCTATTATTCTGGCCCTAAGTGTGAATATTTGTGTCATTAGCTGTAGGTGATGTTATTTTTTTATCCATAGTGTGAGAAATTTTCCATTGTTTTCTTATGATTCCTTTTTATAGTACCTTATCATATTGCCCTCTCAGAATCTATCATTGAAGTGATGCTGTCTTATTACTCTGCTGAATATTTTATAGGGTTATGAAAATGTATAATTAAATGATTACAGTAAAATCTGAAAAAGTGAGTGGTTACTAACCAGGTTTCAAAATGAGGGGTAAATTTGTAGGGTTAATAGGCACTAGAAATTTTATACTGTTAGGTTAATGTAACCAATAGTTAAAACAAAAAATGCTTTTGAATTTTCCAATTTCTGAATGAAATCAATAATACAACAAGAAAATATTGAACATAACATCAGATTAGTTAAGTGGTTATCATTTCAGAAAAAGCAATATTTATTCTAGGGAATCGGTGATAAACAAAAGGTAAGCATTAAAGCATAAGAGCCAATATTGGAATGGAGGAAAAGTGACTAGAATCTTGGTCTATTGGCTCATATCGAAGAAAATATACCAAGCGTGAATGAAAAAGCAATGTAATTTAAAAAGTAAGGTAAGTGAGCCTAGTTATTCATGAATGAAAATAATTGAAGACCTGCACATTTACTCTGTGAATTTTTATCCAGATTGAAGTTCATGTACAATTCAATCTTATGGTGACATAATACAGATGATATGATTGCGTTTAATAGAAGCATTGTTATCCAGGTAGTCCAAAGTGTTAATCATATTGAAAAGGATTTATGAAATAAATTTCTACAAACAGATGAGATGTATTTTTTTCCTTCCAGCTCTGTAGTTCCAAGGCTGGGATTACAGAAGTCTTTTCAGCTGCCCAATTGAAAATCAATGGGAATATTGTTTAAATGCAATACAGAATTTTCCAAGGTCATCAATTGAAATTTTCTGACCTCGTTTAAGTCATACTTATGTGAATTTGAGATAATTCAAATTAAATTAATTTCTTTGTTTTTTTTCAAAATATAGAATACGAATGTGATTTTTCCTTTGAATTTTCCAGTCAATCAAAATTTTATTTTAGATAATTTTTCTCCCTTTATGAAATATATTAAAAAATTCAGTTATAGAGCCTTGGTGTATTGAAGCATATGTCAGTGGTGCTAGAACAAACTTTGAGTTCGGAGAAGGTATTTCCAAAAATTTTTAAAGAGAACACCAAGAGGACTTCAAGAAAAATGATGTTCCAGGAATTAAAAACAAATCTAAGTACTTCTCAATGAAATGGCTAATGATGTGATTGCTGGAAGCTAGTTCCAAATTATGGGTGCCTCTTTTACGTATAGCTCATTTCAAACCATTTTAAGTCCTTAAAAACCAGTTATTAACCTGAAGATTAGTTTTTTAGGTGAGTAGACCTCACCTTGTACCAAGCCCCACAGTGTGTGAAATTCACATATCAGTTTAAGGGGAGCAGTTCCTTTTCCACCGATTGTTTCCGAGGAAGATCTGGTACCAACAGCTTGGGTGAAGCAGAGAATCAAGCCCAGGCCCTCTGCTATATCCCCTCATTAAAGCCCTTGAAATAGTTTAATTAATAAAAATTAAAGCAACTTTATTTAATATTTGAACATCCTTCCTACTATTCTTTACGGTTTCAGGCTTTACTTCATAGGCATTGTAATTTCCTTATTAAAATAGATTTGTAATTTTCCAAGGACTACTTATAGTACAACAAAGTTCACCGACTTGCATCATCAGGTATAGGTAAGTGAAGTGCGGTCTATTTTAAAGTAAAGCTTGAGGAAAAGTACAAAATCTTTTCATATGGATATCCTTCCTATTACTAACACCTTTTCAAGATGTAATAGTTCCAATTAAAATATTTTGGCAGAAAATAAAATTGATTTATTTTTTTTATCCATTGCTAAATAGCAATAAGAAAATTTTAAGATACTTGAGCAAAAATGATAAAATATTTTCATTTAGTTACAAACCATAAATCTGGAGAAACATGTGAGATGATGATCAATAGGGGAGAGCCAAATCCCAAGTTCTGGCACCCAAAAATCATAGAGCATTGGACTACTTCATCCTAATTTTTCACCTCATCCTAGACTACCTTATTTTTAAGTAATCCATATATTTGCACCATGGACTTTTTCAGTATATGATCACAATGGTGAGGAATATGAACTACCCCAAAATAATACAATAGTGGCACCCGATCATCCCTCTGAGCATGATTTAGTAGCAAACAAATATATTTATTGTTCATTTGCAATGAAGATAGGGCTCAGCAATTTCACCTAAAGAATAACAATTAGTTGAAATATTATAACGAGCGTGAGAGAATGTTAGCATAATAGAGATTCATATATGCCTATTGAAGAATGAATGTTCTCAAATTCAAAAGTTATTTGTGTGATGCATAGTACGAAAATTGATGTAATATAATTGTTTGGCAATTTGTAAACGGGCTATTTTAAAAAGTGATTATGTAAATGGCTTCAGTTTGGTTAGCAGAATAATTACCCAGTTTATAGATATCTTATAATTGCCGAAATTCCTATTGAAACTCGGCGAACAAGAGAAAAAACAATGACATCATATAATTATATAATCTTTAGTCATGATTCACAAAATATATATTAGCATTATTAAATTGTCATTACCTGAGCCGAACATCTCGGGATAGTCGTTTCATAATTCCACTCAACGAAAGAACGGTATCTGTACGACTCTTCATTTCGGAGATACCGCCTTGTGCCACAGCGCCACGGAGTGATTGGCCGTATAGCGGTGGGAACCAGAATCAATTTACCCGCGAAACCTTAACCCTTTGGGTACTTTTCAACCCTTCACCGAATTCGCACGAAACTAGTGGTATTTTCTTGCAGCCAAAGTAGAGCAAAACACGTGGAAATTGGCCTGTTCAAGGTCATGGAGTGGGAAATCCACCGAACCAGAGTCCGCTGAAGGTTAACTCAAGGGTACGTAAGGTGCTCTCAAGGGCACTTGAGAGCACCTTACACACCCGTGAGTATTGGAGATTCAAATGGGTCTAGTCCTCTACACTACAGCTGTCTAATGAACGGCAAATGAGGAATAGCTCATAGCTTTATCTCGCATCGTAAATATTATCATACCCGCCTTAATAAGCAGAATCGAGAACTGTTCAAAGAGAAATCTTTCAGACTGCTTGTTATAACAATCGTGTGAACTATTAATAAACTCTATATGCATAAAAATCCGCTGAAATGAATGCGGAGGATATCAAGTTGACATTACTTAACTTACTTAATATTGACCGCAGAAATTCGCTTAAAAAACGAATGTGATCTGCAAGATGAGTACAGTGTGATTATTAGGACGAATATGACGCTGCCCGTTTTCATAAACATTTCGGTAGTTCTTATGCGCTTGGCATCGCGGCAACTGGGCAAGGAGGGGCGATTAGTCACACAGAGTGCCTACGCTTGTTAAGTAAACACTCAGGGGCGCTCTCAGAAGGTCTGGGAAAATAGTAGAGGAAATTATAAGACTTCTTCCACCCATGGGAATGTCCCACGTTACGGCCAACGATATTTGCATGCGTCTATCCATTGTAACTAGGTCTAGCCCAAACCAAAACAGCTGTCTAATGAACGGCAAAGAAGAAATAGCTCTCAGCTTTATGTCTCATCGTAAATGTCATCACACCCCCTTTAATAAGCTGAATCGAAAATTGTTCAATGAGAAATCTTTCACTCTTCTTATTATAATAATCCTGGAAACTATTAATGCACTGTGTATGTATAAAAATCCGCTGAAATGAATGCGGAGGATATCAAATTCACGTTCAAACTTTCAAATTCACGCCAAACTTTCTTAATATTGACAGCAGAAATTCGCTTAAAAAACGAATGTGATCTGCAAGATGAGTGCAGTGTGATTGTTAGGACGAATATGACGCGGCCCGTTTTCATAAACATTTCGGTAGTTCTTATGCGCTGGGACGGGAAATCGCCAGCTTGACTTCGCGGCAGCTGGGCAAGGAGGGGCGATTAGTCACAGTAAGTATCTACGCTTGTTAAATAAACACCCAGGGCGGTCTCAAAAGGCCTGAGAAAATAGTAGAGGAAATAATAAGACTTCTTCTAACCAAAACAGCTGTCTAATGAACGGCAAAGAAGAAATAGCTCTCAGCTTTATGTCTCATCGTAAATGTCATAACACCTGCCTTAATAAGCTGAATCGAAAATTGTTCAATGAGAAATCTTTCACTCTTCTTATTATAATAATCCTGGAAACTATTAATGCACTGTGTATGTATAAAAATCCGCTGAAATGAATGCGGAGGATATCAAATTCACGTTACCAAACTTTCTTAATATTGACCGCAGAAATTCGCTTAAAAAACGAATGTGATCTGCAAGATTAGCACAGTGTGATTATTAGGACAAATATGACGCTGCCCATTTTCATAAACATTTTGGTAATTCTTATGCGCTGGGACGGGGAATCGCCAGCTTGACATCGCGGCAGCTGGGCAAGGAGAGGCGATTAGTCACAGAAAGTGCCTACGCTTGTAAAGTAAACACTAAGGGGCGGTCTCAAAAGGTCTGAGAAAATAGTAAAGGAAATTATAAGATTTTTCCCATCCATGGGGATGTCCCACGTTACGGCCAATGATATTTGCATGCGTTTATCCAGAGTTAACATTTGCTTATGGTTACCTTTTATTAAAATTGTTTTTTAAATAAAATCTTCAAGCTTTTAGCATATGTTGGTGATTCTCCGAGCTGAAAAATATGTAAATTAGCCATTTTGAGTATTTTACAAGAACGTTCTATTCACGATTACGCTTCTTCCAATTTTAACGGCGCTGAAGGTGTACACTCTCAATTAAAAGCCTGATCTTTTAAATATAAACTGCAGAATGACATTAAAAAAGACGGCATTAATTTTTACTCTCTGAACGTCAGAGATATCTGCGCAGTAGGGAACCAATTCGCTTGTCGTAAAAACTGAAAATTATTTTGCCCTTGACGTATATCATAACATCATCTTCTCTCACAGGGACTACCGGCAATGGGGGTATAACCAATAAGCCATTCAAACGGCCTTGTAGAGCGAGAAAGGGTGATTGAAAAGGGATTCAGATATCATGACAAAGTCAGTCACCTAGGTTCAGTTTTATTAGTGACTCATAATTATTTTGCATTAGTCCATTTGCGGCACAATTACCTCGTGATTATTTTGTAAATCACAGTTGGCTAATTATTGACAATGCCTGTCAAGGCAACAGCACTAAAAGACAATGCTACTATGCATTAGGTCCGTTTGAGGAGAGCATGGAATTTTTATAATTCCAAGGATTCTATGTTAATCATCTTTCGGAGCCGAGACATTGGTGCTCCTAATCACTGCAAGGTCATGTGGCAGATACACATTTTAGTGTGATCGAATTTTGAGAATTAATGTAATGCCAAATTGCATTCCACTGGTCACATATTCATGGTATCCACGTCACGTAGATTAACCAAGTCTTTTAAATGGTATTATGCGGTCCTTTTTAATAAATTTGCAGGTGAATAATAGTATATACACACATTCATGGCATATATTATTGAAAGACAAGTTATGGGTTCAATATATTCATTCCAGATATTTAATTAAACTCATTTAAATTTTCTTAGCACAAAAAAGTCACCATTAATAATTAGTATTGACAAAATAGCCAAATGTGTGAAAACAGTTTTGCATCCTAACTGGTGGAAATCCATAATTATAAATATCTCAATATTCTGCCACAAACCTAAGTCCCCAGGGCAATATTAAAGGATAGGACAGGAAACTAGAATGCAGGTGTAGGTCTAAAAGTCAAATTTAACCTGTTGCTCTGAAAAGGGGGATTTTGCAATTAATATGGCTTTAAAGAGTTTTCAGTAGATCCATCTGTATGTGACTCATTTAGAGTTGAGTGCACCGCTGCTACATGCTGATGTACCATTGCCTGAATATCACAAAGTGAAATGGCAATAATTTTCCTAGTAGAAGCTTCAGCTTTTTTTGTATCGTTGATGCCACAGATTTTCACTCAGAGATTTGATGTTTCCTATCAGGATCAAAATGATGTAGTCATGGGACAAGATCTGGACCAAAATGATGAAAGCCCCGAGTTAGAGTCACTTTTTAGTCTCAACTCTCGCAAAAAATTGCCTTAATTTTTTTAAAATTTAGATAAAATGCATGCTGACAGATAAATAGAGATAAGATAAGATGCACTGAGTAAGGATATTAATGGAAAAAAAATTACATAGTCACTATAATGAATGAAATACTGATAGACAAAGCTTCAAGTAGTTTAGTCACTGTACTTATAACGATAAAAACTGGAATAGATAGGCTGCATTTAATTCCAACCTTGACACAAGAAAATTATTTACTGAAGTCTGGTTATGGTCTCCAATCAGTGTACCTCTTCTTATGAATAGTATTGTGACAATTCATACCTGGATTATAGTAAATTTTTCCTGTCATCTCTGGACTGCCTGAAGAATGTTAAGCTTAAATATGGTGAAACTGAGGAGGCATGTCTCTCAATATATATCGGTATAAAAAATGAAACAGGTAATTAAAAACTAAGAATTTATTTTTGATGCATTCATTATCACAAAACATATGCAACACTGGGGATTACACTGCAGTGAAATACAATAATTCTCAATCTTCTACTCAGATAATATATGTACATTGCACAGGTCTTGATTTGAATAGGACTCACATTTAAACTCTCAAAGCAGTTGACCAGCTTATATTTTTATTTCTAACTTCTCATTTTATGAATGCTTTACATTCTTGATAATTTCTGATTTGTTTCTTCAGGTAATATAATGTATACTCATATTAAATACTAATATAAGTAAATCTTTTTTTGTTTATGTTTAAAAACAATATTTCTACATTGTTTCATGGGAATAGCATATGAATTCATAAAATGCTTTACCTAATGATTCTAACAACAATGCTTCAACAATGAATACAATATGTGCCATCACCTTTGTAATTTTCTTTAAAAAAATATCATTTAAATCTTAATGCACATCAGCGGCTAAAAATCATGTAAAATAATATAGTAGTATCAAATAGTTTATGAAGTACTGATGCCATTCAAATTAACTATGGTTGAATTAATATTTTTCAATACTTATGAAACAATATGCATCTCAATACCAGGACCTCCGAGAACAACTTCTTCTGAATGATATCCTGACTCAGCAAGGACGACTTTCAACTTGTTCAAAGAATCAACTTGTTTCTCAAGATTCTCTTTGCTAGCTGGTGGCAACAGCAGGTATGCTAAGCCACCACCACCAGCGCCAGTCAGCTTGCCATGCAAGTGAGCCACACTATGCCCCAGGGAAAGGATTTGATCCAAAGCTGGATGAGACACTCCAAGGGACCATAGGAGGCCCTGATTAACATCAAGCAGTTCCTGTTTCATGAAAAACAAAACAAATAAAGCTTTCCCAGTATAACATGAACAACACATTTATTGAAGCAATATGAAGTACGATTGAATATTATTTCATTTATCATGTTACTAAATTTCATTTATTATATCACTAGAGATTTCCTGGATATATAGTATTCTGGATTTGTTTTAGAACTCCATTTTGCTCTCTCGGCCCACACTCGAGTATTATTCCCCTTATTATGATGTTCATTCCAACTTATTAGAACGAGTAAAAGATAGAGTTCTCCACAGGGTATTATGTAGGTTTGGCCTCTCTTCTTTTCATAGTGGTTAAAATATTATCAGAACTCAACTTGATTTACTCCCACTAGCTGTCCGAAGGAAAGTTGCCGGCCCAATGTTTTCGCATTGTTTACTACATAACCAAATTTATTGCCCTTTACTTTTGGGGAAACTAGAATTTTGCACACACTTCTGAATAAAAAAATTCCTAATACATTCCAATATTCCTTATTTGTCAAAAAAATTTTACTTTTTAAAAGCCATTATTTAAAATCAAGAGAGACTGTAGTCGATTATCACAAAGTATAGATATTTTTTCATCCTCAATTTTGAAATTCAAGAGTGTCATAAGCCTTAAGTGTACCTTGTTTTTTTCGATGTATTTTTTTACACAACCTTGTATAAAAAGGTGCAATGGAAATTATATAGCTATAGTTCTATTTTCTTACTTTATTTTCTGCTACTTTTTTTGTAGGTAATTATAAAGAGATCTTATATTATTTATTATTATACCTTGTATTACTTATTATTATTATAGCTACCTTGTATTTAAATTAGTAATCGGACATATTTTCCCATTATATATACAAAATCAAAACTTGGGATTAACAGTACCAATATGGCTATACATTAATTGTAGTATTCAGTAAATTTATTGAAAGTGCATAAGATCATGTCATTTGCAGCAATAAAATTCATGAACCTTTTTAAAGAGTTATGTGGTCAGAAAAAATTTCCATTTTTTCATGGGTGCATCATGGAGAATACTATCTGAGTTGAACTGAGTGATTCAAATTTTATTTGTAACTTTTAAATGTTATTAATGTTCCCTAATTTTAAATATTAGCATAATTGGCTTTCTTTACATTAGTTTGACAGTGGTGGTTTCATAAAAGGCTGTTTTGAGTTTATTGATGGTTTAATCCTGTCTTAATTTTAAAGTCTTATAATGGCATATATTTTAAGTGTATTCCACTGAGCACTGCCTTCAGTCAAGGAAAGTAGTGCATCATAAGATACAAAATATGCTTTATCCATTGATTGTTTACAAAGTTTTGGAAACCCTTTCCATTCCTCTCCCTCTCTCAGATCTGGACTAGAGAAATAAGGCAGCATGGAGTCCCATATCTCTTCTATTGTCACAAGAAATACCAAAATCCACTCCTTCCAAAATCCCTTAGAAGACCCTCTTCAACCATTCCTCCACATTGTAGGCCTAGTAATGTTAGGTTTTCTCCTCTTTGAACTGTTTGTTGTTTCCACAATCACAGGTTATTGTGAACCAGGTAATCTAAACCATCAACAAGGCTTGACTTAGAGGATATTTGCTTCCAAGATGGTCACTTTTTGTAATGCTGGGTACATGTATAAATCACAACTGCTCTCTAATTTCTGTTATCTGGATACCTATGGTTTTTGTATGCTCTAGGGATAACATAAAGTCATTCCTGGATGATCAATGGGCCAAAACACCAGAGTTTGCCATATCCAAGGTAGGATTTTAACCTAAGATTTTTGGTTTAGCAGTCAGACATGTTGCCCTCCTGACTACAGTGGCCAGCTAATATGACTATTAATGAAAAAAATGGTGACTGCTAGTATTTGGGAAAAACTGGACAGAAATTTCATTAAGAAAATAAATTCAACAGAGATGCTGAACAGTCAATTTATCACCAGTATGTTTATAAATGAGTCATACATGTAACTTCACTTAATATTCTGATCGACAAACTCCCTCCAACCAATTTGACAGTAATTATCACACATTCTCATGACCACAAATGAGTAGGTAATTTGCATATTAAACTATAGATCCCAAAGCAAGAGGTATACCACCATTAGGAGGAACAATTTCTGATTAGCATATTAATCTTTGAAAGTACTTGTGCAGGAGATTAGAAAACATTTTTAGAGTCTCAAGGAAAGCAGAAACCAAAAGTCTGGGAACCACTAATGTAATGAATAATGCATCATAGTTACCTCCAAATTTTGATACACCTGCATGTCATGAGGATTTTCAGTTAGGTTCTTCAGTAGATCAAGCGCCCTCACAGATACTTTATCCATGGCATCCAAAATGCTTGACATCACAAGTGGATGCCGATCAAGTCGTCCATGGGCAATGGCCACCATTGCTTTTGTCTGCCTTGCAACACCACTGTCCACAAGAAGGACCCTTAAAGGTATTTGGCCAATGGGTTCCACCTATAGTTATAGTTCAAGCAAATCACAATAGCCATTCAATGATTTCAAGTGAATAAAAGTTTCATGGTATTTTTAAAAAATCTGCTTTATATGACCCAAAAATACTTATTATCCTATTGCAATAAAACTGTGTGCTTGAAATAATATTTCCCCAATGTTAAAAAGTGTAAAATTTATTGGTTGAGTGAGAATAGAGAGCTATAACCATTAAATTGTTTAAGTTTATGAATCATCTTAGATTTTCTAAATTCATCATGCTACATGTTTTAACCACCATATTAATCAAGCGGGTGCAACTAATAAATATTATAGTACTTGCGTCTACTATGTATTTCTAAAATACTCAACAAAGAAACAAAAATATCTAGCTTAGAGTACAGGGCAGTTTGACAATGAGTTGGAGTGTACTTTTCAAATGCATTTCAACTTCTAATTGTCCTTGGTAGTGCATGCATTGTAATTAGAATCATTTTATTTTCAGTATCTACATATATGGGCATTTTTTTACTCATAAAAGGTTTCCTTATTTTTTAATGTGGTTGAATTAAGGTTTTCATCAGTTCTAAACAGTAAGAAATTCTCAGCTCAAATTTGAAAATATATGATACCTTAATTTCACAGTCAACTTCCATTAATTTATGTCTTAATTTTTCTTTCTAAATAGTAATATGTATCAGTTCATTAACATGTCTAAAGTTCACCTTTTCATTTTATAATCCCATCAAGAAAACTATGCATGAACTTCCAAATGAATACCAAAAATGCAATGCAAAAATTTAGGCCTAAAGTTACATCAACTATGGATAGTTGCAAGTATAAAACTATCAGAAAAAATTTCACAATGATGTGAAAATAAGAAACACCAATGCTCAAGAAAAGAAACAAATATTTAAGATTCAATTGGGGAATTTTCAATTGACATACATAACCATTTAAAATTTCCATCCATGACCATTTCCATTGGTAGCCATTTACAACACCCCTAATTTAAATTCTTTCCATTTCTACACAACTGCGGTCCACTCAGAACTACTTTAGGTAAAAAATATATTTTTTTAATTTACGCATTAGTTATAGACAAAAATGATGACCACAATTTGTAATAGAAAAAAGGAATTATTGTTATTAACAGGTTATTAATACGACAAAATTTTCAATTCCTAGTCCCTTTAACAACATTTTTTATGCACTCAGAATTCAAAAGATAACAAATAAAATAATGTATTTGTCAATGGCTTTCTGCTTTTTCTTAAGTGAAAAACCTACTGCACAATGAATATTTTTGAGCGGGTCATTTTATTTTTGATATTTTTTTTATCCTTCTGAACCCCATAAGAACAACAAATGATACATATGGTGTTTGGAACTTTTGGCTAGGGTAGCCAGCAGCACAGCTTAACAGTTAAAAGGTTTATTGATGGATGGAATGGCAATTATTGAATAAGAACTGCACACCTACAAAATACACATTTAAAATTATCAGGCTGGGTAAGATGTATGCATCCGGCAAAATCAAAGAAACAGTGATCTATAAGCACATTTGAAACATAATATCAAATCTGACATACATTATTTGTCCCATTTCTCAAAATGACATGTCAATCAAAAGGTCTCTGAAATTTGCACATTATGAGTCTGCAGAATGGTACGCCACTCATTCGAAGAATCACATTCAAATATCATCCAAATTCTGACTCACCTTGCCAGATTTGAAGCGCACCACACCACCATATGTACAAATAGCACTGTCCACACCAGAGGGGCGCCCGTGCATGAATCTCTCCCCAGAATTTGCCAGACGGGAAACTTGTTGCAGTTGATCCTGCGAAAATTCACCAAAACCCCAAGTTTTGTCTCCACACGCAAGCGCATACATTAAGTGAATGGAAGCTGAGGCTAAACAGACACTAAATGCTGCTGAACTACCAGCACCTGCTCCAACTGGAAGCTTGGTATCGATGTGAAATGTGGCAGCAGGAATAATTGGCCATTGATCCTGCAAAATACCCAGTTCGAAGAAAGATACAATGGATAAGATTTAAAACAAGGAAGGCCCAAGCAGGAAGACTGAAGAAGATATGTCATCTCATCAAATATCCATCAAATGAGTTTGACATGCAGGTACAGGTAATTTTGCAGGAACCACTTACTTTAAGGTCATTGTTATGCTTGATTACTTCACGACCGGCACAGAGAAGCAGGTGGAAGAGGCATGCAAGGGCTGTTTCTTGCTGCGGTTGCATTGTATCACCTTCAACCTTCAAACTACTCAAAAGCAACTGTGATGTCTCCATTGGAATATCTTCATCAGCCTTAAGCATAGGAATGCTTTTAAGGGTTTCATGCCCAAGAATTACTTTCACTACATCTGCCACTAAATAGTTCCTATGTTGGAGAGTATACATTTTATTGAAAATACTTCAGTAATAAAATCTTATATCCACTGTTCTTTGAAGTTAAATTATCTAACAGCTAGATTTCAGGTAATTCTCATTTTAAACCACCATTTTTGCCAATAGACTGAATTATATTGATCATGTTTATAATTAAACCACACTTTGGTGCTTTAAAATAAATTATCTGATAATTTTATACAATTTGATATAAATATAGATGTAATATCTCAAAAAAAGACCTCAAAGTTATTCAATACAAGAAAATGCAACCCTTTTCAAAAAACTTTTGCTAAATTGCCAAAAATTTAAATTTGTTGTTTGAAAAAGAGAAATGCTATAATTATGGAAGGAAATAAATTTTGAAAAATGAAGTAATCAGCCACAATTTTGAAATTTGGGAATTTTTTATCTTTCATTCTTTCAGAGACACTATTTCTACATCTTCTGAAATCATACTCATTAAAGTAGCTACCACACTTGAACTTTTGTGTTACAGCAAATTTGGCGGTAAATACACACATACTGATTTCAGTATTCTGAGACAGAAACTGTTGAAATTGCTTTCCTGCCACCCTGCACATTGTGGGGACATTTTTAGCCATACAAACATATCAACTTCAATGTTTCTAGCAATTGAAAACAATTAAATTGGTATGCTTGCATGGATAAAAATGCCCCTAATGAGTTCAGGGCCACAGGAAACCAACTTATTTTGTTTGAATAAAATGCCATAATTACATTAACTTTCAGGAAATGAAAAAATGGGCAGATCCAATTTTATGAAAAATATTGATTAAACATGGAATATCCTTTATCTAAATTTTAAGAGCTGTGTTTTATTCTTTTATATTTATAGCTGCTTTCAGTAGACCAGCAAATTGGGCGATTGTAAAGAAAAACCTGAATCAGAACAGCAAGGGGATTGCAGTGAAGACGACCTATGGAAAAAGATACCACAGGCAATGGGTTGTGGCCCAATGCAAATTTATCAGGTAACTTTTTCTTACAAATATATGTCGCTGAATATGTACCATAAGGTCCAAAACTCAATTTGTGAATACAACACTGATATAATTCATTAATAACACCTTTATCTCATGGTAAACTCATACTATACTCAATACATCTTTATTAATTGTGAAAGAGATTCTTTTTCTTGACTCTTTGCAGTTGCAACATCATACTGTAGAGGATGACCTCGAGAGGATACTCAAAATAATAAGAGCTAACTTTCCTGAAACATGTAATGCTTCATCCCAGCAAGTAAATTTAATACATTTCATTAACAGAGAAGGAAGAAAATTAAAGTATTTAACAATGGCATTATCATTGCAATCCCTTGTACCATGATATATTGTCATGCATGGCCATGAGCCCAAAGTCCATTGCCCAGCATGAACTAGCAAGCTATTCTAATGTATAGGACAGACCAATATGATTGGGATGATGAGTGAGAAAGGGAATTAAGACATCAGATTGGTAGTGAGAGCATGGGAATATAGAAGTGAATAACAGACTATTTAAACTAGCCTGCTTGCATTCTGCCACCTAAGAGGGGTGTGCCCTTTGTTGCTACTCTCTTTAACTGCATGGGAAGAATCTTTCGGGGTGATGAAGGATAAATGGAATCCTGGTCCAGTTAAATTATTTTTTCAAGGTGAAATGCCTAGTGTGCAAACACCAGCACAAGACTACATTATAGCTAATGTTTTGGTATTTACTTCAGTTCCTTTTTATTATCAGTCATTTATTCTTTACGGATAAAAAGGTCCCAAGAGCTAATATTTTGATACCCATTTCTCTGTCTTCACATTTTTGGTCCAATCAGAAAAACCCATTGGGGCTATGAATAATTAATTGGTTAGCTGTAATTGATGTTATTTCACTTGCTCCAAATTTAATTAATAATTACACTTAAGATTTGATCTGCATGAGGTTTTATTGCACTGCCATTTAAACTTTTTTAAATAATGATCGGCGTGCACCTTTTGCCTAGATACCTCTTTGGTTATATGTGTGCATTTTAATTTCCAAGGAACAATTACTGAAATTCCACGCCAACAGACCCAAACCCATTCAGTACCCTTTAATAACTTACATATATTTTCAATTTTGTACGTGGAAACTGTGACTTTAATTGTTTACCCCTTGGTGAATTTTATATTTAACCCACTTAGTTCCTGCAACAACATTTGTACAACAAATCCTTGGAAAATATTTTCTATCACTAGCCTCCCATAGTTCATCCCTGGCCTCCCTCTATTATTCTTCCCCTTTATGTTTCCATTAAGTTATGACCTTTAGTAAACTCTCGTGCCTCAGGATGTGCCCAATTAATTCCACTCTTATCCTTGTGTCATCCATAAGCTTCTTTCATCACCCACTCTTTAAAATACTTTTTCATTTGCTACTACGTCCTTCCACTTTATTTTTATTCTTCTGCAGCACCACATTTGTCATTACCTCCAATTTCCTTTTACCTGCTGCTTCCATTGTCCAAGTCTTAAAACCATGAAAAAGTAAACCCCATATACATGAATATATGCATAGGAAGCAATTTAGTATACATTTTTGCATACTTAATTGCTTCCTATATCTATGCTGGTTATATGTGTCATTAGTTGATGCTTTTTCTGATGTCAAGCCTTCCTAACATTCTTATTCTGCTATCTAAATCCCTCATATCCCTCTTCTTCCATTACTAGTGATCCTGCTGCATATAAAATCCTATCTACCCTTAAATTATCCAACAGTACCTAAAGATAGAAATCCCCAGGAATCAGCCACCTATAACTGCTAACACCCAAGCAGGATATTCAATGGCTCTTTCATTGATATTATTCACTCTCAATATGGGTAATGATGATGCAGATCATGAAGAGTAAACAGGAATAACATGAAAAATAGATGAAATAATGGAATTGATCATGGTAAATTTTTGCAAAGGGCATAGGAACAGCACTCCTTAATGGTGGAGCAACAGTAAAGAAGCATAGCTCCAATGAAGATCTAATGAAGACTTCCATTGAAGTTAAGCTAAATCATTCTTTCAATAACTTCACAGACTTTTAAAGCAGGAG
Organism: Hetaerina americana; assembly: GCF_022747635.1. Taxonomy (NCBI): domain Eukaryota; kingdom Metazoa; phylum Arthropoda; class Insecta; order Odonata; family Calopterygidae; genus Hetaerina; species Hetaerina americana. The sequence goes on along the minus strand of NW_027287095.1, from coordinate 70,352,507 downwards.
TGAATTCACTTGTAGTGTCCGCTTTTAATAAATGAAACTCATTGTAGTGTATAAAAATATTGTTAGCTCTAGAGAAAGTGAAATGAAGTTTATGTCATTAATTAGAATCACGTCACTGAGAATTTGGAATATTTATTTCATGTATTAGAAGTGTAATTCCATTCCATTCCACCAACTACATGCTGAGAAATTAAAAAATTGGGCTTGGGACCTTTTCAAACCAATATTGGGGAAATCCACACCCAATGATGCAGGATAAGACGAGGAAACTTGTAGTTTGGTCCGCAGTCCAAGACTCGCAGCCAGTGCTGTTCCACCATGCACGACAGAGTGCTCTCCATGAAGAATGACTTTCCCTGGAGCAGATACCTCAAAGTCTTCACCCCACCCTGAGTACTCCACTTTTGGTTGAGATGTCATCGTAAAATGTTGAGAGAAAAATGACAAGGAGTTCGTGGATTGGGGATAAAAAAATCAATCAAAGCTGAATCTTGAAAATCAATACAAAATCAGAGATAAGAGAACTCCTCTCAAAACAATATTTTTTCAAGAAAACACTTTATTTCATTAAAGTTATGTTGAAAATCATCAAAGGCTAAACACTGCAATCATTTCCACAGTTTTCAAAGTTTCATTTGCAATATTATTGAAAATCTATTTAATTTTTGGTATATCTATTGTGTCTCTTTGCTCTTCTGCTCCTCCCACTGAGCTGGAGTTAGTGTTTTTTGCGAAAAGGCATGTATATTAGGAAGCTCTTCTTTCAAAGTTGAGTTCACAAGCCTAAAATACAAAGAAGTGATATTTAAGAATTGATCTCCATCACTTTGAAAAAAAATTTGTAATAACAATGGAACAAAAACATTATTTGAATGATGTAAAGCTATTCTACAACAAGTGCCACCAATTATTCAGAAAACTTCAGAACACTTGACTGAGAGATAAGGATAAAAGATAAACTTCATAGGAAAAGCATCCATGGAGAAAATAAGCAATAAAACAATCTCAACAACAGTTTTATTTAGCAGACAGTTTAAATGCTTAGTTAAGTAAACATAAAAATGTTCTTCTAATGGTAGAAAACAATATTCAGTATCATGAAAAGAAAAGATTAAGAACCAGTCAGTTTAATACCATCATACCTACCCAACCTGCATGATTTTCCAATTTCCCACTTTAATAATTCACTCAAACAAACTTTCGCTGTATTCTTTATTAAATTTTTTTACAAATTGATAAAATATATGGGAGAACATTTTTCAACTTAATTTTGGAACCAGGCAGAGGCACTGCCCAGGCACCCTTGGCACATAGTTGACAGTGAAGTTGCTTCATTACATTACCAACATGTTACTATTGATTTTGAATAATGACTAGCATTAAAAGTATGATCTGAATGCAACCAAAACACTCCATCCAAATACCCATCATCAACATTAGTGATACACCCTCCTGCACACCTAGCTCTACCAGATTCTCAAAATATGTTAAGTATGAAAACAATCACAAAATTATCAGCTATTACAAATACATATGTACACATGCTAGAATTCTGGGAATGGTCATGGAATTTCATAGTTTGATCTGGTGCTTTCCCGGCATAATGGCTTGATGAAGTTTTCTCGGGCCTTCCACTGGGTCAGGGGTCCCATATTGGCCCATATGGAACCCTTGACCCCGTGGAAGACCTGAGATCACGGGGTCAAGGGTTCCATATGGGCTAATATGGGACCCCTGACCTGGTGGAAGACCCGAGAAAACTCCATCAATGGAATTTTATAATTCACATGTATTGTTTTAATTGCATGATGAGTCAGTGCAAGCAAAATGTCATGAGGAATTTATGCTACAGACAAGGGAACCTGATTCTAGATGCAGTCACAAATTTGGAGTAGGTTCAAATATTCCATTGCTACAACCTATACTGCAGGGGAATATCTCACCTTTGATAACAATAACTCATTGAAAGGAATTCATGATCAAGCTCCAGGATGCATGTGGGTAACAAAATTTCTAGTCCATGCCACCATTATTGCAGGTAAATTTCTAGCTGATTTTATATGGACTAGAATTTCCCACTTAATACTTAATAATGTGGTAAAAATTAGAATATTGTAATCAATATTAACAACCATTATGACAATCATTTACAAAATGTATAAATGAATTCTGTAACTTGGTTCTGAAAGGGTAAATTTTAAGTAACATAGTCAAGAGAATGCCCAGGTAGAAACCAAAATTCCTTCACATTTCGTTTGAGCCCATTAGTATTTATTATCTCCAGATATAGAGCCTGTCCTTGACATCCTAGAGCAACAATCCCTGTACTATAAGACACTGCAGATTTTTTAAATTTTTTATAACATAAAATTCAGTGAAAAAATGAGATTTACCTTTTTGGAACCAAGCGACATCACAACAATGTATGGTGAGATGTCACAAAAATATAGTTAATAAGTCAACATGCAAGGAATGGAGATTTAGCATGAAAACATCAATTATATTTGAATCTTTATCCCTCACAACTTCCTCCTCAGATGCACAAAAGAGTTACCCTACCAAGCAATCTTTCATCAAAGCAAATTTCTGGTTTTAAGAATGAGTTCTTGGTTTGAATTTACTAGATTTTCCTAGTCTAAGTAATAATAATGTTCAATAATGTAACATAAATAAGCCTGTGGCTGATTTAAGATTATTTTTCCGCATACTATATTATGTCACTTTCAGATATAAATGATGGAAAAAATCAAATTGGTAATAGTTTAATTGTTAAGGGATTAACTTACCTATGCCTCTGTAATAAAGGTAGGCCTTCAAATTTTGGTGACACTATCACCACACTAAACTTTGCTCCACATCCATCAGAGTCATCATGCACATCCTAAAAAAAGAAAGTAAAGGCGCTCTAATAATATGATAATTATGTGAATAAATGACATATGGGTAATATTAAGGCCATTCTACTTCACTCTGGTGACAGAATGAGAAGACTTTTTCGATGTGAAGATATGCAGTTCGAGGAGATAAAATATGAACAATGATAAAATCAATTGATCATTGAGGGGCTGATTGGAGTGCAAGTGAAATATTAAAGTACAAATTTCATAATAAATAATCAGGTTCCCACTTACAATTATTCCCACAAAGAGCATAATGAATTTAACACAAATACTGAAAAGTGTCAGATTTTTTTTATCAAATCAATAACAAAGCATAAATTTTTTTTTAAAGCTTGAATGGATTCTGTGTCTCGTGCCTACCTTGGAAATAGATTATCTAAGATTTAAAAATTCCTAGTAGATCAAGCCAATCACATTCATATAACATTTTGTTCCCTAAGTTCAACATAAAAGTAGACAAGAATATAGTATAAGATAATAACCAGCAGGATTTTCTTGTAATATCCATGAATATAATAGGTAGCAGCACCCATACTTATGCATGAAAAGTATAAACCCTTATGGGCATATTCACTCTCCTATTCCAATTACCTTGGAAACAAAAATCTCAATGAATCAAAAAACATCACTTAATTAGCTAAAAAAAAGCTAACATTATAAATGTCAGCCTATATAGTAAAGTTGCAGGGGGAAAGCACACTTCAAGGAATACCCTAAAACAAAGGGAGGGGCCTATTATTAGCTCCAGACATGCACAATTCTTTATTTTCCAAGAATGGTCCCTCCTCTGCCATGCCCTTGAATATAATCAATTGTATTTTTGGCTGATGATCACATGATACCCTGTATGATCAGGTTTTGGTAAATCTAGTTATTACTAAATTGCCTCCACAAATATTTAACTTTATTTATCTTCCATTAAGCCTTCAAAACTTTGCTACATTGTCCATTAAAAGGTGATCCAGACAATCTTAATTGTCTTTCATATTGTGAACACACCATTGCCATGGTTCCCATTAGTCAAGGGAACTCCTGGCATCACATCAGTTCGGTTTGCTTCCCTACTTTAAAATGTGGAATTAATTAAGTGGCAAACTTGTACATGAAGAGCCATGTGGACCAATATTATGAAGAGGATACAATGTTGTACCTACTAAGCACACATGCACTCTCAACTTTAGTTATTTGCACTTTCATATGCTTCCTGCATGAAGAGCACTGCCTAGATTCATTTTTATGCTTAAGTTAACTAGCAATCCAAGAGTTTTGGGATCATTCTTTTTTTTCATATTTTAATAATATTAGTTCAGGGACAACTGAAAAGAGGCACAAATTTTGCCTGTTTAGTCAAAACATTTTTCTTCAGTTCCTTGATATTTGGTTCACAATTCAAGCATATTAGTTTTTTCCTCAAATTTTGGAGAAATAACTAATAGGTTATAAATTTAAGCTATTCCGTACTAAAAGGAACATATATCTTGACCGTGACATTAAAATGTATGGAATCACAAAGTGCTGTGCCTACTGGTAAATAATAGTTCCCAGTTAAACATTAACCGAATTAAAGCTCGTGGCGAGTGGATTATATTTTTCACTAGCTTCCGAAAGAATCTTCGACTCTAATTGTGCAGAGTTGAGAGTAGCTTCTCTCTTCCCCCAAACTGTAAAGCAAAAATAGGAAGTTCCCTAATCACCTCGCCATGGACAAGGGTAATTCAAATTATGAACTGTATATGCTGGAATCTCAGCTCCCATTAAGTCTTAGCATCTTGGTAACAGTAATTTCATATCGCTTAGTAAATCCATTGACTTCTCAATCCGAAATTACCCAGTCTTGTGAACTCGCACTACCTATTTGAAAAACTTCATATTCAATATATTTTGTCAATATTCAATCACAGAAAACTTCCAATAGTGTATAGATTGATTAACCGCCCAGCTGGAAATCCATGCATGATTTTCCTGCTTCATCAACATAATCAGTTTTCAATTTAATTTTCACAACAGCTCATTTTACTTAGTTACTCTATTTCATGTATGTTAATGGTAAATGATTTTTATACATTTTTAATAGCAAATAATCTTTTATAATATGATGACATAACTTAAGGAAGCTATCTCACTACAGAAACTTTGTCATACTTCTCTAAAATGTACAAATCATTTTAGCATAGTTTTAGAGCCAATGTGAATAAGATCCCCATGGCAAACCCTAATATCTCTGTACACATATGAAACAATAATCTGACAGCAAGAATGCACAAAATATCAAATGACAAGAACATAAATATTTTCATAACTTTATTTAAAATAGGAAAATAATAACACATGCCCTTGATTAAGCATGGTAATAATGTACAAAGTTTCATTAACAAAATAACCAAATGCTAAAAAACTACAACAATCAAACCGACACTTCGATAACCCTATAAGATTCCTCCAAATAATAAGAGTAGAACATGATCACAGACCAAAAACTGCCACTGTCCAGTAGAATTCCTTAGTGAATTGTAACTTTTATTCAAAAATTATTAAATATGCAAAAAAATGCTAATTGATGTTTTCCCGCAAACATCAATTTAAAAATTAACCTTGGTCATACAGGCTCCTTGGGGAGTGAAAATTGCATCCAGTTGAAATACAAAAAGAATGGAATGAAGTGGGCACAGGAGAAGGCAGAAATTAAAAAAGGAAAGAGGTCAGGATAACGGGGCAGAGGCTTAACTGTGAAGTAAGCCCATGTTAGGAGGAAGTATCCTATCAAAGATATCACAGTAGCATAGCGTACTAGAAAATTAGAACGCATTAATATCCTGAAAGGTGAATTCTTTGGTGGAGATCCAAACCCCGACGCCACAAGCAGACACAACAGGGGGTACAAGATTGATAAGCACACTGTGGGAATGGCAAGGCCATCGCGTACCAACAGGGGTACCATGCTGAAAGTCGTTATAAACAAAAACCACAAGTTGGGTAAAACCTGGGCCGACTGCATCCACCAGTCCTGTGAAGCTATCAAAGCGACAGGCAAAGCCACAAGCAAAATACTCTTCTCGTGCACATGGTAAGAGAAGAGGAAGAATGCCAACGACGAATTCACTAGAGCAAGGTGCAATCTCTTTAATCCAGGAAACAAGGCTAAATTGATGCAACTTGGAAGAACGGCAATAGCTGTGACACACAAGCAAACACGCGCCATTCCGATGTTTCCCCATGCTCGGTGAAACTTGTAGAAAACAGACGCCGAGCACCAAAAGTTTGCAACCTTATCTTCGTATGGCCCACGGTTAAAGGGAAAAAGTCTAACGAGGGTATGAGTTGCAGAGTCATTCACAATCAACGGTAACCAGATGACGGAGAACGTCAACAATACAGCAGAACCAATTTTGACTAATTCATATAACTTTTTCAAAACCTCACGCCGTAGGCACATCCCAAGTAGGTAACAAAAGAAAGGAAGTGCATGATACAACTCCATTTGTTTGTAGTTTACTGATAACGTGAAAAATATGGCCCCAATCACATTCGAATTTCTAATTAAGGCAGCAAGAGCGGCTATCATCAAACCTATAGACACAGAATTATACTGGAAATGGCCATGATCTATTAAAATAAGACCTGGATAAGCTAAAATTAGAAGTGCCATAGGGAACCCATTGTTCAGCTTGTTTTGCGTTTGACCTCTGACTTCAGAACACCACCAAAACACTGCCGGTATGAACACCAACAAATCCGCTAGGAGCACAGAAACTCTCATAAAGAATTTATGCTTATAACTTTCATACCCCCGTGAATCAAATAAGGAGACAAAATCTGGATTGACCCAATTGGCTAATACCCCACAAATATAACTATGGTAAGCCGAAAGGGGCGGATAGTCTAACCCCCAGTAGAGGAGATCATTGTTTGTTGAGTTTTGGTACCACTCTTTCACGGGCAACTGGTACGTGATTTCCATCCAATGTCTTTGAGCCTCATAGTCTCCATACATTGGCGGTTTTCCTTTACCAGAATAGGAGTGGAGGGATACACCCCATCGAAGAAGAAGAGCAAGCACAGCATAGAGAGATACCACTTCAGGTGAATTGGCCATCATTCCTTGAGTAAGTGTTGTTTCTAAAATCTCTTGAGTAAGAAATATTTAGCCCTGCAGAATAAAGAATATTCATTCTACACGTATGCAATCGAAAAATGAAAAAAAATGAGAAAAGTTAGGAGAACTTCCGAGACATCAACTGTAAGCAACTTATAGATGAAGAAAATGCCATTTGGAATTATTGATGGTGTATGCTTAAAGTATAAACATGTTACGGGCTATTTCAGTTCGGGTGGGTACAAGTTTCTTCTATTCCTTCAACACAAATACCTGCTTAAATAGGGGATGTTTCAAAAGCCCTAGTTTCTTTCGGGAAACTTGAAATTAAAGATCCAATTTCGACATACAGAAACCATTTCCACATGAAAATAGCAAAAGGAATGCTCTAATAACGTAAAAATAAATTTATTGAAGAGTAGTTATTCTCACCACATGAGTTGCTTCAAGAGCTTTACTAAGCTTTTCTGAAAGGTAAGAGGCCGTATACATAGTGATCTTCACCTGGAATAAGACGATTCAAAAATGCCTCCAAGGAAAACTCTGAACAACCGTACACTTATAAGTCTCAAACGAAATAAAATTATTTATTCGACAAACCGACCACGTCAGTCGTACACGGCAAATATTTAAAATTGATAAGAGCGCCTTGAGCGAAAGAGATGCGAACTCCTGACATTTCAACTCCTTGGAGCAAGACGCCAGTCTCGCTGGGTGTTAGAGTTACAAACTGTATGTGCATATTATCATGCGCCATTTGGCGCGGAAAGGTCTGCAATTCAAAGCTACAATACATTCGCGACTTTCATTCTTCTCGAAATTTTGATATTGAATTTAAGAAAAAGATCAATTGAATGCAAGCTGTCAATATACTTGTAAATTTCTAAGGAATTTAATTTTGATATAGGTTTTCGCAGCAGTTTCCGTTTTTTGTACACTGCAAATTTTTCGGGATTTCCTCTTTCGTATTCAGAATATTTTTTTTATAAGACTATACGTTTCATTCTTCCTTATGAGGATGTCATTGGGTACTGAAGAGTAGTTTTATAATTGAATCTGATGTCCTTAATTCTTCGACAGTTCATAAAGACTTTGATGAAGTATCCGATGAATACTCCAATATAGTGAAAGTGGAACAAGGAAAAGGAAGACCACCGCGGGGTCGTAAACACAGTTACTGAAGAAGCTAACCCTTAAATTCAATATATTTTTATTTCGTGATAAACAAACAAGCAAATATTCAAATCACATCAGAAATGCACTATTTTCGTATGATAATAAATAAAAAGTGTTCCGATCAATTACCGTAAAATAAACGAAAAAATATAATATAATTTTAACTGGAAACGATACAGAATCACTTGCAGGGGCGATGACATGGAGGAATGCACTTATTTTGGTATAAAAATATTTGGCAAATCTCCACTCTTACTCATTGCTTTACTTTACAGGTCCGGTTTCTAAATTTTAACACCATCGCCAATGTAGGTACTTTGATCAATGATCTCAATAATTGCAAAAATTCGTAGACTAATGGATGAACCCTATTTTCTCGAAAATTTTGGAGACCGATAGGTATACCATCTTTGATTTTTTGTTATTCAATTTGAATTTTAATTTCCTCATTTCCCTCAGAGTAATTCGAGAAGTTATGTTGGATAGTCAGTAATAACACTCACTCACGGACCCTCAAGAGAGACGGACGTGTTTTCAAGCAGCGCATTAGCGACCGCTCGAGAGGATTAGTGACCGCTAGAAGGCACACTCCCTTGGGCGAAATGGGAAAGGGCATGGCGGTGGATGTAAAGTGTATTATTTGCCGTAGAAAATTGAGAAATGGAGTCCAGTGTAGTGGGTGTTGCTCTTGGTACCACTTTAATTGCTCTAAGAGTAAACTGGAGGATTGCGTGAGTGATAATTGGCAGCGCAGTAAGTGTGAAAGTCAGAAGAATCGAAGAGGTTAGAAGAAAAAGAGGAGGTAATTGAAAAGCTGCAAGCGGATTTAAACATCGCTCGTAAGAAAATTTTCAGTCTTTCCGCTAAAAATGAGGAACTGAAAGCATCATTAACAGAGATGAGGCGGCGGGTGAAACAGCAAATCGAAGATGATCTCCACCTTGTCCGAAGGTGTGATAAGAGGAAACCGGAAGATTTAAGGCCGACCAGAAGTGGAACAAGCTCATGTGACGCGGATGCCGATCGGGCTGGAGGAATACGGGAAAGCATCCTACGGAGAGAGCAGCCAAAGAAGCGAGGAGGAGGGAAGGATAGGATAAACGTGAGACCGAAGAGGGAAGTGCTTCCGATGAGGGAGGTCATAGTGTCAAGGGAGGGGAGGTCTCTTGGTGATCCAGGGCCACCCAAAGTGAAAATATTTGGTGATTCCATAATACGTTTCGTTGGAGATTGTGGCGAAAGTATCAATGAAGGCGTTCAGTGTTTTCCGGGGATAAGAGTGGAACTATTGGACAATAAAATAGCTAATATGGCTAGTGATGGTGATGAAAGTGTTGTCATAATTCACGTAGGGACAAATGACGTAAAAAGTGCTAAGTCAGAAGACCATCTAATCGGTTTTATTTGGGATTTGGCGACCTCGGCCAAAAATAAGTTCAAAAGTGCTCAAATTGTTATTAGTGGAATTCTTCGTAGAAGGGACATACATTGGAAGAGAATTGACGCCATAAACGAAGGAATAGAGTGGGTTTGCGTGCAACAAAGTCTGACATTTGTGGACCCAAACTGTTGGGTCGGTGATAGACACTTGGGCCGCGATGGAGTGCATTTAAACAGGAAGGGATCCCTGGTTTTGTCAAATCTGTTTAAAAATGTCGCACTAAAGCTCAGTGAGCAGGGAAACCTGTAATGGGCACAAGAGGTGGACCTCGCAATACCGAAGGAAAGGAAGGTAAGGGCTTAATAGTTTTGCAGGTAAACTGCCGAAGTATTCTAAATAAAGTATGCCATTTCGAGACGTTAGTTGATGCATGTAATCCGGATATTGTGATAGGTACGGAGTCGTGGCTAAGTGATCATATTATGTCAAACGAGATTTTTCCCCAAAATCTGTCAGTTTACAGAAGGGATAGGGATGGTCGTGGAGGGGGGATATTTATATGTGTAGATAAAAACCTAATAAGTACATTGGAATGGGTAAGAAATGATTGTGAGATGATGTGTGTTCATGTCAAAGGTAGGAATGGAGGGAAAATTTTAAAAATAGTTGCCATGTACAGAAGCCCCAACGAAGGGATGTACGCAGTCGAGGTATTAACAGACATATGCTCGGCTAACCCTGAGGATCACACCCTCATAGCGGGGGACTTGAACCTTCCAGGTATTCAATGGTCGGCAGACGAGGTCACGGTGGGGGGTGGGAAGGCCCAAGAAATCGTTAGTCGTCTTATAAACGAGGACGGTTTTGTACAGATGGTGGAAAAACCCACGCGCGGGGGAAACATCCTCGACATCATACTTGTGAGACCGAATAAGTGGGTAGGGGAAGTCGATGTCCTTCCGGGAGTAAGTGACCATTCAGCTGTGCGTATATATCTAAACTGGGAGAGGGCTCAGTATAAGGGGCTAGTAAACAAAAAGATAGTTTGGCAATATAAACGAGGTGATAGGGAAGGGTTCCAGACCTTTTTAAGGGAAAAATATTCAAAATGGGTAAGTGGTGGGCAGAATGTAGAAGAAATCTGGAAAACATTTAAGGGGATAATGGAGGAGGGATTAAATAAATTTGTCCCGAAAAATATTCTTAAAGAAAATACTGATCCAGAGTTCTACAACCGCAAAATTAGATCCTTGAAGAAAAAACTGAGAGTGATTCACAAAAAACGGAACGAGAGCTCGGAATGGCTCATAATTTCCAAAAAATTAGTTCGTGAATTGAATAGAGAAAAGAAAATAGCCAAAGATAGTTTTCTACAGAAAATAATCGGGATAGATAATGGAAATAAATTTTACAAGTACCTCCGGAGGAGGAAAGACAACAGGGAAAACATAACAGCTTTAAAAAAAGAGGATGGGACACTAATCGTTGATGATAAGGAAAAGGCTAATACGTTTAATAATTGGTATGCAAGTGTATTTAAGGTTATGGTAAATAAAAAGGATCCTGTAGATTCATCTCTGAGTCAACAAGGAGGCGAAAAAATATTAAATACCAAAAGTATTAAAACGACGAGCGCAGAAATTTATAAAAAAATTATGAAAATGAGGGCAAATAAATCAAAAGGGCCCGATGGTATCTCAATTGACTTGCTTAAATTGGGCGGTAGTGTATGTTTCAAATTATATAAATCATTTTTTCAATGTTACGTTAAACAATAATGCCCTGCCAAATGCTTGGAAGGAGGCATATGTTACGCCAATTTTCAAAGGAGGAGATAAGGCACTAGTTGATAATTATAGACCGGTAAGCTTGACATCAGTTGTATGCAAGCTATTAGAAAAGATAATGGCTGATTATCTCTGGGACCTGTGGGAGAGTGAGAATTGGTTGTATAGTCGCCAATACGGTTTTAGAAAAGGGCACTCTTGTGAAACTCAGCTATTAGGGTTCTGCCAAGAAATGTTCGACTCTATGGATGCGGGAATAGAGGTGGATGCTATAATAGTCGACCTGTCAAAAGCCTTTGACAAAGTTGACCACGATCGCTTAATGCTTAAGATGGGACAATTGCCACTACACACAGATGGAAGAGTAATCTCTTGGGTCAGAAATTTCATGGAAGGTCGAACACAAAGGGTAAAATTAGGAGAAGTGTATTCTGAAAAAGCAAGGGTAACATCGGGAGTCCCACAAGGAAGCGTACTTGGCCCGCTATTGTTTTTAATATATATAAATGATCTCCCAATAAATATTAATTCTCAGTTAAGACTTTTTGCAGACGACTGTATTATCTACAGGAAAGTCGAAAATGACAGAGACCGTGACAAACTTCAGAGGGACATTAATAAAATGGCTGATTGGGTGACAAAAAATGGGATGGATATTAATGTTAACAAATGCAAATCCATCACTTTTAGCAATAAGGTAAATGGAAACCATAGGGAATATAAATTCTCAGAAAATGTCATTCCTAGAAGTGATTCTGTCAAATACTTAGGTGTATATTTAACTAAGGACTTAGGGTGGGGGCTAAATGTGGAGTACATCTATAAGAAAGCTTTCAAAACTCTTCATTGGGTAATGAGAAACCTAAAAGGGAGCGTTAGAGCAACCAAGGAGAAGGCTTATCAGACCCTAGTAAGACCAATTTTAGAGTACGCTTCTCTTGTATGGGACCCTCATGAAGAAGGTCATATTAAAAAACTGGAAAAGGTGCAAAGAAAGGCTGCCCGATATGTACTGGGGAAGCATAGGAGGATGGAGAGTGTGTCTGACATGCTAGAAACGCTGGGCTGGGAACCTCTAGAATCTAGAAGAAAAGTAAGCAGACTTTGTGGAATGTTCCGAATTTTGAAGGGGGAGAAAGCTTGGGCAGATCTTAGGAAAGAGGCGGGGAACCCAAATTTTATAGGCAGAAATGATCACAAATTTAAGATAAAATGCCGGGCACAGAGGACAAATAAAAAAAAAATTTCTTTTCTAAATAGAACAATTGTTGAGTGGAACACCTTACCTGCAAAAATATTCGAGCCCTTTCCTAACAGAGTGTATACTTTTAAGAATAGATGTAAGGTATATATGTAAAAATTTGATTTATGTGTGGTGTATGGTATTATATGTTATAGCTTAATTTTTTTATGTATCTTTTTTTTTCTTGCTGATTAATGGTTGTAAATGGGATGAGGATTCACTTGTTTTGTTAAAGAGATCTGTGTTTGTCTGGTTTTATGTATTATCTTTTGCAATTATTTGGGACTTGTGTGCCACCTGACAATGTCTATTAGCACATGTGTATTTATAATAATAAAAATAATAATAATAAGGGAGTCACTCACTATTCCCAAATACTCGAGTAACGGTGTCCTCCTTTTGATTGCAAAGTTTAACCCTTATTTGCTTTTCTGCGTTAAATGCCAGCCTCACTTTTCTTTCCTGTAAGAGCGGAGCCAGGTGGCAAGGCCACTTAGCGAGCACGTATTCTATATGAGGTTAATAGTTTCTGAGATGGAATCATGGAATTAATTTTATCAATGGGAGTTCACCTGTCTCGGGAATACACCTAGAGAAGTTTTCATTATTTTCATTTTCCTCGTAAGGAAAGGTGTAAGTTGATGGAGCGAAGGAACATAATTAAAAGTAACAATTTCCTCAAAAAGCGATAAAATGACAGCATAAACCGAATGTACAGCTTCACGGCAAGTGAGAAATTCTCCTAAGTATGGGATATTTAAAATTTCTGGAGTCTCAGGAGATGCGGAAAATATACTTATGAATTTTTACAAATCCGGCATAAGAGTTGGAGGGAATGCGCGAAAACTCTAGTGGTCATTTATAAATAAATCCCTATATACATATATATAACTATATCTACGTCTCCCCCTGATAGTCGTTTCTTAAGGCGTGTGGCAAGGTTTGCTTATTGCCTGCCACTAGAATAACTGTTGATCGATTTGTTGTGAATTATGTTTCCTATTGTTGTGATCTCGAACTCTGCGAGGAAAAAATACTTCCTAATGTCGATCGGCTCAACAGACGATTTCCCCTATCTCCATGGTATCTCTCTCGGATAGGACGTTAAGCTGCGGGCCCCTTGGCGCCTTTCGTTAAGAGTGGGCTAATGCCAACGCCGGGTTTCTCTCCACCCTTCATCCTTTCCTGTCCATCCCTAATGACAAAAAGGACCTTAGTTGTTAGTCGCCTCTCCTAAATACTTCTACTACCCATTTGTCTCGTCAACCTTTGTCATATAGTATTACGGGGCCAGGATTTTTCCTACGATTTCAGCGTTGAAATATAATGATTTGAACTTTTATAAAAGTTTGGGTCTGATCTGTTGTCTTTGTTTCCAGTGTCTCATAACTGAAGCTTTCCACTAATAAGGTGACGTTTTCTATTCGTTAATAATGATTTCCACATTTTTCGGGCTGCGTCCGCGTATGTCGTTTAAAAGTACAACAGTTTCGCCAGCTATCCTGCTGGCGTCCTCAGGTCAAGGATGAAAAGAAGCTTGTTGTCCCGTCTTATATAGGAAAAATCCGGCGCCAATACCGGGAAATTTCTTGGCCAATCAGGGAACGTCCTCATATTTGCGCGGGATTATTCGTTTCCACGCACTGTGGAGTGGATATCCATCCTCTCTGTTAAAATTTTTTGGCCTTTTAACGATTTCAATGGCCTCTCTGATTATTCTCTGGAAGTATTTTCCTTCTTTCGCTATTATTTTAGCGTCGTCGAAGAGAATAGAGTGTCCAGGTTCACTCCAGGCGTGCTCAGCGATGGCCGATGCTCTAAACTGTTTGGCCTTGGTTGCCCTCTGGTGTTCACTCATGCGTGTTTTCAGCGCTCTGCACGTTTCACCGATGTACCATTTGCCACAGGAGCATGGCACTTGGTACACGCCTTCTGATATTAACGGTTTCCTTAAAGCCCTCGCGATTCTTTCCGAAGTCCCTGCGATGAAGGGGATGGTGACGTAAGCCTTCGGACGTGGTCTGGAGTCTTCCTCTCTGTCAGGAACAGCGGTGGTTTGTCTCTTCTTTTCTTCCTTCTCGGCCCTTTTTTGGATCATATGAGCGCTGTATCCATTCCTTTGCAGGGCATTTGTCAAGTGTTTCTTCTCGTTGGCAATAGAATCGGAGTCACATATTTTATATGCTCGGTTGACAAGTGTGTCTACCAGTGAGGTCTTCTGACTGGGATGGTGGTGCGATGCAGCATTAAGGTAGCGGTCGGTGTGAGTAGGCTTCCTGTATACTCTGTGTCCAAGCCTCCCATTCCCTGTATTTCTCTTCACCATGACGTCCAAGAAGGGCAGTTGATGATCCTTTTCCACCTCCATAGTGAAGTGGATGGCTTGATGCTGTGAGTTCAGATGTTTCAGGAACTTTTTTAATTCTTCCTCTCCGTGTGACCAAATGACAAAAGTGTCGTCGACATATCTTAGCCACAGTGAGGGCCGCTTGTCGCAGGATTCCAGTGCTTTCTTTTCGAAGCTCTCCATGTCAGCTTCGATGTTGAATCGCTTTTCACCAGCGTCCCTATTGAGGAATCGCTGAATATCATCAAGGAACTCACCTCCCGCGGAATCCCTAAGGACTTTCCAGGATTGGTGGAGCATTGCCTCCGCAATTCCTTCTTCCTATGGAATGGTGACCATTACGAGCAGATGGAAGGAGCTGCGATGGGCTCACCCCTCTCCCCGGTTGTGGCCAACCTCTACATGGAGAGCTTCGAAAAGAAAGCACTGGAATCCTGCGACAAGCGGCCCTCACTGTGGCTAAGATATGTCGACGACACTTTTGTCATTTGGTCACACGGAGAGGAAGAATTAAAAAAGTTCCTGAAACATCTGAACTCACAGCATCAAGCCATCCACTTCACTATGGAGGTGGAAAAGGATCATCAACTGCCCTTCTTGGACGTCATGGTGAAGAGAAATACAGGGAATGGGAGGCTTGGACACAGAGTATACAGGAAGCCTACTCACACCGACCGCTACCTTAATGCTGCATCGCACCACCATCCCAGTCAGAAGACCTCACTGGTAGACACACTTGTCAACCGAGCATATAAAATATGTGACTCCGATTCTATTGCCAACGAGAAGAAACACTTGACAAATGCCCTGCAAAGGAATGGATACAGCGCTCATATGATCCAAAAAAGGGCCGAGAAGGAAGAAAAGAAGAGACAAACCACCGCTGTTCCTGACAGAGAGGAAGACTCCAGACCACGTCCGAAGGCTTACGTCACCATCCCCTTCATCGCAGGGACTTCGGAAAGAATCGCGAGGGCTTTAAGGAAACATGATGTGGTGACCAGATTCAACTGCGTCACCAAGATAGCTGACACCCTACCCGGACCCAAGGATGGAATTTCACCGTTAATATCAGAAGGCGTGTACCAAGTGCCATGCTCCTGTGGCAAATGGTACATCGGTGAAACGTGCAGAGCGCTGAAAACACGCATGAGTGAACACCAGAGGGCAACCAAGGCCAAACAGTTTAGAGCATCGGCCATCGCTGAGCACGCCTGGAGTGAACCTGGACACTCTATTCTCTTCGACGACGCTAAAATAATAGCGAAAGAAGGAAAATACTTCCAGAGAATAATCAGAGAGGCCATTGAAATCGTTAAAAGGCCAAAAAATTTTAACAGAGAGGATGGATATCCACTCCACAGTGCGTGGAAACGAATAATCCCGCGCAAATATGAGGACGTTCCCTGATTGGCCAAGAAATTTCCCGGTATTGGCGCCGGATTTTTCCTATATAAGACGGGACAACAAGCTTCTTTTCATCCTTGACCTGAGGACGCCAGCAGGATAGCTGGCGAAACTGTTGTACTTTTAAACGACATACGCGGACGCAGCCCGAAAAATGTGGAAATCACCTACTCATCGCCGCGGAAACCTTCGAACGAACATTCGTTAATAATGATTATTCACGAAACGGTCAGCTTGTATTTGTATCCTGTTTAATGCCGCAGTGAAGCGCTTCTGTAAAGGTCCCAAACACTCGATGCTCAAGTATTCAAGGTAGGGTCTCACCAGCGTAAAATATCAACTCTCCTACTTTTAATTTGAATATTTCCTTATCATTCGTTTGGTATAACAAATAGAAAAGATTTGTAGACAATATGCGCAGTCATATTTGACGCAGATGAAAACTTTCATATGAAGCGGAGCTGTGCGATAACTATAAACAACTTTATATTTTTGCTTGGGACCTGCGTGGTTTTTTGTCATGAGACAGCGAAGGTTAAATAAATGCCTCTTCTCACTATACAGGATCCTTTTGCTACAGCATTGTGTAACACTTTGAAAGGAGAATTGTACATTGCCTTTTATCATTTTTGGATATTCAAAATACTGCATTGTATACTACATTTCAAGAAATACAAATACTACATTGCAATATGCACTACGTTTACATTACCTGTAAGTTTCTTGTAAACGGTTGAATCTTTCAAAGAAAAAAGGAAGAAGGCTCACTGCAATACTTGTGAACGCCTGGTAACTTCTCCACTGAAGACTTCTGATGGTGCTGAAGAATAAGAAAGAGATAATCCTGAATACTATTCGAGGGGAGGTAGTTCTCTCGAGAACACACGAAACAGGCATCGCATCATTTCTAGACTGCGATAGGTATCGAAATGGATGCCCTTCGGTTTACTTCCAAGTAATTCAAATCTTTTAACTACGAAAAGAGTTTTGTCTTTTTGCAGTTGCAAAAATCAGCGTTGTCCATATATAACAGCACAGATATTTTCCAAAGGGGAATAAGTTGAATTAAGCTGTAAAGAGATAGAAGCAAGCACATTTTTCGAACGTCATGACTTTCAGCACGCGATCATCTAAGCATGAATATCCCAAGTCACACAACACTTTCGTCACTTTTCCACATATTAGTGTGAAGTCCCTATTCCGAAGAATTACCGATACTTTCGTCACCTTTCCACATATTAGTGTAAATTGAAGTCCCTATTCCGAAGAATTACCGGAAGAATTCCTCCAAGGTTGACAATCTCGTTTCTTCACCACGCAAAGGAAACTCCCCCCCCCTCAGGTAACGATGGGAGCGCTTAAATGATGATAAAAGCGCATCCATAATAATGACAAGTTGTCGACTATGCCGAGTTTTTTGATGATCTCCTTCAGCCAGGTAGGGATAATTCTCGGAGAACAGAAGTAATTGTACCGACTAATTTTCTGCTGATTCCTACCCTTCTGGCAATGCCAGAGTAAGGATACTTCCTGATCCACCCAATATAGCAACAACCACTATGTCCTAACTAGCCACCTTTAAATAAGCGTTGATATAGAAGCGTATTCCTTACCTTCCGAAACTCGCTCTGCCATTTCACACCCACACCTGTACACTGCACGCTTTTCAAGATCCCTAGTATTTACGTTGCGAATGGCTCTATGAACACACTTCCCACTGTTTAGCATAAATGCCAATGAAATTAGAAAGCAAATTAAGCCGACGGTTGAGGTGAATACGGAAAGCGCAGAGATGCTCTCCATGAAATTCATCCAAAACGCAAAGATTGAGAACGTCTTCTGGAGAACCACTGAAATCTCTCGTTTTTAAATGTTTCCCCATATGGCCGTACTATAACTGAGTCCTTCCCCTTGCTACTTCCTCCTCCTTTGACCTGATTCGGCAAGGGGAAAGGGTTTATAATTTTATAGTATTTTAAGACCTTAACTACGCACAAGTAAATATGCCACACTTGTTTATCTTGGCCGAAACCTTTCGTCGCTGTTCATCGCTATAAAGGTGGAACTTTGAAAATAATCACATATAAGAACATGGTATGATGTTGATTCAAAGAATTTTTCAGCTAGCAGATCAAATGTTTTCAGTATCACAGCATATTTAAAGCAAATACCAAAAATGAAGGGAGTAAAATGGACCTTCATAATTTCATATGCACACAGTTTGTATCGGATTAATAAAGCGATGTTGAAAGATTAAAATTTCAACATTACCAAAATTATTCGGAGCATTCTTGTCCGGATATGTTTTGTTTGTTATTAATGCGCCTCCAATTTGTAATTTTCTACCGTTTTGATAGATGCAGGAGTTTTTCAATTTCGATCATTGCATAACTAGCTAAACATTTAAAAAATAACGGTACGCGAGTACATTGATCCGCCAATACCCTTCCTATGGCACTGAAGATATTACGAGGGTCATCCGGAAAGTAGTACCCGTTCGTGAAATAAAGACACAAAAGTAAATATTAACAAACATAAAAAATTTTATTTGAAAGAGGATACTTTAAACTACTTCTCAACATAATCTCCAAGCAAATTAAGGCATTTGTCATAACGTGTGACAAGTTTCTGTATTCCTGCTGCATAGTCCTTCGCCGCCAGCTCATTGAGATACGCGAGGGACCCATCTTGCACAAATTTTTGCATAATGCAGATGGTGTTTAACAATTTCATGAACAATTGTTCGAGAAACATTGGGAAAATGCTCACAGATGTCATCAATTGTGACGCGCCGATCGTTCCTCACGAATTCGTCAACTGAGCTCACCAGTTGGTCTGTAATGACAGACGGTCTCTCCGAACGCTCATCGTCGTGTGTGTTCCCCCTCCCCATGTTGAAGTTGCGACACCACCGCCGAACAGACGACTCGTCCATTACATTGTCTCCATACACCTCCTTTAATTGGCGATGAATATCACATGGGCGAACGTTTCTTGCATTGAGGAATTTAATCACTGCCCTCACTTCACAACTGGCGGCGTTCTCAATTTTTTTAAACATTGTAAACAATCACAGAAACAACACAGGCAATGCTAGCGTCACGCAACTTGGCTCAGAGAAGGCAGACAAGCCACTGAAGCTATCTGACCTCGTCCAGCGGCTACTCGCGTCGTCAGCACTTCATGCGGCACGAACGGGTACTACTTTCCGGATGACCCTCGTATCTAAGAGTGTGGTAGAATTTTACCGCGTAAAATTTCATTGGTATGGTCATCATTTATATTTACTCTCACATGTTGGCTTGCGAAAATTCTCATCACTAATCAGCACGGTATTCTAAAGGGTGCAACTTTGTCCAACTCCCTACCAAAAATATCGCCAGTGTACCGAGGGGATACAAGACGGATTAATTCCATATCAAACCAACTGAATGAGTTCATTTGACGAACTTCTCGAAATATTCAAATCATATTACTTTCTTCACAAAAATATTGAGTAAGACCGCATGAGTATTATTCTTGTTGATTGAGCAAATCTATCCAGATAATATGCGACTAATGTTACAAATTAACTATTTCTGCGTAATTATCTTCAAATTTCGTCAAACCCTGCTTCTATTCGATAGGCTATTTATAGTAGTTAAAGTGATGGAACGCAATAAAGCTATAATGGGCTACAGTGTACTTAAGAAAAATGTTTGTAAATTATTAGAGAATTGTCCATCGCTATTTTCAGGGCGACCCAGAATTAATATGGTTTTCATTGGTACTAATTGGTTCTTAAAAGGGTATACATGCGGATAAGAATCATAGCGAAGAAGAAAATAGATATACGAGTAGAAGGAGATAGTGCATATTATTCACAGGAGAGTGTCTACGATCATCTAATTACGGATGTCCCTGGAAAGCAGCACGAGATAGCGATGAAGAATTTGAACGCTGTGGCGGGCGAAGGGAAAACTGGAAGTGAGGGAGGTGACAACAGTTTAGGAAAAAGAAATGACCACGGGGACAAATTAAAATTCTGCAGTAAGAATGGCTGGATCAATACTAACACAAGGTTTAAGCGTAAAAATAAATGTGGTTATAAATGGAAAATTCATGGAGATTTAGAGATATATCAGATAATAATAAGATTAGGCGCCCATTAAGGCATTACGCAATAAATTTGGATTAATACCGGGAGGGGATGTGAATTCAGAGTATAATAGAATGATAATGAAGCGAGGCAAGAAGCTCAGGAGCATAAAAAGGGAAGGTGGATGAGGAAATTTATTTATTTATTTATTTACTGAAGAATTACGTTGCAATTAGGCAATTGTCCTGGTGGCAACGGTCAAGTTTGATCCATGACCACTTTTACAACGAACATACATGCATACACGCACTAGAAAAACAGATAGGAGACAAAATATTCTTATTCAATGACACTTACACATCACATACAAATACAGGTAAACTTCCACATCACCTACAAAATGCCGTCCACATTACATACCAACAATATTTTAATAACTACAATGAATTTTATCACCCAGTGGCTGATTTACATTTATTCTTAAAATGTAAATGTAGAAATGTAGAAGCTTTAACGGAGTGAGGACAAAGGGCCGTCGAAGATTCAGCAGAAGAGAGTGCAAAATTTCAGTGAAAGAGAGGTGGGAAATTCTAAAAAAAGGACATAAAAAGCCGCAAATAAAATATTTGGAACAGGAAATAGGAAAATGACAAGGAAACTAAGGATTGCAGATGAGATAATAAGGAAGATGAACGAGAGAAGAAAATAAAAAACATATTAATACAGAACTAGGTAGAAAGAAGTAAAAGTAATAAATGATAAACTTAGGTGAGGTAAACTATTAGGGCTTAGAAGTATGGTTGAAGACACATTGTGAGGATATGGTGAGTTTAGAGAGAGATGGTGCAAAGAGTGAGGAAAGTGAAGTGAAGTACAGGAAAGTGAAAGTATTACTAGAACGTAGAAAGGGGAGATCCTTGCACACTTTCAAAGATAAGACAGGAAATTTTTCTATAAAGAAAAAAAACTTTGGTAGAGAAGGGAAAAATCACAGAGTAGCTATATGTGAAGATATCAGGCTAGCAGGTTATGACTTATAATGAGAAAATGATGGCAATGGCAATAGCTTAGGCCCAGGCATACCTAATGGCAAGATAAAGAGGTCAAGATGGGAATTTAAATCAAATCAAATAATAAAATCAGTCATGACGAAGGGAATAGGAAAACTTGGAAGAAAGAACTTAAATGGGTGTATCCGTAGAATTTATAAGGGAGGAATTAGGCCGGAAGATTTTCCTTAGACCAGCTTTAGTTCCACCCCAAGATAGGGAAATACAGCCGTAATCGAGGACTTAAGGACAATAAGTTTGATTTCACTCACAGCCGAGGTATTTTCTAAGGTCATGAATAAAATGAGAAAGAGAAGGGCAAATAATTACTTAGGGGATGATCCGTTTTGGCTCAGTAGAGACGTGATACCAGAGCAGTAATGAGGCCATTAGTAGAAGTAGTCAAATCAGGATGTGTTTGTTTGTTTATTTGATTTAGAGAAGGCGTTGGACGGTATAAATTTGGTAGAATTAATGAATATGTAATGGGGTAGACTAGAAGAATAGGCGAATTATCTACTACCTCTGGATTGTTCAAACTTCTCAGTGACATGTGTCTGATGAAAAGACAGGATAAAGAGTGCTAGGTAGGGCATTAAAACAGCAATTTCCACAATTAACTTTAAAATATGAGGGCACAAATTAGAGCTAGTAGAACAATTTACCTATCATGCTAGTGTTTTGGACCAAGATAGTCCAAATGGTATGGACATGGGAAGATAAATTGTGTTAGGTAATGGAACTTTCTCCAGGAGTGAGTTGATGACACGATCGTTGAGTGAGAAAATTCTAGTGAAAACGTTTGCATGGATAGTGATTTTTTTTTACGGAGCGGAAACTTCGTCAATGAAGTCTGATGATTGGTGTAGAGGGGAGGTTTTTGAGATTTGAGTGTGGAGAGGGATGGAAAAAATAACATGACCGGGAAGGAAAGAAAGCGTTGAAGTATTAAAAATGGAGGGGGAGGTGAGAGGATGGTGAAGAGAAATTCAAAGGAGGCAGGTGAGGTGGATGTACGTGTGTAGCATGATGATGGGTAGTTGACTATTGGAGACTGAGGCAGAGGAGAGAATGTTAGGCAAGCGAGGAAGGGGCATGAATGGGATAGGAATATTAGACGAAATGAAGGGAGGGAGGAAGTGTGCAGATTTGAAGGCTTTCTTATGATGTCGGATTTCAGGTTGTGTTTGGTTAGAAGAACCAAATGAATATATTTTTATACCATTGTGTAGCCTGTGTTCATCCAAAACCTTCGTTAAACAGTAGGCTATAAGATGGTAATAATAATACTGGGAGAAGACTTGACACGAAGTTTAAATATGACACAAGAAGGGAGCAATATATATATATATATATATATATATATATATATATATATATATATATATATATATATATATACACACATTCAAACACGAAATCCCGCCAAACGGCGAATAAATACTCATATATACAGAAACATATATAAGGAAAAGGGATAGGAACACGTATAAAGGACGAACACAATAGAGGTGGGGAAGGCGGAATCGAACGGATCACAAGAGTAAAAATATTTCCTCAACCGGGACTCGAACACCGGATCTTTCCACTTGCCGGGCGGATGCTCTTAACCACTTGAGCTATCGCTATAGCTCAAGTGGTTAAGAGCATCCGCCCGGCAAGTGGAAAGATCCGGTGTTCGAGTCCCGGTTGAGGAAATATTTTTACTCTTGTGATCCGTTCGATTCCGCCTTCCCACCTCTATTGTGTTCGTCCTTTATACGTGTTCCTATCCCTTTTCCTTATATATGTTTCTGTATATATGAGATATATATATATATATATATATATATATATATATATATATATGTATATTCACTTCCAAAACGAGCATAACTTGCTACTACATGCTTATGATTATTGAATGGTAAATGAACTGTATTATTCTAAATTATTGAAAATACTGTCGGTAGATACTGCCCACCATTAGATAATAATATAGACTTCATTCATGGGAAAACTTTCTCCTTACATACCTGTAGTTCGATAGCCCAATGAAAATAATTTACGCCAACGTAAACGAGTGCATATGAAAGAAATTT
Organism: Hetaerina americana; assembly: GCF_022747635.1. NCBI lineage: Eukaryota > Metazoa > Arthropoda > Insecta > Odonata > Calopterygidae > Hetaerina > Hetaerina americana. The sequence goes on along the minus strand of NW_027287095.1, from coordinate 70,328,965 downwards.
ATCTAAATAAAATAACAAAAAATATTTGAATAATAGTGGCTCATCCCACTGTACTACTGCCTTGTACTTAGCGCGAACTATTTAAGTCTTTCAAGTTGACGCTCTACGAAAATTATTGAAAATCGTTTAGTTCGCGTTCTTTCTACAAGTAATGAACTTCTCGCCTCAAGTTCTTGACAGAATTATGGGAAAGAGTAACCCCAGCCGAACCCTTAATAGTGGGCAAAAGATATGGTGAATGAGTTATTTTATTTCATTATTAATTTTTAATTATTATTATTATTAAGGGTGTAATTTTATTCCATTTTTTATATTTATATTTTACTCTGAATATTCCCTCGCCATATCCTTTGCCCACCGCTAAGAGTAAGGCTGGGGTTAATCTTTCCCATAATACTCATACGGCCATAGTTACCTTTCCAAATAATTCATAGTTCTTGACAGTATGAAATTTTTTCGCCAGCGTCATCCAATGAAAAACTTTGATAAGAATAGCTGGTTCAGAAAGGGGTTGAACATATGAGAGAGTTCTGGAGAATGCAAAATATGAATGCACCAATGTATTCACCATGAACAATATGCGCAGACAAACCTAACAATACTTGGTGGCATATTTTGTCCCAGATAGCACCCCGCCATTAGTTAAAAAAATGCATTTTTACATCAATGGCTTCCTAATATCTCTTTGTTGTCTTCTTTGTCGCTGGTGATTATTGCTTCAAAATAGAAAATGCATTCCATATATTCACACTCTTTCTCTCCTTAGCCTAATAATCGGATACCGATTTTCCTTCATTAGAATACAGGACATGCTTCATTGTGGCTCGATTCCCTATCTTCATATACTCAGCTTATACTTTATCATTCCCTTCTCATTTACCTTGTCATATCCTTGTGCATAAACGTTAGCATACGCTTATGAATCATTTCTTCTTCTTTGGTGGATCCGTAGTTCTAGCCACAATTCAAACTTTTCAAATAATTCTCTTCTTTCTTCATTATTATCCATGTTTCTAGTCCAAAACAGATATACTTCAGGAGAAACATTCTATCAAACTTCTTCGTCTATTTGATAGAAATCCTCTTTTTGGTTATCAAAATTTTCACCGTTTCTAACACTTTTCTTTCCGGTGATATTCTGTTTCTTGCCTTTTCTGTGCATTTACAATTCCATGCTACTAAGCTAACAATATATTTAAAACACTTGTTAGTAGATTTGAATGCTTTCAATTGTTCTACTCCCTTCTCTAACAATGATTAAGTTTTTTAACCTGGTTATAGTGGAATATTTCGATTGAAAAATTTCATTTTAAGCTTATTCGAAAGGAAAAATACGTAAATAATAATAGTAAGTAATAAATAGTGGAGAAGATTTAATGGACGTAAGAATTGCTTTTTAAGCATTCCCATTGCCACAGTCAGTATCTCAACCCGAGGATCAGATGACTGCAATCCTCTCTAACAGCTATGTACGAACACGGAACAGAACAGTTGTGTGTATTTTTATTTGGTCTAAGTATTCTGCCCTTGGCAGTCCTCATGGGATCTTCCATTCTATTTTCTCTCTATTCTGCACAACCCTGTCGTGGTATGAAATTTGTGTTGTCTCTAAATTCATAAATATCAAACTCATCTACTAAAACATCAAAGTTGCGCACTGAAGTTTGAGGGATTGAGGATCAATTATCGAGCATATCCTTGGAGTGATTGAGATATTTTACATCATATTTTTCGAGTGTAATAATGTGTCGACATAGCTGGGAGGTAATAGCATGATATATTATTCATCCGTGTAAAAAATTGGCGAATTTTGACAAGTTGAATTTTAAAATATCCGCATCACAGTGGACAAATTATCATGGCTCACCAAAAGGAAATATCGGCAACGTTTGGACTGTAAACAGAATCCGTTCAGAAATCATGAAATGCGATTTAAATTCCTGCGAATTCGAAACCATTTTTCATGAGCAATCATTATAAGCTCCTCGTTCGAAGCTAACTGAGCGGACTTTTGAATGAGAAAATTATTTTATATTCACGAACATCATATAAAACATTTCAGCGGTTTGTTAAAAAAAATAAAGAACGTATTTGTATTTCAGTGTATTCAGTTCCGGAAAAATACTATGAATTCTCGTCACGTAACAGAAGTGCAAAATCCGTCTCCTTACTCTGACAAAATGCGGCATTCTGGTAGACCGCCTCAACCCACGCTCTCCCAGCCTCACGTAATTTGTGCACTCCTGTTGGGTTGGAGGGGGGGGGGGAAATGTTGCAGGGAGAAACTCGGGGAAGTTAGAAAATTGCTCAGGCGAGCCCAACCTGGCGCGAAAACACGCAATTTAGGAATTTTTCCGTCGTAAAAAGTTCCGCAAAAATATTCTGTGCTCTTCCTGCTCCGCACAATTGCACGTGATTCAGTCGCTTAAAATTCTTTTTATGGACACGCTGCTGGAGCACCAACCTCCAGCCTTCAATAAAGTCCTCATCGTAAGCTTTTGGGTGATGTGCCCATCCCTCTTAGATTTCCATAATATTCCCTCCTGGAAAAAAAAATATTCTCCAACTTTCCATACATTTTGCTTCATTGGTATCTCGTCCTGGAACCAACATTGATTATTCATTTGCTGCTGGTCCTCTGTTTCCAGATTTTTTTCCGACCACCTTCCTCTCCCCGCCGCGCGACACATTTATCTTGTTCTACTACGCCATTTTAACACAGGGTTGCGCCATCGATCAAGTCTTCTTTTTTTTCTCCCTTTGAAAAAAAAACAACTCCCTCTTCGGACTCCGTGCTCGTGAAAGGCACAAAAAATTGGGAAGGAATAAAAAAAATTGATGACGTAATCGCTCTCTCGTATTTCAATCCCTTTCCCATTTGCATAGAAATTTGCATCATGGAATTGTAGTCCATATATTCTACAGGTTTCATAACCACTTGCAGAGGCCACGGCAGAAAGGACGCTAGCCCTGCGTGCGACGCAGCGATTAATGCATTTTCCATGTTCCCGTGTCTGGAAAGGGTACGGGGAACTCTTACATCGTCAGTATGACAGCAGATACTGAGTCTAAGGAAATGTTTACGAAAATTTAACAAAAATAATCACCCATCCGTAATATATATGTATATATATGTATATATATGTATATATATATATATATATATATATATATATATATATATATATATATATATATATACACACACATGGAAATAGATATAAGGAAAACGGATAGGAACACATATAAAGGAAGAACACAATAGAGGTGGGGAAGGCGGAATCGAACGGATCACAAGAGTAAAAATTATATATATATATATATATATATATATATACCTATCTATTCTATTTTTAATTGTTTTGGACTTACTCGTGAATAAAATAAATATAAATACCCCTTATGCAAGCTAGACATAAAAAATAATATCTCTAACTTCCATAAAATAAAAGAAAGAATGATTTTTCACTTGAAGTAAACATTCTCAGATTTGAAAAGTTGAAAAAAGAGTTGGTACAACACCTTTGTTGTATGTGCTACAATGAATTGACGCTATGTGCATATTGAATGAATTGAAAATGTTTGAAAAACTACAAAATGTGGCTTCACATGAACATATATGAAATTTAAACGGTTTTACGAGCTTCATCTTACGTAGCAAATATTTTCTAGTATGACTTCGTTGAGAAATTGCCTATTATGGACAATAGGATTTTACGGTTTATTTGATCGGTTATAATGGAATAAATAAGGTTTATTTTGAACGAAAACGTACATGTATTTTCATGACTGGGAAATGAGAGAACGAGATAATTACGCTCTGAATAAAATGTCGTGTATTTGCATATACGTATTTTTACTCGTGTCCAAAGTGCGTGCGTGTGCTATGAACTGTGGATGACCTTTAATATGTTGCGACACCTTCGCTTGAGTTTCTGTTTTCGGTGTGATTTAATTCAGTCATCGGTACACTAAAAACTGAAACTATAAATCTCTATGAAATGACCTTATCAGAAAGGTCGAAAGACTTCAATCCATTCGTTTTGATGCCCTATAGGCGAGGTAAAATACGCTCCAACAAGCGAGAGCTTAGCTTTTTCTTTCGAGTCTTCCTCGCATAGATGGAAGATGACGATTTGAAAGTGCAGTCACTACGAAAAATTTGAATTTTTTGATCATTTTAGTATTACATGAGACAGGCAATGCATTTTTTGACACCCCTCTCTTCACCTCATTTAAGACACTTCAATGCATTGCAGCTACCTCACTCCTCAGTTCGTTTGCCCCAGTAATTACAGTATTTTGTAAAATGTTAAACTTTTCTAACATTTATGTCGAGTCTCTGTACAAGAATTTAAAGAGCATCGATTTGGAGCTTTGAGTGAAGATTGAATGTTTAAATTGCTTATTTTTATCATTATGAATAAATTGGCACCGTAACTGAAGAGATTGCCTGGGACTGTAGGAGACCTAATGCACAACGACTTCCATCAAAATTCTAAGTAATTCGTCCTCTTAAATATATATATATATATATATATATATATATATATATATACACACACACACACACACACACACACACACATAGTGTAATGATGTAAGGAAAGCAGATGTGGAGAGCACTTCGAGTGAAGTACGTCTCTTCTTCGGATGGGATGTTATATTGTGGACCTGGATATTGTGGATCAAATCGCGTGCTTTATATTTTGCTGGGAGATGAACAAATACAGCCAACGAGCGTTGGTTTTTCCCTCGCCGTCGTTGAGAGATAGGTAGCTTCTGCAGCGCCGCAACCTTTGGCGGCGATCTGCGTCCTGATTCGCTGCGCTGTTTGCGGTGTCACAAAAATGGATGCATGGAAACGTAGCTTATCCCTAATGGCGCAAGTTACTTCAGCTCTCGTTCGTCTCCCATCAAAAGTGCTCCTGTGACTACGTAAGAAATGCAGCATTTGAATGCGAAAGCAGTCCTTTTCCGAGGCTGCGCTTGCAACGAGTGGAATAATTCCGATTTTGTAACAAAAATGCTAAGCAAAAAAGTTAAGAAATACTGAAGATTTCATTGAGTGCCATCCACATCTTGTTAACGGAACAATTGCAGGTGATACTTGCTGGTGCGCGGTTAGTTCCACAAATCACACTGAGAAATCACGATTATCTCGCTAAATACATGAAAAGGTTGTTCCAGTTACACTTCACAGTCCAAAACTAATCCAAAATGAGTTATTCATGTTTCCCAATGTGAAAGAAACAACTTCGTAGAAAGCATTTTTTTCATCAGAAGCCCTAGGAAAACTGAGCATGGTTTTATTGAAATATTTAAGTAAAATCAATGAAAATTTTATTAAATAGGCATCACACATCAAGCTAACAGTATTACATAAAGTTGTATATCAGCATAATAAATTATGAAAATGAAAACCTTATGAACATTCTTTATTGAAAAGCCCCATATGATTCAATAATAATAAGGAGAGGCACAAAAAGGAAATCAAAGGGGACGAAATGTTGCTGAATTTAAAACGAGAGTATGAACTAGTCACAAATTGCTTCAAAAAGAGGCCGAAAGATGAGGAGGGCCACACTGAGAGAATTGCTTAATTAGTCAACGAGGAAGTATTATTTTTATTTACCGTAGCGTAACCAACAACTCTGACCCAATCGGAATATTTTGCTGTGCCAGGAAATTATTGTGTTTACGATATTTACCTAAATGTATTGACTTCCAATTCAATAGAGTTTAATCCTAATAATATTTTTACTGGATTAATAATAATTTATTTAATATTGGATTGAACGAGTTTCTGCTTTGTATAATTAATGGAGTGATTGAGCCTTCCCTGACGCTCTCCTAACAAGCCAACCTTAAAATTTTTTTGATACTTGCTGATATGAAGTAAATGAGCCATTTACTTCTTATCAGTGAATATGGAGTTGTGCCAATCAAAAAAGTAATAATAAATTCCTACAAGTAGATATTCTCCGTGAAAGCTTTCATTATTTGAGAACTGGACTCAAATTTTTGACAAATTCAATGATAACAACCACGCCCCTTGGTTTGTTGTGGCCTAATGTAGTGTTTATATTAATAGAAGGTAATGGGTTGAAGTTGATGATATTGCCTGTAGTTAATCTAATGCTGTTTTTTGTGATCGATATATAACTCTTATCAATATCTAGTCGTAAAGGTTTGAAAATCTAACCGTTTGTGAGCGGTATACTATAGGAGTAGGAATTGCGGGGTAAAATTTGACTTAGGTATTATATCCTGCGATTCGTTTTCCGAAAGAAATTGTCAATTAATGCTTGGAATCCTTGGCATTTTTGGGCTCTTTGATTAAAAAGAACCTGAAAAAATATTGGCATTCTCTTTATTGTGACATCACCTAAATCTTAACTATTTCTATGAAATTCATTACTCCGGGAAGTTCATAATTTTCGAAACAGTCGTATTTCGTCAATAATATTGATTAGGTTATTGAAAGACATATTATCCTCATCAAAATGTAGCTATAAAATGATTTATATGGATATAGATACATTTATAATTAAGGGTAAAGTATAAATTGGATTTGTCGTGTTTTCAAACGTTTCCTTAATCTGAAATCTGTTTCTGTAAACCGAACCTCATTGCATATTGTTCTGTGCACCTTAATAGCAGTTAATATTTTTCTGTTAGCATTTATCGAAAATCATCCAAATTGCATCTCTTAAAATGGATTTATTATTTCACAAGATATCAGTTCCATTTATCCTTTTGCCCTCATGAATCTAAGTAAAATTAATCTAGCCTCGAGCCCTAGTGACTATATAAACTCTTTCAACAGTACCAAGTAAATATTACCTCTAGCTTCTTTAATCTTCTACCGGATAAAGCTCTTGAGTAATCTCTTGGATTAATCAAGAGGCATACTAACTCCATTCGCTATTAATTGATAATTAGCTAAGGGGGAAAAGATATGTTAACTTGAGTTTTTTTTGAAGTTTTAAAATTATGCTGCTTTTTTCGATTATATTCCATCTTCCATCCATATTCTTTCGAATTATTTACTCACGAAATAACCGTCCGCCATCTCGTTACAAATTTTGTTCCAATATATGCTTTTCCCTCCATCCTTCAAGGCTTCTTAAACTAAAATATGTGCGGCGTTCTTCACAATTAACATCACACACACAACAGTGACCTGACACATGGGGATTCATACGACCCTTCAGATGTCCAAAAGACAGGCCACAGCTTTTAAGTATTTCTCTAATAAAACGAGTTTTGGTTTTTTTGCTCTCGAATTTGGTGAATAAAGCTGAATAATGTATGCAAAAACCGAACGAGCCCCTTTTAGGACACAAAATTCATTTTTCATTCTAATTGCGCCTTTATTGGTTGACGAATTAACATTTTTTTGGCTTGAGCGAGTGTGTGTTTTTATACTAGATACAGAAATTCAGAATATTCTCGAGGGAAGTGTGAGGGGAAGAGGACCCATATACCGAACCGATAGAGGCATTTTTTTGCTGCCATCACTCAGTTTTTTTTTCAGACGCTTGTCTCAAGATGAAAACATTTTTATAATTTGTCGATAAAAAATTTCCAACGTCCTCAACTCTGACGACGACATGGTGCGCGTGCACCAGCATTCGTACGTGCATTATACCGACGGACGGCGAACGTCGGCGGCCCGCGAGGAAGGATGAAAAAAAAGAGAAAATTCCCGTCCTGGGTAATGGCCGGAGCGTTCTTTCCGCCCTGAATCGGGCGATGCATGAGGCAGACGGCATCCTCCGGGCGATTGTAGCGGAGCAGTTGGCGAATACACACACGCACGCACACACACACACAATCCATCCTCGCGCGGTCTCCGGACTAAAGCGCGGATCCTTTCTGCATATCAAGTGGGGCATTACTTTTGATTTGCGCCTCCCTCTCCCTTCTACTCATCCCATCTTCCTCCTCCCCCCCCCCTACCCGCCCCATACCCGTGCGGGGATAGAGGAGGGAAGCGTTGGGATGGTCGGAGGAGGGAAGGGTTCGGGATGAGACGAAGCAGCGACGGCATCAGCAGCAGTGAGACGGTAAATTAACGGATGCGGGGCTTCCGCTCCTCTTCCCCAGGACTCTCTCTCTCTCCCTCTTTCTCCCTCTCTCTCTCCGCTCTGTTCTCTGCAGTCTCAACCGAAAGAGGAGTGGGGTGGAGGTTTGAGGATGGTTGGAGGGGAGGAATGAGAGAGGGGGAAAGTGGGAGGGGTGGAAAGGGCGTAAAGAGCGCCTGGGCGCTTTGTGGTGGCGGCATCAGCCCGCGACGCGACGCAATCACGGCGTCGCCCAAGGGACTACGTGCGGGTGGAGTGCATCAAAGGGGATTGTTTCTTCCAAGTTTTTTTTAATTTCGTCAAACTCCCTCCCCCACGCTTCCCTCCCTCGACCCTCGTCCTTGCAGGGAAAAATATGAATTGAATGGAATTTTTTAATTATGTTAACGTTCAAGCAGAAAAAGTTGAGCCACTGCGGCTAATACGTATACTTAATGGAAACTAGATTAACCCGTCGGGCATTCTACCGGAAGTACGGGAGGGAAATGGGCAAAGAATGCACCTTAATTATTTATTTTATGGCTCCAGCATAACCAAGTTTTTTCTGTAAATGAAATGGAGTTAAAAGTGTTTTGATGACGTGTTTTTTTAACGGAGGTATTTTAAGATATGTAGAGCCTTCCTTCGCTCAGCTGGGATGTGCAAAGCACGATTTGCAGCACCTTCGTGCAGTGTAAATAGAATACATAAGGAAATACGGCGTGTAGTAATTAAAATTTTAGAGGAAAATAAAATCGAAACTTAGCGTTCTTTTGCTACGCCGGGTGTTTTAATAATAAAAACCTATGCGCCAAAAACCTAATTAGTCATTCCTAGCAATAATAAGCCGTGCATTTAAAAGTGGAAACATGGCATGCGAAAACATACAGACGAAGACGCAAAGGAGAAATCAGTGAAGCGCTAAGACAGTAGCGAAAACAGAACTTGTAATACAAAACCTCATTAATTTCCGGAAAATACGTGGGGCTATCGTATTTAAGTAATTGATGCAAAGAAATAACAGAGGATAAAATTTATTCTACATATTTATTGATTCTTATGTACTCAAATATCTATTTTACAGCACTTATTTTCATTTTTTTGGTTTCAGGAAGCTGTAGATTGAAGTGATTCGCAGTATGAAGAAATAGAGACTTGCAGTGTAATAAAGTTCTTTCATTCGAAATGTTAGAGTGTCCGGCAAATTCACGATGAAATGATTGCTATTTATGGAAATTATAACCCGTCATATGACACAGGTGTGAGATGGAAAAGGAATTTTCGAACTGGCCATATGCGCCTCGCAGATGATTCAGGAACAGGAAGACCATCACGCACGGACGACACTGTCACAGTGAGGAAAGTGAAGGACTTAATCATATCAGACTGAAGAGCAACCAACCCAATGATCATGAATGAGACTGATCTTAGTTACGATTATCACGAAGAACTGTGCATCTCAAAGTTTTCACCACCTCAGGTTTCACGACTACCGACTTATTTTCAGAAGCCAACGCGGCGCGACCTGTCAAGGATGATTTAAAATTTTTGGAAGGAAGACAAAGGATTTTTTGGTTACATGGTAACAATGAATGAAACTTGGATCTATCAATATGATCCGAAGACCAAAGAGATGAGCAAGGAGCGGGAGAACAGCTCCCCCCAAGAAGGGTAAGGTGCAGACGTCTGCAGGGAAGGTCATGCTGTCTGTTTTTTGTGACTGTCGAGAAGTCTGACTGTTAACAGGCTACCCGGGGAAGGGTCAGACCATCACTGGAGACTATCAATGCGCACTGCTTAATAAATTGGGTGACGCTCTGAAAAAGAAACTGAGCGGTATAATCACCAAAGGAATCCGTCTTCTTGCCAGCAATACACCTACTCACTCATGTCGAGGTACGGTTGAGGAATCAAAGCGATGTGGCTTTGAAATTTTGCCACATCCGCCCTATCCTCCTAATCACGCCCCAAGCAAATATTTCTTATTCTCAGACCTCAAAAAACCATTTTGGAGTCGGAGATTTGACAACTCAAATTATACCATAGAAGAGGCGAAAAAATTGTTTTCAACGCAATCTGCTGAATTATACAATGGCGGCCATCGGAAGGCCAAGAAACGTTGGGATAAACGTAAAACTCTGGATGGTGACCATTTAGAGAACTGTTAAGAATGAGGAATAAAAATGATATTTCTATCTCGATTATTTTTATTAATAATTAAAATTTTTTAATATTCTCTCGTATTCGTAGTAGCAGAGACAGGAAAAAATAGATGAAATATCGTGAATAAACAGGGAAAATGGTGTCATCAGCCCTGCGTGAAATTAAATGGAAAACGGCTTACATATACTTCGAAGATAGTCCAAACAGCTTATGGTTCTATGGTAGGGATTTGCTGTGGAATCGGTTACTCGCCGGATTCCTGGATCTTTCTAAAACCTCAATCGAGATAGGGTAACTAACAATACAATTTTATAAAAGCGTTCACATTTACAATCTCAGAAAACTAACGAAAGGCTCTCTCGTGCTTAAAGTATGAATAAACTACACTCTCATTGGATATAGTTGTGATTAAACAAGTCCCACAGTGTCAAGACAAACATATCCCGAAAACATATTTATTAAGCCCGTTTGAGCAATTCGATCGATGCATTATCACCTCAAAAAAGGAAAGAGGGTGGTTATAGGATAAGTTTAATTGCACTCAAAGCAAAGATAGAATTTAAGAGTCATAAAAAAGAAGTCAGTCCACTTTGAAATGGGCGACTACTATGAAGCCTGTACATGTTTCGTATGCGCAATAATTCAATAATACAATTTATTAATTAAAACAAAGTCTGAGATTGTTTTTTTTTGCTCCAAGTTATTGACTACCAAATCCAAACCTCGAAAAAAGCCTTTTAAAGAACAAGTTGGCAGCAATAATGCATACAAACCTCGGGAACGAGCACAAAACCTTCATGGCCTTGCTTTCGTTTCCTATAAATTTGTGACTAAACCATTGCGAATCTTTCATTTACATAGAAGCATTATTATTTCTAGCAAGTTTCTACCTCCAAAAGAATATTTGGTAATTAAAGTATTGGTACATTTCTGAGCATTTTGGTAGCAAAGATTTTATGAAGGCATTAGTTGATAATTTTGATAACAGTGAGTCGACATGTAATGAAACTTTTGGTCAAAATTCTCATTAATAAATAAAGTTAGAATTAATTGCTTATTGTATTTATGTAAACTACATTTAAATGAAACTATTTCACAGTTCTATTTTAGTATATGATCCCTAGTTTTGGAATTTGAACGTTCTCTTTTGTAGCTGCTCAACGTTTAACGACATCTGTTAGTCACCTATCAAATAAAAAAATATCTGTCACTTTTGCGATTACAATCTGTATTATGTCGATTGTTGATAGTCACATATTTTTTTAAATGAGGTATTCCTTTCCTGAAATATTGAATGGAGGATATAACGACGCGTTGACCTTAATCCCAAGAAAATGCGGAAAATTGCATAATATTGCCTGCTTAAAGGAAAATATACATTTAGGTCAGACAAGCCATACATACATGCACGCAAAGGGCTAAATGCTCCAGTCAAAAGGAATGATGAATGGAAAAGGGAATAAATTACGGTTATCCCGTATTTCTTACAAGAGAACTGAGCCTGATCTCAAAGAATGTGAAATATTTCTACGACGGTTTTTATTTTATGGTTCCAAACAGGATACAGGCTCTCATGAACCCTAACCACGCTACAAAAAAACTTTATCCTATATTGGTCCAATATGCTGGGGCGCCACTTCAAATGAAGACTGGAAAAAATGATGGGAATACCGTTTAGAGTACTTTTACTCGAAATACATTTGCCGAAACCAAAAATTTTTCTGACTTACCCGAAAAAGTACGAACAGTATGGAGACCAAGACTACTCAGCACGCCCATTAATGAAGAACAGCCAAACCTTTGACTAAGACTTAATATAAAGTAATTAAATTATAAAGATTTCAATTTCATATTTGCTTGTTTTCATGCATGTTGACATTTTTGAGAAGAGGAATGTGAAAAAGGAGACGTAGGCCCATAATTACCCTTAACTGAGTGCCTTTTCTGTTGAGCTCATCCAGGCAGAGTGGTCGGCGGAAATATTGGCGAGTGGAAGGAGAGGGAAGAAATTCTCTCAGGGCCAGGAGTGGAGTGGATATTTCGTTCCGGGAATTTTCGGAAGCACTTAGCGTTCAGCTGAGAGTCCAGCCCGTCACCATCACGACTTGTCCGGCTCTAGATCCGCCGAGGCTTCACGAAACCTCGCTTTGCACTTTTAGCGTACATGCCTGGACTCGAGAGCTGTACCAAGACGGGTTATCTTCTTTGTTAAGGGTGCTGTCCACCACCGCTGTTAATGCCACCTCTCAAAGGTTCATCGACATTTCTGGTCACCTCCACTCGAAGCGGGTTGAAAAATCTTCTCACAAATGAGAGATTGAATTGAGGTTAACTGGAAGCGCCGGAGCTGTCATGCCGACCGTTTTTGAAGCCCATGTCGTCTTCTACACCTCACTAACTCAGAAATCTTTGATATTCCACGCATTTTAGAATTTCTAACCGTATCCATATCTATGATTAATTTTTTTCTGTTAATTATTTGAAAAAAATACTTAGCAATACACTTAAAAGCGCCAACAGCAGTACCGATTTTATAATGCCTTGCAACAATCGTTCTTCATATTTATTCCATTTTTTGGAAAACTCACGGTTGTTATTGCATGTTGCCAGTTTAGTTATTAATATTATTAATTGACAACACTCACTTTTTGCTAACTTAAAATGTTTCCTATTTTAATACAAAAAGATATTCTTGGTTCAATACATGAATCCTTTGGGCATATCAATAAGCACAAGAACTCCATATAATATATTTTAGATATTTAATTGTATAATTCAACCATAATTGAATAAACAATTTAAAAAATTGAAAATTATTACGAAAATAAAATCAAGTTTTTATTGAAGAAACTCTTTCCCTCCTGGTTTCCGTTACAACTACAGTAACACCTCCTCTCATTTCTTTGTCTATCTTTTCCCTCCTTTTGCAATTAGCTTGAAATTCTTCGTAATCAAGATCATAAATCTCAACCACAAATGAATAATTATGCGGACAAATCGGATAGAAGTTTCTAAATGCTGCTTAAAATGAATTTGAAATACTTTTCCAGTGGATTTCGGTATTTAGGAAATAATGAGTTTGGCCTACCCAGCAAATGTCCCCCGGAAAATAATTCAATACTCTTCCCGAATCGGGACGGCAAGTAAAGTTGATATCATTTTCATATGTACTCCTCTACTAGGAAAACAGAAGGAAACATTTTCATCTTCTACTTAACGAACAGAATCTGAAATTACCTCCCCAAAGTTTTTCTCAGAATTATAAACTATTTAATACAATATCACTGAATTATGAACACGTGACAATAGGAAGATAAGAGAGTGAAAAAAATTAGAATGAATATGTGAATAAATACAGGTAACACGGAAAAAAAACTTCCGGTCAAGCGGTTTCGGTTTCCACAGATTACATAGCAGAGATATGAAGACTGTTCAAAAAGTATCGCGACTTTTGTGTTTTTTCAAAAAGTATTTATTTATTCATGAATATCTATTTTGTCCCCTTCAAAGTAATTCCCATTAGATATTATGCACTTGTGCCTACGTTTTTTCCAAATCCTCGAAGCACTTCAAAATTTCATTTTTTGTGATCTTGTTCAGCTCCTCCTTCGATGCAGTCTTTATCTCGTCAATCGTAGCATAGCGTCGTCCTTTCATGGGCCTCTTCAGTTTCAGGAACAAGGAAAAGTCACTGGGGGCCAGACCTGGGGAATAAGGTGGCTGCGACATCATTAATATGTTGTTTGTGGCCAAATATTCGCGCACAAGTAACTATGTGTGAGCAGGGGCGTTGTCATGGTGCAAAAGCCAATTTTTGCTCTTCCACAAGTCCGCGCGTTTGTAGCGTATTGCTTCGCGTAAATTTAACATAACTTGTAGGTAATATTCCTTATTTACCGTTCTATTCTGTTGGAAGAACTCATGATGCACCACGTCCCTGCAATCGAAGAAAATTATAAGCAAAACTTTCCCATTCGACCGAACTTGGCGCGCTTTTTTCGGTCTTGGCTCGTGCTACAGCTTTCATTGGGATGATTGAGTTTTAGTTTCCACGTCATAACAATAACCCCATGATTCGTCACCAGTTATGACCCTCTAAAGGTCCCATTAGCCCATTAGCTATGAACTCATCAGCAATGTTAAAGCGTTGCTGTTTTTAGTCGAAATTGAGCAACTTTGGTACGAATATCGCGGCGACCCGTGTCATGCCCAAATCATTGGTAAAAATCAAATGGCACGAGCCAATTGGTATTTTTAGGTCCTCTGCAACTTCTCTGACGGCGATTTGACGATTGGTCGATGCTACTTTCTTCACTTCATCAATGTTTTCGTCTGTTGTTGACGAGCTCGGGCGTCTGGCACGCTCTTCGTCGTTCACATCTTCTCGGCCCTCTGAGAACATTTTGTACCACCGATAAACGTTGCTTCGGTCCAAGGTATGCCACAGTCAACATTAGAAATGCGTCCGTGCTCTTAATTTCCTTTTTCACACAAAATTTAATACAGATACTTTGATCCATATTTGGAACAGTCAAAAATCGAAGACAAGCCAAAACACGTGCAAGCAAAACCGCTCTCAAATATTAACTGAGCATTCAAAATGGCCGAAATTTTCGGCATCAGTGAGAGATCTAAGTACCAACATAACGTTTTAATGAAATCGAAAATCATATATACGTTACCCGCGAAAATTCAGCATTCGTGATACGTTTTGAACAGATCTCGTACAGGGATAAATGACCGTAGCGAACGAGACATGTGTCATCGTCAGTGGCCAGAGATCATTTCTATAGTATACTGGTTGATTTAGTGTGGACACACTCATTGTGGTACAGAAAGAGGTTACCATTCAAAAATTTAGTCGATACAAAATTCAGTACGTAATCAGTGAAGAGACAGGCCAGGAATCCACCCAATTAAAAAAAAATCCGGAGACCATAGTAAACACCTGAACTTTCCCCTTTCTTTAAAAGGTTTAAGCCATATAAAAGGATTTCAGTAATCAATAAGAATAAAAAGTAACGATAAAGTTTCTATCTCGATTAATTTTTGTGTTAATTACTTGAAATCTAAACTTCCAAAAATAAATGGAAATTTATTCCATCATAGTAAGAATATCAGTCAAAATATTAAAGACCTTGAAAACTTGAAAACTATCGTTTTGGGGAAACAAGCTTTTGTTCATGGTTCCTAAAGGTGACCCCAGAGAAGGAAACTGGTCAAAAATTGAATTTTTCTTGATTGATATTAATTTCCAATAACTTTATCATCCCTTTTCTGAATTACAATCTGTTGTGAAAAAGCCAAAGTAAATTTAAAAGTTTATCTTTTTGTTTTTTGATTTAAATTTTTAAAGTACTAATATATTCCTGCAATGCTAAGATATATTCAACGTATACGGCGTGTGATAATAATATGAGTTTTTGCCGTGGGTGAACGTAATTTTAAAAATCCATAATGTATGCCCTTGTATAGGAATTCAGGTACGACATTTACTGTGGAAAGGATAAACGAATCTCTCAATACTTTATTTATTCTTTGCATATAAACGTTTTATTTAGTTTTCAATATTGTTTGGATGTTATTTACTTTTGACGCATCATCTAATTTACGTGCAGTTTTGCTTTTATAACAGTTTGCTTACTACGGGGCTATTGTGATGCATTTATTTACGAGTATTATTTAAAATAAGTCTGTCAAATTTTCACATCTTAAATTCATGTAATATTTGGTTATTTATGTAAACAAAATCACTTTATATCAATATTTTACATCCTAATTTGATATAACATCCTATTTTTAGAATTATGAGATGTACTATACATTTTTTTATTTTTTAACGTTTAATATATTAGAATATACCTTTGGTAAATTACTGTTTACTTTCATTTGCCTTCGAAGGCAAATAATGAAACCCTCTTCTACTCGGACGAGTTCCCAAGTTTTAAACTTAAATTTGACTTTTCGTGGTCAATATGAACTTGATGGAGGACGAGAGAGAGAGAAAGGGTGTCTCGAAGTCTATTTGAACTGTTTCATATTTGCATTATTTTATTGCTATGCCACCACGGTCCTTAATGTGGATTTACATGTGGGGTAAAACAATAATGTTTTGCATTGATGTTTAAACTCTCGTTCGAGTGAAGTATTTCTTATTTTGGCATCCGTTATTTTCACTTAACAGCATAACATTCCGGCTCTGGTTCAGTTCTCCTCGAGTACAATCCCTGAGCCACGCATCCCGCACTACGCGGGAGGCTATTTGTTGCCTACCCTAAAGGATAATAGACATTTCTAGAAAACTGGGCTGCATGAATTAACTCAGCCTCTGATTTCTTATCTTTTGATATTGATATGCAGTTTAGAGCAGGGAAAACACCACTATTTTTATCTAATTGCTTTTATCAATAGTTAACAGACATTATGCTCCTAAAATATTTGACTTAGACGTATCTCAGTAGGCGCTTTACCGTGAGCACCCTATTGCTTCTGTGACAATATCACTCTCTAAGATTCAATTTTGAGTGACACCTTCACCAACTACGTACCAAATTGCAGAGTATAAAGATTTTTTATTTTTTTAATAAATTATTAAACATTAAAAATAAAATACTTGACTCCAACGTTTAACATGGCATTTGGGCTTTGATCCTGGGATTCGTTACCAATTGAAATTCAACCACATTTTTATTCTAGAGTGTAGTAAATTATCATTTTATGCATTTTAAATTTTTATTGAAAAAATACTAGGCTGAACCCCCTCGCGTAAGAAATTACGAAGGATTTTCGTCCCAAGTTTTGACCTCCAGACTTGGACTTCCAATGAGTGTATGTCTGTCAAGTGTCAAGGCTGTGATTTCAAGGAGGGTTGCAACCGATACTGTGTGAGTCTTACGTGTGCAGGACAGAAAAGGTACGAAAATAAAAAAAAAGTCCAATAAAAGACGGAAAAAACTTTCGGTATAAGGAAAACTAACAGTAGCGGCTCACGTTGTACTAATAAAAATTCCAGGAATATATTTGCATAATATTACTTCAAAGTGTAGCCTGAAATCTTATATGTATTTGAAATTCAACAGTTAGGAATGAGAAGAAACCAAAATTACCTGTAAATCTTAGGGATAACTGTGTTGTAAAAGGTGCTGGAACTTCCCGACGAAAAGCCAGAGTTATGTGGAAAAATAAATTATTTGGGGAAATTCAAAACAAACTGGTCGTAATAAATATTTAAGGAAGTGAGATACCATTTCAAAAAGTCCATGTGGAAGGAATAAACACAGTTCCATCAGTAATTTTGCCCAAATTTAATCCTTTTGTCTACGTCTTATACAAATTTTGTCATATTTTGTGTTGCCAATAAATGATTTTTAACTACTTTGCCCACAATCATCTATGAACCATCTGCAATATGCACAAGTTTTTATAGTTGATAAAATTGATAAAGATTGACCTCAAGGTAGAAAAAAACTATTGCCTACTTCTGTTGCGCGTTAATAGCTGAATGAAAAAAGGAAAGAGATGTCTGATAACAATCTTGATTTATTAGAACCAAATAGGTAATTTCAGGCTTAACTTTATCCCTCACGGGAAGAAAAAATGCAGATTTGTTAATTTCACTTAATGTGGGCACTTAGCTTTAACTGGAATTATAAATGCCGCAGTTTTTCTTACCGCAATTCATTTATTACGTCAAAAGGTCGGTCCCTAGTCTAAAATTGACTCATTGCGAATTGTTGGACCTCACCTGGATACTTTGCTGACTTTGATTTCAACGTGAAAAAAAGTGAATTTTTATTTATTGAATACTAGAATAGGAAACCGAATGCTCCCTTGATAATATCATTTTTCATGGAAAATTCCACATTTGACCAAGACCAATTTTTGAAAAGAGTTGGCAGAAGAATGAAAAGGAAACTATTTTCAATTTGAGAAACACACATTGCTCTCTATGTACATAAAAACCCATCTTGAATGGCATCCAATTACATTGGTATGTAGATGGGTCAGATTTATGGTATGAATACCAAATTTAGAATTGGAACCCAAAACGCGCCCAACCTATTATTTTGTATTATCTATCTGAACTGACAGGTATTACTTACTCTATACACAATAAAAGGGAAAGATGAGATTTCATGAAAGAGAGGAATTAGATTTTGTTGACTCCGATTGATGTTGAAAGAGCGATTAATTGATCTGTTGCAGTCAGATTTTTCAGTCGAGAAAATCAGGATTCTATTGAAAATGCACACGCTTTGGTCATCTATATCTTTTCCAACCATTTTACTGATAAAATTTGGCTTTAGGTAGTGATACTTATGCATGCATATCCATAGGAAAATGCTGGATTGATGCTTTTAAATCCGTTTTTCCCAAAGCATTACGTTTACCACACGGTTTCTCTTTGTATGATCAAAAACTAGGAGAGCATTTACTAATTTACGGTAGCATTCCAAACTGCTAAGATCATTCATTGGTCACACTCTAAAGGGCCAAAAGTCGGAATATCAATAACGTATTAGCCATTATTTGTGCGCAATACGGTAAATGTGGAACAGAATAGGGAAATACAATTCATTTACCATATAAGCACCACGCTAATAACTTGTATATTCCAAATTTTAAGATAAAATAAAAATTGCACCTCACACAACTTTAGATTGGTTTCAAAAATGCTTTCAACAAGTTCTTATTTTTTTTTGTGGGACGCCTCTATCAAACTTTGATAAATTACCGAAACGGTAATTTTAAGTGGGTTATTTTTTCACCAAAAACGTAATAATATTTATCAATTTATGATAAAAATTTCCCATGTAAAATATGTTGCTCAGTTAAGTAGTTTTTTACTTATCGTGCCCACGAGATAACTATCACTTACATACAGGCAAACAATTACTATCCGGAAAATAGTCGAAACTTTTTCAGAGAAATTTCCGCAGAAATTTCGATGTCAAGTCAAAACAGAACTATCAATTTATTCAAAAATATTTGCACAAGAGGGTTTCAACACTGGTGAAAAATTACGCTCATCCTTTGATCAATGACCGTGAAATGAAATGCATTTTTTTCCGTAGACCTCGTAATTGTTTGAGTAATCATCAACATCCCCGGGACCCTTTAGGTATCCAAAACTGGAAAGAAAATTACTTATAAAACGATTCAAATGACAGAACATGCAACAATGGGATCCTCTAATAATAAAGCAATTTTAATGCCCATATATTTGCGTACATATTTGAATTTTAGGAAAAGAAAGCAAACAGCAGCAGCTTTTCTGAAAGGAGATGCGATTTTAGGGAAATAGTGCAAATATTCTAATAAAAAAGTAAAATGAAACCACTATTTGAAAATAAAATATCGTAACGAATAAAATATAAGTTTGAAACTGCTTTCAGGCCATTCGAATTCCATTCATCACTGCCCTTTGGTTGGCACTCCGAGGTTAATCAGGGGAATGGCCCAAACACGAATTGAATGGGAATCATTAAACGGCAGAGATGACTGGAACAGACAATGAAGGGAATGATTTGACTTTTAATTATCATTTTCCATTACGAGTCGGGATAAATGAAGATGATGGTATAATTTCAACTGTTTACCTAGTCCATTGATTCGAACATCAAACTGGATTTTAACAGTCGGAAGAAGAATGTCAGACAGACCTTCCCATTTATAAAAGTTTTCCCTCCTACGAATGGAAAATTATCAGTAAAATTATGGAAAAATTTAAAAATCCAAAATTTATGTCAAAAACTATGAAGTCCAACGCGAAATATTCCCTAAAAGATATTTAATTGAATATCATCTGCCTTGCTGAAATATTACTCTCAAACTATTTTACTAAAGTAATTAAAAGGAGCAAAATTAAATGGAAGTAGGTGATAGCAAAACGTCTTTCTCCAGAGATATTCAGAAAACATGTATCGTTTCGAATTTTTAAAGAGTGCATTCGACTGTAATCATGCTTGATGCGTCAATTAAAAAATAGCAGAGAAAGGTTGAACGATAAAAATTGACGACGGCTAACCCCAAAATAGCGGGTGAGATTTTATTATCAGACCGTTGTGTTGGCATTCGATGAATAACATGAAGTTAAATTAACGCATTAGATATGTCCTCAATTTTTGGAAGAAATGAAAAATGACATGAAACACTTGGGAAATTTAAGAGAACTCGATTCAATTTTTTAAATTAATAAAAAAAGGTTTGAGTGAAAATTAATTTATTTTAGAGAGTAGACTATATCTGCACTAGGTGTAATCAACAGTCAAAGATGATAAAACATTCTGTAGTTTCCGCAAAAACCACTAATCAAATACATCAATGTGCAAAAAATGGTAAAAATATGATTTTCCACACATACTGGCGTGTATGTGCTACTCAACGAATGCAGCAGTTACATAATTACGTCGAACGCAGTAAAAATTGTCATGTCTTCATTATTAAATGTGCTTCCATGGGGGTGATGGAAGTAAAAAATAGTTTAAAGCCGTGAGAGAAAAGAAAATAAATAAATTAGAAATGCAATGCTTTTGATATAGCGTTTGCGTAACTACCTGTGTTGACTCGGACTTGTGAAGTCAGATGCCGGGATAAAAAATTCTTAACGGGGTCACCATGATTTCAAAATGAGAGCAAATAAAATATACTAATCACTTCTCACATTGAATGAAAAAATTCGCGTAAGGATTTATTTAGTTATTATTTGTTACCAATAGTGTAGTTATTTAGTTATTACTTGTTATTATTCGTGTAGTTGATCAGCAAGATTATCATGTAACTATCAATAAAACTGGATACAATTAGCAGTATTTTTTCAGAGAAAACGTCGCAAACGAAGTTGACATTCACATTCGGGAAAGTAAGAGTGACCACTATTATTTTCGCTTCGATCTGGAATTTCTCGAGCCGCTTAGATTGATTGCACCTACTCTGCTGCTCATACTCCCGTTTCAATCGCAAAGCGGATGGACGGTTACGATTCTGCGCCTTTTGACGACCCTCACTTAATGGGTGCACGCGGCACCACGCTAGTTCAAAAACCGTGGCTTCGGGATAAACCATGCGTTCGAGTGAAGTCCTCCAACCGATTGGCCTAATGTTGTGTAGATAGGGTGATGGTGAACTGAAATAAATGTTTACAGCTGGGATGTAGAATCACGGTCTCCGTTTACAGTCGTGGGAGCGAGTACCCTAACTGGCAGGCAAATGCATAGCAGTCACAATCAAACGTTTAGATCTTTATAGCCCCGCAACTATGTACGTAAAGAGCTCCGTAATCACTACCGCAACATCCTTTGGTCTTTCTATGCGGTCGATTTTATGAAACCTTGGCCCATGAAAAAATACTGGCAATATTTTCCGTAGCTGAACTAAAGAGAAATTTCCGTGTTGAAATTATTGCCATCGTACGACAAGTTTTCCAAGGATACACTGTTACTTAGGAATTTGTTTTCAGCTTTTTGAGAGTTGTGGGATATTCTCAAAGGATAGATTTGTTGGAAATGTGCGAAGACTAAAAGCAGCTTATCCGCCAAAATTCAAGATGCTCGGAGATAATGAACTCGCTGGAATGGCTTAAAACAGAGGATACATATTCCCGGGCTCTTTGGTTGGGGAAAATTGCGGGCCATTAAACACTTTTTTTTGAGCGTGACATAGAGCGGGTGAGGAAAGGGAGGGAGAGTGAGATCCCCCCAAATTGCCTCTCGGTTTTAAGCTTACAAAAGCCGCCCGCGTGTTCATGGGTCGTTTTCTGGCTTAATTACTTGACAGGCTGGCCTCTGATTGAATCACCCCCAAGCGGCGCGTGTTTATGCGATTACCTGATTCGAGTGGCTGTCGCCTGGGGGCACTCGGCGCGGCTTTGATTACCAGAAATACGGCACGACCCTTGCACCCCCTCACCTCCCCCTCGCCACTCTCAAGTTCTCCCCACCCTCCCCAGCCCCTGCACCCTTCACCCCTCCCGCGCGCACCTAACTTATCGACTGCGACCCAAGTCCTCGACCCTTCTCCCCACTCCCACCATCCTTACCGGGGCGCAAACCCGCTGACCTCGGCAATACCTCCAATTTTTCCCTCTTCCTTCCGTCGCCGAAACTTTACAGCCAGACGCAATTATATGCGCGTGTTTACCCTGGGTGCTCGGAGAGGCCACATGGGGTCTAGAGAGGGAAGGGTTCGAAGGTTGATGGAACGCAAAAAACGAGAAAATGAGCCAAAAGAATAATTTCTTTCAGAGGAACCCGGAGTGCTTGGAGCTCCTCATCTATGTCTGGACGGAGAAGGAACTTGGGAGAAGAAATCTATGAAAAATTGAAAGGACTTTAGGGGCATCGTCACGTTAAAACTTTTTTCTGGGAGCATAAAAATTTTCATAATATTTACGTTAGTTGACTTGGATTCTTCCATTAAATTATCACTTCCAAGAAACCATTGCCTTAATGTATGGTCAAATATAGACCATATTTGACAATATCTTTTTTAAGCTTTCCCAGAAACGACGACGGGACGACGGTCACCATCTTTCTGGCAATAAGCTAAAGGGTCCGACAAAAAATATTTATATCTATGGACGTTTAATATTCACTTTTAGCCGATGATTTTCCACACACGTGCGCGTTCCCTGTCATCTGCTACCATTTGAAATTCATGATTAAGTAAAATCACCGTAAATATTCTATAATATTATCCATTTTTGTAACGTAACTACATGCAGCCTTTACATAAAAGAAAAATAATCAGTGCTTCCTCTTCGGTATGGCTGGTAAAGGGACATGTGGATGTGCAACACTTTTGAAAATTGAATGAGGAAATGGTATGAAAAGAACAACATCTGTTTTCTATGATTATTGTGTTATAATTTTGAAATTTAAAGCGTTGATTAGTTTAGAATTGTTCGCATTATTACCAATGCATTCATTTATAATGCAAGCGTGATGAGACCTTTATGTCAAAACCAGCAAACATTTCATACCCTTAAGCAATTTGCATCGGGCTAGAATGAAAAACAACACCTAGCAAGTCCAAATTTTAATTTATCGTGGGAAGATGCGACGACAGCAAGAGATCGGCCGACGTTCGAGACCCTGTTCTACATGCAAATTGCAGTATTTCCCCTTTTGATTACACATCCAAAATTTTCCCCCTTTTAGAGAGTAATAAATCTGTATATATTAAGGAAAACCCAAAGAATTACGTAAGAAAATCCTGTTTTATCTGTTGGTGAAAAAATTAAACTTCAAAATAAAATAATAATGCAGTACAATATTGCAAATAATTTTGTTAAGGTCAAAAGGTCTATGGCGAAAAATGAAAATAAAGAAGTTTCTTGATTCGCAGCATACACAGAAGATATCTACGGTCACCTTGACGAGGTTTCCGCTGTGCCTTTTATACTTTTAAGGCAAAAATTAAAATCGATTTTTCACGTAGAAATAAACAAAAAAATTGCATGAACGCTGAATATTACGGCCAAAATTCCTTACCTGAATAATTAGCATATTTCCGGGGATTCCTATTCCAGAAATTGTATGAAATGGAGAGAAAAAAGGAAATTTAATTTTTTATGTTGAAAAACTAGAGATGTGATTTAGGTATACAGATATCTAGTTTTCATTTATTATGCTCTTTCCTTTTTTAATAAATTCAGATTGATATTTTCGATAAATTACATTCCTCGTTTTTATTTTGTCAATTTGTGACAAAATTCTCACAAAAAAACGAGCACCTTAATCATTTTTATATGACTATCCGATGAATGTTAACTTTTATTTTTGTAACTCCTGAGGTAAACTATGTTATTTGCTCTGTCTTTCAATTTTTCTAAAATAATTAATGTATGATAAGATAAATTTTGCATTGCTGTCTCTATATTCAATACAATCCCAAATAAAAAAATATCTACAATATACGTATATGATTTGAACCGATAAAAAGGATGGTACAATTCAATAAAATTATCAAAAGTAGAAAATTCACAACGGTTATAAAGATTGCCATACTTCAAATGATGCAACAGGAATTGAATTTTATCTCGGTGAACATTGCAGCCCACAAAAATCAATGAATTAATTCCAGCATAATACAAATACTAAGCGGTTGAGGAGTCGGCTTTGGGATATCACAAAATTTAATTTTTAATGTTGTTCTAGGCAACTAAATTCTTTCACATATGACTAGTTCAATTTGATGTCACCATACAAAAAATCCATATTCAACGGGGTTGGTTTTCTCATTCGCGCATTCTCGTGGGTTTCGCCACTCGTGAAGTCAAATGCTCTAATTCTGCAAATGCGCAATATCATTATCGGTTATCCCATTCTAATTGATTATTATTGTATACAAACGTTGTCATAGGTTTGCAAGTGCACGAATGAGGCATTGGATTATAGTGCTCGTGAGCATTAATATCAGATACAAGTGTGTGTGTGCGCGTGTGCGTGCGCGCGTATTGCTTGAATACTCATGAACGTGAATATATGTAATAATAACAAGATATTTGATGACAGAAAAAAATATTTGTTACACTTTCAGAAGCCTTTTTAATTTTTCGTTAATCGTGATTGCGCATCTATCGGAAGTTCAAAGAAGATCTGTGTTAAATTTATTTTTGTGTATGTATTTTAAGTATTGTATTTCTATATATATATATATATATATATATATATATATATATATATATACATATACATATATATACACGTATATTCATTCAAATGGAAATAGATAAGAGGAAAAGGGATAGGAACACATAAAAGACAAACACAGGAGTGATGTGGAAGGCGGAATCCATTAGGATGTAAGCGCAAAAATGTTTCCTTAACCGGGAGTTGAACCACGGATCTCCGACTTGCCGGGCGGATGTGCTTCACTACTTATAATTATTTATGCCATATTTTGGTATTGAGGCGTTGCATAAAAATTCTGCAATAATTTCTGAGTCAATAAAGAACTTTTTTTTCAACCGGGATACGGAAAAAATTTTAATTATTTTTTTTCGTTGAATCAGCAAAATTTTAGTCTGTTTAAATTTAATACGAGTTTGAATTACCGATTACAAACATTCATGTAGTAATATTTTTCTATAGTATACCAAATGAATGCAAAGCTCCTTCATCCAATAGCTACAAGACCGTTATCTACCAAGCAGCAAAACACTACGTTTAAGAAGATGTTTTTGGAATCAGAAGTGTCAATCACTGGAAACCGGCATTATACTCGGACATTGTACATTTCAGGGATGCACTGGGTAATGAAAAGAGAACTATTGACCTATACGAGGTGTATTAAAAAGTATCGTTACTATTGTGTTTTTTCAAAAATTATTTATTTATTCATGAATATCTTTTTTGTCCCATTCAAAGTAATTCCCATTGGATATTATACACTTGTGCCAACGTTTTTCCAACCCTCGAAGCACTTCGAAAAATCATTTTTTGTGATCTTGTTCAGCTCCTTCTTCGATGCAGCTTTTATCTCGTCAATCGTAGTGTAGCGTCGCCCTTTCATGGGCCTCTTCAGTTTCGGGAACAAGAAAAAATCACTGAGGGTCAGAACTGGGAAATACGGTGGCTGCGGCATCATTAGTGTGTTGTTTTTGGCCAAAACTTCGCGCACAAGCAACGATGTGTGAGCAGGGACAATGTCATTGTGCAAAAGCCAATTTTTGATCTTCCACAAATCCGGGCGTTTGTGGAGGATTACTTCGCGCAAATTGTGCATAACTGCTCGTATTTGGTGATGTTAATACTGGCTAGTAAAATTACTTACTGGGTACCCGGATCGCTGGATAAGAGTGATGGAAAGTGCCTTATTTCTTTTGCCCTCCTTGTGAAACACCTCAAAAAGGGATCAACTGGCGTGCGGCTGAAGTAAGATGCCTGGGTAGCAGTGTATGGTCGAGGATGAATCGCCCCAGGCAGTGTATCTTCTAGCGAGATCCACGTTTCAGAGCTCAACACTTGAGTATGTCACGAATTGGGTCCTTGTTTATGATCGCATTCCGTATTGTCTCTTTGCTTTGTAAACCTTTGTGACATGCGGAGGAAAGGATCGAAATTAAGGTAATTCGCTTATAAGGGCATTGCGCAACCGGTGCAGGTCTGGTACCCACCTCAAAATGCGGCGTTCAAGGGACGCTTGGAATTGATTACAATTGTATTGGTTTGATTTTACCGTTGGGGTAAAATAAGAGAGAACTACACCGGCACAGAGTTACAAGTAATTGGTCCTCCCTCGCACGATACGCTGTCATAACGAAATTTAAACCAAGTACCCGATTGTATATACTTTAACACCAAAATTTAAAGATTTAGTCGAACAAATTGTTAAAATATATATGGAAATTTATGTTTGTATATGTACGAGTGTTTGTGTATTTCAACAAATGCATGGTTCATTATGATAGTAATGCGCATGATATTATTTTGACGCGACTATCCATGGCAGCGTGGTAAAACTGGTCGGGAAACGTGGTGAGGGGTTTGCCCTTCCAACGCAGTCGGTTGCCAGTTTGCTCCAAGCAGTCTGAGCGGAAAAACGTGCCTCCGCGTTTGCAAATATGTTTTTCCAACACGACAACTCTTTGTAACACGGCACGATGGAGTTCCTAGCCAAACGCCACATGCCACCGGCCACATGTCCTACGTTACCAACATCCTGGCCCGGAGCACCATTTTCTCCCGACTGAAGAGAAGTTGAAAGGAAAGCATAGGGAGACCGTGGAAAACATCCAAAAGCATGTAACAACGTTTCTGAAAGACATTCCCGTCGAGGAGTTTCAGGCTGCCTTCCAGGCGTAGCAGACACGTCTCCGCAAGTGTATTGATTCAGTGGGAGAGTATTTTGAAGAATTTAAATAATTTATAGAAGTAAAATCAATTAATCTATTTTCCCAGAGAATGCGCATTAATATTAGAGTGGACCCCATATTGAAATGCATGCATGAACTAAATTATTTTACCGCTAGTGATCTAAAACCCTCCGCCATATGCTCTTGCGGTGGTTTGCGGGACATCGCGTAGATGTAGAAGGCAGTCCAACCCCAGGGTATAGTTGAAGAGGGTAAGCGTTACGTACTCGATCACATTTCCAATAAAGGCAAATATGTTTAATATAGACTAATAACCATGCACATGAATGAGCAGCAAATGTCGAAAAATGATTTCGACATTTGATTTGTTCGATTCCGGACGAATTCAATCTGCATCCCCCAGAGTATTAATAATACGTTATCCTCAAAATTTCTTTTGATAAATGTCGTATGGTATGAATACGTAAAAGTGGGGTGGAAACTCATGAATCACAGGTTCAATCCCTGCGGAGCCAATAAAACTCGTATTTATTGACGAAATCCGTAGTCAAGATGGGCTAAGGCTTTACATAGGTTAGCTCTGAGGAGCTGGTTTTATCTCCGAATGTGACGAGATTTTTGGGTCGCTATTCGCGTTTCACATTTGCATTACTTCGATAAAACTGCATATACCAATTTAAGTCTCTATAATGTTTTATTGAGCAGCGAAAATATCGCTATGCAAGAAATATTTACCTTCTTCTTGCTTCAGAAAGGTACTGGAAATTATTATAAGGTTATCTACCGGTTAAAGTATGTTTTTGGATGGACACAAATACCACATAAATATTGTGACTCCTAACAAAACAAAACTCAATCGAGTAACCTACTTAACATGAAGTCCCTCTTCATCTCTGAGTACTTTCTTCCTCCCTTCATCCTATCCAACATCCCTATCCCGTTCCTGCCCTTTCCTCGTTTGCCTAACATTCTCCCCTCAATTACAGTCTTCAACATCCCGCTGCCGGTCAATACCCCCTTCATCCACTTTTCCTGTCTCCATAGGATTTCTCCCAACAAACCCCTCACTTCGCCCACCATACCAAAAACTTCCTCATTTGTTTTCTTCTCTGTCCATTTCACCTTCTCCATTCTTCTCCACACCCACATTTCAAAAGCCTCCAGTCTACGTCTATGCTCCTGCTTCAACGACCACGTTTCCGCACCGTACATAACTGCGCTCCATATCAAAGTTTTTACGAGTCTTTTCTTAATATCCTTACTCAACGTCCCTGTCATTAACTCCCTCCTCCTTGTGAAAGCCTCTTTGCCTAGCGCAATTCTTCTCCTTACGTCCTTACTACTTTGACCGTGTTGGTCCAAAACACTATCGAGATACTTAAACTGTTCTACCTGCTCTAGTTCTTGCCCTCCTATTTTAATATTGTACTGGAAATATGTTACATAATTTCGTACTCTACTTATTTCAGACTGTTACATTACATGCGCTAATGTGCTTGAACGAATCAAACAGAAAAATTTTCTAAGGGGGTAAACGACACTGGAAAATTGTGAATGCGTAGGTTTACGTCTAAGTATGTGGCATTACGAATTCTGTAAAGCTTCAGACAGAACACTATGTGAAAGGAAAAATGAATTAACGGAATGCCTCTGAGATGTATCTGGAATACGACCGACGGGGAGCATTTTAATGCGAACTCAAATAATTTTTAAAACTTTTTCCTAAAAATTATTCTTATAATCATGATAACTTGGAAATTAAGCGCTCTAATGTATGGATCGCAACGCACCTTGATAAAGATAATTTTATGCTCGAGGGACCATAGGCAGTAAAATGTAGTATGTTGGTAAGTAATATGTGTTGTAATAAACTTTATTAAAGCCAATAGTGTTCAAAGTAGGCAGTGGATCTCCATGGATCCTCCATTATATTCACTCACGCCTTCAGGGAGATTTGCTTCGAAGATATCGCTTTTTCAATATTGCTATAAGTTCTTAAAACAGTTATAGAAGTTCAAAGCTTGCAACAATCCATGCAATAAATATTCAATTTTTCAAGTGACGTTGCTTTTAAATGAAGAAATACAAACGACTTGAAACGCATCCCATCCGGAAGTTTTACTCAACTCGTCATAAAATTTTAGATTTTTTTTCTATTATGTCACTTTCTTCCGCTAAGTAGCGAAAGTGAATCATACATTAACCCTAATACAGTTAGATATCATTTCAATGAAATATGAAACGTTCAATATTTCAATAACACTTTAAAAGCTCGTTGAATTATCATCGACCTATATTTATACATTTAAGGTGCAGTGGTTGACCAGGCATGTCTGCCTGTGGAGCCAAAGGTGAAACTCCCTTAACCGGCGAAAATTTATTAAATCAATTTGTTTAATTAAAAAAAAAGGTTTTCCGGAACGAGACAACCATAGATTAATAGGAGAATCACAATAATGGTATTTCGAAACAAGGCAACGGGAAAAATAGACTCCTACCAAAAAGCTAACCTGAACCCATGGTGAAATGCATCAGTTTCACCATTAGGCGTTGGTGGCGCAGACCAAGTGGGTGGGCCTGGCATCAGCTGCCACAGCTGCGGGCGAGAGTGAAGTTCACGGTATCGGTCGCAGTACTGCGATGTGGAAGGCAACGGGAAACCACCAAATTATTCTCCCTAGAATTTGCAGCCTTGCCTCGCATTCAAGTATAGTAGAATGGAAACATATGGCCTGTATTAAACCATTTTAAGAACGAAATACTGATTATAATGATTTATTTTCTAGCATACATATACATTTCAACGCGGATAGAGCGCCGGTGTGCATACAAGCCGCAGGGATCGACATTGGATTTGAAGCACTTTGGATTTTTCTCCATGAATAAATGAAGGAAAAAAGTCAAAATAGGATTCAGAGTGAATAAAAATTCAAATAAAATACATGATTTTTTTGTTAATAAAAGAATCAATCGAAAATGACGAAGAAATAATTTAAGTTAGGGGTACGAGAGCATTAGCCAAATCGGTTTGGTGGAGTTCAGCCGTCCGATGAACTACAAAAATACGGACCTCATTAATCCCAAGGGTTGTCATAACTTAGGAACGGACGATGAACTCCGTGAAAATAAACACAGGAGAACCAAAAGGTGGGCCCAGGGAAGGAGTGTCCCCCCTCACTCCGTGGTCTATCCTGGTCATAAACCTAGTGACCCAGTGACCCCCTAGTCCCTTATGGACTGTTCCTGCGGATGCTGGAGACTGCGTTTTGCGGCTCCTAGCAAAACCACAACATGGTTTTGACTCGCCTAGGGCCATTACTCTGGGTCTACGCCCAGATATAGAGCTTATAAATACTCAATGGTGCCGCGATGTTTCACGATAACCATTTGTGGAACCAAATAATTGTCTAGAGCGATACCATCCAGTGGAAAACAAAGAATACAGTGGCTTGAATCCGTTATTTGACGAATAAACATACTTTAGGCAATATTCTAACCCACTACTTCCAAGTTGAGCGTGGAGCACTCATCTTACCTGAATTACCGTTTATTTTGTCGGCATATTATTCTGGAAATTGTATTTGTGTAATTGACATGTCGCGTAACGCCGAGAGGTTGTTTTGGATTTTATTTGATGGTGTACCGGTGAATACGGCTTTCAAAACTTTTAAGTTCCAAACTTGATTATTCTTTAATCGCTTTAGCAAGTTCATCAGCGATGTCCAAATTTAGAAGTAGATATCCAACCTAGGGTGGTTCTCATGCGCGACTGCGCCGCTTCCCCGCATTCAAAATCCACCCCTGCTTTCGCTTTCTCTCTCCATTCCCTCCAAATTCCAAACTCCATTGCTCGTCAGTAAGTACTCTTCCTTTATTCACGACGGGGTAGTCTCAGGGGAAAATGGGATTAAGAGGAAGAAGACGGAAACAATGAACAAAGAGCGGAGGGACGCAAATCGAAAAGATTTTTGGGGTTACGTGTGGGGAAATGTAAAGGTTACGGGGGATGGGTTCATCACCAAAGAAGGATCGCTTTCACATCTTTATACACAAAGACACACGTTCGTATTTCAACCCTTGAGCATTAATATATTTCCGCTGATCACAAAATTGCGTCACGGGTCCAAAACTTTGGCGGATTATAGGAGGACAATGAGACAACTTCATTTCTATGCCACTCCGATCGTCAAACCCTTCTTCCTAACCCCTACAACGGGAATATTTCTCCTTACCCTGTAACGGTTTTCCCCTTAAAAGTGATATTCATTTACACTCCATATTCCTGATGTCCTCGCCGTCGTAATGAGGCAAGGGCTGTTTTCCGATTAAGATGAAGAAAATGTGTGCACGGCTTGGAATTACAGACACAAGAAGACAATGTCCGTTTTTCTGAGAGTCATGGATAGATTTTATTTCGTCAAAGTTTAAGCTGAGAGCCCTTGATATAATGATACACTTGATATAATGAGTATACTCCATTCCTTTTTAAAAGATCAAAGACTTCAAGAATATCATGAGGCAATGGCATTTCCGGGTAGGTATTACATATTTATCGAAAAGGTTTTTCCGTTTTTGCAATAAGGTTTTTTCCTGCCGAGTATAGTCTATAAAAATATAATTAATGAATAATTCAATATTCAAAAATACATAAAAGATTTCGAGAAATACGGAATTACATTAAAAGTTTTCTTTATCTACTTCTCAGAGATAATTTAGGGTAGGATCGATTCTTTAGAACGTGACTGAACATTTGCTTAATTAGTAGTTTTAATAAATAGCAGAATAAATAGCATTTCATAAGAATTTAAGGCGAGTAATTATATACGTAAATTAGAAAGTAGTACACCTTAACGACACAATCTGGGGAAATAAAAGCTTAAACAAGAAACCAAATCCAGAATTTATAAAACAACAATCAGACCGTCTCTCACTTACAAAACCGGATATGGCCTTCGTATCTTAGACAGAAAGATTTCTAGACACTGAAGATATGAAAATACCCCGAAGGATCACAAGCAAAATACATTAAATAGGGAGAGGAGCGAAAGCGTAGGGAAATTATGCAAATAATAAAATATGTATATCATATATTGAAACGGAAAAAGAATGGAACGAATACACGGAGAAAATGACAAGCTATAGAATAGTACACAAAATAAGAATTAAATTATCCACAGGTAGAAGAAATAATGTTATACTTGGAAAAGTATCGTGCGGCAACCAATACAAGATGCTTAAATTGAAGATAAACAAGAGGAAATGGGAGAAGGAGATTTTAAGTGAATCCGACGGTTGATGCTAATTCCTTCCGTGCTTTGGGTTTTTAAACGATTGCATCCAATAGAACATCAAACCCACAGGCGGCCTTCGATCCCGAGGCCTTTGGGATTTAAAATACATTAGAATGATGACAAAATGGAAATTAAAAATTAACTGCATCATTCTCCCAAATGTTTTGAGGAAAAATTGTCAAATTTGAAAGTAATTTTAATCATACCTTTCAATTTTGTGATTATTCCCATTTGAACTATGGTTGAAAATAAATAGTTTGAAAGAAAGTCTACAATATTAATTATTTAACTGTTACCAAATCAATTATTGTACAATAAGTATAGTTATGCATCACCATTTAAATTAGTTTTCTAAGGAGAATCTTCTAATATCCGACCTTCTATTCTCCTTCAGCGCTGATTTCGTCCCTGCTTCTTTTCCGGCGGAGAAAGACGAGACATTGATTAGTAACGAGTTTTAACATTTCACAAAATGCATCGGATTATGAATTTTTTCAGTAATTACAGTGCTATTAACTCCACATCAGTCAGTTATATTCTTTGCTAATTGTTCATTTTTATAACTAAGGGAGTAGAACATCATAGTTTTATTAGTAATGAACTTGGAGCACAGGGTGCATACACTTTTTAACTAAATTTTTTTGTTTGATTAGATTGCGTGCCATATTCATCGACGTGGATTGAATAATAGTCTTCTGGAGGTTGTCCATTACAGAAATCGAATTGGGTCATTTGTTTGAAAATGAATTTTCACTCGACCTCGCGACTGTATCTGCACTTGTGTATTCCCGCTTTTTCCGCGTTCCAAATCACAAAAGGCATACATTCATTAAACAAATGCATGAGCTTCGAAAAACGGTGATAAATTATTGCGACAGCTTTGAATTCTTCAGGATGTGGTAGTGATATTTCAAATGATTCAGATTTTTACTCTTCCATTTCACTTTTCTCCAAATCATTAATCTTTGAATGAGTCCTATGATTTCAAAATCATTTACATCAAATGTATCAAGGATAAATATTTTCCGTAGGAATGTTAACAAAATCATTTCATTCCACACATACTTGTATTTCCATCCAACTCCAAGGGTACAGGTAGATTAAAAACACTAAAGTATAATAATTGAAAATGTCCCGGGTAATAAACTTTTCCAGATTTGAGAAATCAGTCAACGGAGATCAACGGAATCAACGGAGATTCTTTTACTGATCGTCGATGTAACATTCTTTCCCACCTGGTCCTTTGAGTTCATCTGTGATTTTTTTCCTCTTTATTTCCATTTGTCACACGTCCAATCTTTTTACAGGTAAGGAAAAAATAGACTGAAGTTGTCGATAAATTAAAATCCATTAAAACTAGAATTTAACCGTATATCGTATCCTACTCAATATTCTATACAATATCTTTAGTAATTATTGTTTTTTGAATCGTTTCCAGAATATTAGCTAGTGTGTCAAGCAGACAAATCTAATATTCCGAAGGTAATTGTTATTTTATGTTGTCGTCACTTGAGTATTCTAATATCTTTCATGGCCGAAAATCATTAAAAATACAAAATTAAACCCATTTGTTTCATTCAAACCATTTGATAATTATTGGTAGATTACCGCTTAACGCATGTTTGGGATGGCAACAAACTGAAAATTGCTGCATTTTTTACCTTGTCTAAAAAGACAAGCCAAGTGCATTGAACCGTCCTTCAAATCCCCATACTTTCTACTTCCCTTCTTTCCGTCCGACATGCCTATCCTATTCCTGCCCCTTCATCGCCTGCCTAATGTTCTCTCCTCTATCATAGTCTTTAACATCCCATCGATAATCAACATTTCCTGTATTTTTCTTTCGAACCTCCTTTGGATTTCGTCAAACAATTCCTCCTCGCTCCTCCTCCGTCATTTTTAGTACTTCTTCGTCTGTTTTTCCTTCCTTCCATTTTCCCTTTTTTGCCCTTGTCCATGTGTAAAACCCAAAAGACTACAATCTTTATCAATCATTGTGCTTCAACAATCAAGTTCCATACGAAACCACGCTTCATATCAAAGTTTTAACGAGTCTATTTTAACATCCATACCCAACGTTATTGTTATAAATTACCTCCTCCTCATGAAAGCTCATTTAGCTGGACCGATTCTCCTTCTTATTTTCCTATTGCGTAGCTCACTTTGCTGACCTGTCTTGGTCCAAATCGCTGCCAAGATAGGTAACTTGTTCCATTTACTCTAGTATAGCCATATATTTTAATATTTTACTTAGCCTTCATCTTTTTTAAAAACCTCATGACTTTTATTGCATTTATTCTTATTCTATACACATCAAACTGATTTTACTTTACATCCTTGACAATTTATTGCCTTTAATTGTCAAAATTCTTCGCTTCCCAAGCACTTATCCTCGTGTTTCAGAAGCAGTCGATGATTTCTGTTGATTAATTGAAAGGATTTTGCTTTATATTATTCCTTTCTAAGGAGCAAATGGGTTTTCTAAGTCTATATACCTCACTACCCAAAACCTTTAATGTGAAAACGCTATTATAATAGGGACAGCAGTCCTCACAGTTTTTATTTATTTCAGTATGCCTGGTTGGATATTTTCTCTTCAGCTTTACCCATATTAAGGGAAAAGGAAACGTCCAAATTTTCTGATACATATCGGAAATGATATGGCCAGGAACATATTTCGGTACATTTTTATGATCAGAATACTGATGAGGTGAGTATCCTCGAAGGGAATAATGCATGGCTAATATAATAAGTATCAATGTAATTAGGATAATATTTTCAACCCAAAATACTTCTGACTCGGCCCCCTAATCATTCGTTACGCCAGAGTTTCATCTTTTGACGCTCTCGGCAAGGATATTATTTTTGACTAATGACCATACATCATATAGTTTACCAATTAAAGAATAACTATGCGATAACTAGTGATTTTTTTTGTTCCTGATGTCGGAATAAGATCAATAGCAAGGGACGAGGCCAATGGCTGATGTTGAACGGAGGGCAAACAAATTTTATAGCAGAGATCTTTTGTAATCTCATGAATGGATTTGGAAATACTCGGGGAGCAAGGATGAGCAAATGAGAGCGTAGAGGCAATTGAGAGTTTAAGTCAGAGTGATCCAAGGCAAAATTAAAGTATTCAGTAAAATGTTCAGCCTTGAGAATAAGCTGTAATGGAATAATACTGACTGGGGCAGATATGCTGGCAGCGGAAGACTTGAGCGATGATTGGGAAAGTTTAAAGAAATGATTGTGGAATGAGCTGAAAGTATGAGTGAAGAATGTGGTCTTGTGGATGAAAAATGACCCCTCGTGGAATGCAGAAATGAAATATTCTGAGAGTGCTAGGAAAGAGGCATATACGAAATTAAATGCTGCTAATAGTGAGAAAGCTCGGATGACCGAATACCATGTTTAAAAAAGAGAAAAAATACCGTGAAAAACAATGATATCGAGCCATGGCGATAAAGAAAATTCTGTGTTAATCAAGAAATTTTCAACGACAGTTACGTAAATATTTGAGTCAAATGGCAAACAGATAGATAGATTGTTTTCTTTATTTTTGGATCGAGACTATAGAGTCTCTTCTGCCAACTAACCCCTAAAGGATAAAATGGCAAATGACATTAACGAAACACTCCGAAGGACAATGGGAAATAAAATTAAACGTGGATTCACGTACTCTTTATCTAAGTAAAAGTTTTGATATGTGGACATTCATCGCGAAGAAAGTAATTTCTTCTGACCAGGACTTAAACCAGGTATTTCAAGTGCGTTTCGGGCAAAGGAGAGATATGAGTTCGAATTCGGTCAAGTTAAATTATAAGCATTTTAACTTCAAATTTCTGCATACTATTTACCACACATCAACTCCCCACACCGTTAAATATCCCGAATAATTCCTTATCCATCCCATAGGATTAATATTATGCATAGGGTCTGAAAAGGAATCATTGGGGATGAATATATATATATATATATATATATATATATATATATATATATATATATATATATATGTTTAATGCAAGTAGTAGTGGAAATAACGTCACCGAGAGAAAGGATCTCCTTCACGTCATGAAAATTGAACCTTGGCCACACCCTCTCTCAGACTATAACACTTTACTCACGAGAAGGAGGTTTCTTTGGGGACAAAAACCATCAACAGTCCGACCGGGTTAAAGCCGTGGCCGCCTGAAATTTTTACACGAGAACTTGAGGAGTGAGCGTTAAGGTGGATGGGATGAGAAAGGAAACACCCAATGCTTACCCTGTACACAGTTTGCCATATGTACTGAGGGTGAAAACACGCCGACCAGTAAACATCTCTCTCACCCACACTCCACTCTAACATCCACCGCTTGCTTTGACAGTCCTTTTTTTTATTAATCCATCTCGCCGATTTCGCCGCTGAAGTGAAGTCGAAGAACGTAGCGCCGCCCAATGCCGTGTATTAAAAAAAGAATGAATGCTGGCCATCCCCTACTCCCTATCTCCTCCCCGCTTTGCTATTCCCACGGTTTTGTTTCCTCCCAATGTTTCGCGGTGGTTTCATTAATTAATCCGATTAAACAGCAAGAGAGCGAGCGAAAATTTTATAGAGACGGTATCTTTTGGCGTAACATGAAATAATCTCGCGCTACCGTTTTCTTCTTTACATATGGGGTTTCGTATCGAGAATGATGTTCATCATTCATTTATTTTCAATTGAATATTTTCGGCTAAATGCTTTCACGTAATCCATATCGCAGTCTTACTTCAGCGCATGAAATGCACGGTTCTAATACGTAATAACGCAATTACGGCCTTTTCGCAATTATGTGTTTGACCATATGTCAAAATGGGATGGAAATTAAAAGAGATTACCAACGGAAATGAAAAGGAGATTAAGGAAATAAATATTCTATACTGAGCTATTTGAATGGTTTCATGAAACCAATTTTGTATGCTACAAAATAGTCGCGACCATTAGATGACCTCAAAAATCAAACAATAATTAGACGTATATTTGAACAAATTTAACTGAGAACTGAACAAATATATGAGAAAAAAATTGGAAAATTTAAAAACTTCGACACTTGGATTATATTTTTTCGTTTAAATTTTCCTCTGCAGGAGAATCACGTCAGACTAATTCAGAATCTATGCTCTGAATTTGTTACAATTAGGAATAAAATTCCTAAATGGTAGAATATTCGAGATTTACGCGTGTGTTTTCTGGAAACCAAGTTATTCATCAGTTACGAATACCTCTTGCGAGATTATTTTGAGACTCTAAAGCATTTTCTATCGGGTAGTATGGGAGAAGTAAAGTTTTTGGAAGAAGGAAATTGAAGAATTTTTAGTTAAAGCCCAAGGGTGTCTAAATGCATAATGGAAGGAGCCTTTTACTTATTACGCCGGTAATATCATAAGGAAGACCTCAATTCTTCAGAAATAGGAAGAAAAGTTTCTTGTCTATAATGGATAGATTATTTTAAAGCTTAAACATTTTTATGTTTTTCCATATTAATATCATTAAGGTTGATGAATTTTTCTAGGCGCTGATGCAACTTTTGAATGCCCATACATAACAGTTCATCGCCATTTTTTTACTTCGGACTTCATTTTTCATTTTCTCATCGCCACCTTTCACAGATGACGAAACCTAGGTGTTCTACAAGGCCTGCCTCAGAAATAAGAATAATAAATTGGGGAAAAAATTATTACAGATCAAAGTTCAAGTTGCTAAATTTCTTCATAAGAGGACCCTTATGTATCGACAGACCAATGCCAGTGCCTCCTCCAGTTGTGGTATGCTTCCTTTAAGGCATCACCAGGACCCTCGTTCAGGCACCTCGTCATGGTCTTTTTGGCGTAATCTAACGTTCCAAAATAATATTCAAAGGGATTATACTTGAGTCGTACTCAAAGACATGTCTCGTCACCAGTAACCACCTACTCTAAAAAATTAGGGTCACTTTCACCGTGGACCAAGGGGTCAAAGGAAAGATTGTCACACAAGCAGTCTTTGGAAAGCACCTTGGAGACCAATTTGGCACACTTTTTCATAGCTAAATCTTCTGTAGGGATGAATGCACTGTGATTTTCTGAATATTTCACTCTTCTGCTGACATACAGAAACTTGGGGGTCAATCAGGATTGAGCATGCGTCTCACTTTTTGCAGATTTTCATCACACTGTGTTGCTGATGAATTTCTAGGACATTCCTCATCTTCAACCTCCTCGTTACCCTTCCAAAACATCCTGTGTAAGCAGAAAACTATCACTTGGGACATTTCTCCATCTCTATAAGCATCCATAACCATGGTTATGGCCTCCGGTCCCAACTTTCCAAGCTTAATGCATAATTTTATCGCATATCATTGCTCCATGGAAAGTGACATCGTGAATACGTGACATGACCGTCGAGCAGGGGTCCAGTCTAGCATTAATCCGCACGCTGTAAATGCCCACAGTTAACTGACATGGGTCGCGTTGCTTTTCCAAGATCTCCCGTTACCTTTTCCACCTCAAATCACTCCAATCCAGCCATCTGCATTGGTGGCAAAAGAACTTTTACTTATTTTTGGGACAGACCCTGTACTTCACACCTGGGACCAAACAGGAAGCACGTGATTGGTGGCATTTCTCTTCGCCAATGCCGCGAAAATTCAAACAAATACAATCCGCCGGCAATGCCATGGAAACCGTTTTTTGGGTTTGAAACCAAATGTCGTTCGATTTCATGACTCCTGGGTCAAAATAAGCACTGAAAAGTGCTACGAGATACGTAAATAGCTCAGATAGGGTGATTCAGAACCGGAGAAGAGGGAATGTCGAGGAAGGGCGTAAGTCTTCTCCAAAACAACGCTTGACCCTTCATCGCCCCTCAAACAGTTGCTCTCCTGCAACAGTTTGGATGGTGCAACATCATTCACCGACTCTTAAGTCCTTACTTGGCATCCAGTGACTACCACTTGCTATCTAAGATGAAAGAACATATGGCTGGAAAGCTCTTCAACGACTACGACGAGTTAAAAGATAAGGTCCAACGTTTTCTTAACGACACGGTGGCAATCCGGTATGATATGAGTACAAAAAAACTATCCCAGTGCCTACAAAAACGGATTTATTTAAATGGTGATCATGTAAAAAATGGAGGAATATATACATTTTAAAATTAATGCATCAATTATTGAAAATAAACGTTTTTTTATTCCTTAAAAAAATGAGGATCTTCCTTTTGGGATTTTCCTCGTACACATTACGTCATCGATTCCCAAGGCTCTCCTACCTTTTACCCTCTAATAACTAACTCTCTCGTGTTCTCAGTTTTTGTAGCTAATTTGTTTGCTATTGACGTTCCATCCGTTCCTACTTTCTCCCGTGGGCGTGGAATCATTTTGTTTTCATTTGTGATTCCACTGAAACAAAAGTTATTTTGTGTACAATCAATTAAACGCCGATAAATAGA
Source organism: Hetaerina americana (assembly GCF_022747635.1). NCBI lineage: Eukaryota > Metazoa > Arthropoda > Insecta > Odonata > Calopterygidae > Hetaerina > Hetaerina americana. The sequence continues at coordinate 70,289,170 of NW_027287095.1, read as the reverse complement.
TCATTGGTTTACTCATCTTGGTGTCATAAACATGTCCACACTGGGCATATGTACGTTATTGACGAATCATTAATTTAAACATCTCGCTAATGATGTTTTTTACATTTTGCAAACGATTAATCTCAATATCATTTTGACCTTACATTTAAGATTACTATTTGATGGATGGTACTAAATGACATAAGAGTCATGGAGGAAGATCCCATAATTTATTTTCAATATTCAAATTGAAGTTTAATTACTATAAAAAATGCAGGAAATACAAGTTTTAAAATGACAAAAAAACTAATTGACAATCGAGATTACTAGGATTCGGGATTTCACAGATTAATGCACTTAAAATATAAGTGAGATGTTCCTGTTTCACTAGATTATGAAAAAAGCCAAATGGTCGTTGTGTATTGACGAGCAGAGTAGGTCAGTACGACTCGGGCTGCAGTAGTTGGAAGGCCGCGCCACTTATCATTTGATTACAATAGTGAGTCAAAATGAACGATGCAATTGAAATTCCACCAAATTTGAAGTCCGTTCATTGATAATATCTTCACTGATAAAAAACTACACAGATACTGACATTCATTGGGAAATTTGTGCTCTGCACGGACCAAATATAATAAGTGACAAGAGTTGTGCGACAGTGTCGTCGTTCGTTTAAGATTGAACGCAAATGTCCATCATGATGACAGAAGTGGCCACCCGTCTGTGGTGAACAATGAATTGTACCTAAAAATTGATGAAAAAGTTCCTTAAAGCTGGCGTTTTACGATATCTGAAATCTTGAGAAAGTTTTCCACAGATTTCTACGACGATGTTTCATGGAAACTACTGAAAGTTAGGCTACTACATGTTTTGTGCTCGTCTCGACGAGGAACTTCAAGATCCCGTCATCGGTTGGTTGCGATCTTAGGAGGCAGAATTTTATGCTTAAATTATTTAGAAGCTAGTTCAGGGATATGAAAAAGGTTTTAATCTGTTTGGCGAATATGTATGAAAATAGTAGAGATATTTAGTTTTGAGGTGGATATAATACATTTTATGTATCTATTCTGATGTATTTTTTACAGTATTACGGAATTAACTTTCTATAAAGCCCTCGTATCTAACTTCCTTTCCAGTTACAATGGTTAGTTGAAATATTACTTTGGATTAGAGTTCAATAGTCCAAAAGTGTATTGTCAAATTTGAAGATGCGCGGAATAGCTAGTTTAAGAGACAATCCAATATCACATGGGATTATAATGACGAAGGAAATAAAATATTTCATCTTATTGAATGAAATTTGTAACGGCTGCCATCATTTTTGCCTCCCGAATGAGCCCTACACTATAGCCCGATGTTTCTTTCATAAACGTCGAAGGGAATTAGCGTCATCGTGCTCGTGAATGTCATAGTAAGGATTTATGTGAATTAAAAAAAAACTACAGACATTCCATTCTACATTTATATCACGGAGGAAAATTTAGTTTTTATTAAGTTTTATCTTTAAGCAAAGTGAAAATTTTATTCGAAACAGATTTAAACTCGTGAAATCTGCATGCAAATCTGACATAAAAACAAATGTATTCCAATTCATGCGTTTAGTAATTGGCACATTGCAGACGACTGGTCACAAGTGTGACTTTCCCTCAAATCTCTCTTCGGGAAACTTTTTTTAATTCATTTTAACAGAAAAAGAAAATTTCACTCAAGCTTGGAATTTTCAATCGCAATCACAAAAATCCTTTCATTGACTGAGTACTGAGATCATCACGTGTTCTTTCCATATTAGGATTCTAGGGAGCCGCGTCTTCGAATCGAAAATTTATCACCAAAACTAGGTCGAAGTGAACCGGGGACTTGTTGGTGCTTTAACCGTTGAGTTAGCTGGAAGTTCAGGTGAGAGAAAAGAAACAATCGCCACAAAAAATAATCGAATGAAGTTGAAAAGTTTTAACGATGCCTCGAAAAATCAAATATGCAAATGGAAAATGCTTCCAGGGGAAAATCTTCACCGGAAAATTGACGGAAAAGATCCAAATTAATAACAAATATTTTTGTCGCTTATTTAAAAAAATATACATTGGATATATCACATCAAATACTAAACTAATAGTTGAAATAGAAATGAGTATTACCATAGCGTTTTCCATTCACTTTTTCCCATCCCAATTTCAAATTTAATTTAGCGTCATTTGTAAAGAGCGATATTGTTTACAATGCAAGTCAATATCAATTATTAAGTCCTCCCGTTTGCAAATTGTCCGGTAGTGTCAAAAACTTTACAATATTTAATGGGCGCAATTGGCAATGTAAATAATGAAATAATAGTTCATGATATAAGCATTATACACTTTTAAAATGTATCATAAAAGTTTCCAATTTTAAGGTTATATTTTTCTTATAATGTAATACGTAGCAGCAAGTACTAATGCTGATATGGGCTTTATATTTACGAATGCTAAATGCAGTATTTAAATTCAGTCTATAACGTCTATGCATTAATATTTATCCTTCCACGCTCAGCCACTCGTAAAATAATAGATATTAAGTAAGGTAATATTATTTATAGCTCGTTAACCTCTTTCAGTAATTCGTCGTCATGGATTCTGGTTATGCAAACAATGGTTAATTCAATACGCGGAATGACCATAGCCACCATAGTTCTACAATTAAGTGAGGTCATTATTTTGAAGACTACTTATTCAGATAACATAATGATGACTCATATGTTGCAAAATTATATAGGGGATCATATTGAGTCAAATACAAATCTGATTTATTTGGTCAATTTTTAAATACGTAAGCAATTCCATTATCGTGCGGTAAACATCCAAATTGTTTAATGGATGAACATGTTTTATACCTCCATGACGTCATGAAATCCTTTAACCGATTCTCTATTTGCTTTTTCATTTACGGTTAATTTAATTCACTCGAATAAATCATCGGGTGAATGCTTTTATTGAAGTCAGTAAGCATTATATGAAATGCTCCTTTTATCAACCAGAACTATTCGTGCAATTGCGATATGTGGGGGATTTCCTTTTGGTAGCCAATCATATGCGTGTTAGCACGCGATATCCGATCCCCGGTAATGCCTCTACATATTATTTAGCCGGGAATGAAAATCATCCAGAATCAATGCAGTCATCGTGGTGATTCATCCTAAGGGCGATAACGATCAATTGAAAATGGAGCCGATTAAACCGATATAATCACAGTCTTAAGCCTAACGTAAAGAATGGTTTAAAGAAGGCATAATGCGAATAATATGAAATATTATTAATTTCTGCTGACCGAGATGGTTGAATTTTCATTAAAATTTTAAGCAGGCTCTCGATTTAGGTGGGCTAGGCCGGACCGGTGACGCACAAACGAGAGACAATGTGCCATGGGAAGCGATACAAATGACAAAGAGCATTGGAACGTTAGTGTTGTGACGTGCGTGAGTGTGCTGTTCCTTTTTTGGCCAATGTCTAAAGGGAATAGGTAAACACATTGCATGGGAAACGGGATTTCAATGAAATAATGGAATGGGAATAGGTAGCAGCCTGCATATCGGGATCAGAGCTCGGGAACCTGAAGCTGTAATACGTGTTCTGATTAACTGTTTCATATTGCATGCTATTGACGCTGACGGCTGGCGGAATATCTCGTTGCCGTTTCAACAGGCAAGAAAATTTATGGCTCCAGCCCCCCGATACGGAGTCATTTATCCGTCGGCATTTTGCGTCTCGGCATCCGAGATTAATTCAGTAGTGGGAATGAACAGGATAGTTCTAATGTCGTGGTAATGAGGAAGAGCGCATGATGGGAATTAGGAAAAAGGGGGATATTTTACATGTTACATGCCAGCTTTTTTCGAACGAAATCCTCATATCATTATCGATTTCGAAATGAGTTATACGCTATCATATTAATTAAGGTAGGTTAATAACCGCATTTCAAAGAGTAGAGTTTCTTTCAAAAATCATTCCTGTTCCCGTTGAATTTTTTATTTTATTATGTGCATAATTGCTAAATGTTTACGTTTTGGATAATTTAGGAAATATTTCAGTCTGGAAGCAAGTTGAGGTGGTCCTATGTACCACAACATTTAGGTCACGTAAATATTTTTTTTCCTTTTGGTCAAGCCGAAAGATTATTCTACGAGCATGACCCAATTTTAACGCCACTATAGTTTACTCTAGGAAATTCCCTTCTATTTTTAAAAAAGATGTCTTAAAAACTCAAAATTGATTAATTTAAGAAGATTGTACTTGAGAAATCTACCGTAGGTATTCTTTGTGAGAGTACCAAGGAGGTTAATCATTGAGTGACCCAGTTATGATTTGTGGTTCTGGGAATGCATGAGAGTCTATGGTGCCCAGAACGGTTAGACATGACCAGAATGAGAGCGGAGGAGAGACCGGGACGGAGCGAGTTGACCCGATCCCGGTAGAACCCGGTTCACGCCCCAATGATATTTTTCCTTCTCCATTACTCGCCCTCAACCATTCCGAGGATCATGCGCCCAAAGTTCCGCAAAGCGAGCGAGCGCGCTGATCTCTCTCTCTCCCCACACTCTTCTAACGGATTCCGGAGGCAACCACTTGCCATAAATCAGGACTCGAGGACGGTAAGGGAGTTCCAGGGGCAATGTTTGCGGGGAGAAAGGCGGGGGAGAGTGGAGGAGGGGAAAGGGTGAACTTCTCCGCCTCGAAACACGATTTCCTGTCGTCATGCAAATATATTTTAATTTACAAGGTTCCAATGAAATTCGATTCGGAAAAAAGTCAATACTCATTACATACCAGCAAGTATTCATGCCATATACATAAAAGTATCACATCGTATAAAAAATCCGATGATATAGTGCATATACATAATATATTTTATTATCACAGGCAAACATATAATCCTCGTTTTTTCCCCTCTCCTCGTGGAATGATGTCCGACTCGTTACAATATTTCGGAATCGGAAAACCTAAGGCTAAAAGATTTTCCATCGTTTAACACCTAATCTCGAATTTGAAAATAAAACACGCATTATGACTTATTTAAAACCAAATTCCATATTTGATATCTGTTGCTTGTGTCAAACCATAAACCTGGTGGAAAAGAAAAATTGTTTAACGTATGATTTAATTAGGAGGAAGGAAATTCAGTCATAAATTCTAAACTTTGAATTATAAACTCTCAGACACCACAGAGTGTCTTGTCTTTATTGGATTGAAATTACTCAAGGAGAATCCTTTCACAATACTTTTACCGGTCTTTTTCCGCCAATTTTCATAATATAAAGCAATAAACTAAAACTTGTTGAAGTACTTTCAATAAAGCTTAAATCTATGCACAATATAGAAAGTGCCATGGCAGGAACGATTAAAATGTGGGAATATAATTTACTCTCAAGATGATTCCTGTCTTCACTGAAGTCATCATCAAGTCAAACAGTCAAATAAGTTGCAAAAATTTAAGAGAATGTACGTTGACCAAAGTAATAGAAGATAGTAAATTGAACATGGAAATATCCAAAAAATATCAGGAGTTTATGGTAAAAATTGAGTTAATTCAAACGATGCAGATCTGAATGATTCAGAACATTTGATAAATGCTATTAGCTCTATTAAAAGCGATAAATTAATAATTTAAGGTTAATCCACGAATTGGCATTTCTTAAAATATGGTCGAAAATATTCTGTCAGACCTTTTTAATGACGTAGAATGGATAAGAAGATGCATGAGCGGTGATCACGGGAGTCGCTTCACAACTTACTCCCATTATTGGCCTTAATTAATATTCTTTGGCAGTTCGTTTGTACAACATGAAAGTAGCAATTAGAAAAACGAAAGTAATTCTCGGAAAAATTCGTCAGGAGGAGTTATAATTTTTTAGAATCCTACGAGATTTACTGGATACTTGTGGAGCCAGCGGAAAAGCGAGTGATTGGATGGAAATAGTGCTTGAAATGGATGACGTACCACGGAGAAAAGGCCCACTTCAGATATCCCCTTCGGTGCGAGAACTTCATAGAATTCATTAAAATAGGTCATCTCTAGCATTTGAAGTACCAGCCTATGAGCTAGCGAGAGAGAGAAAAGGTGACTGACGCAAGCCAATAAAGTTTTGACAATGTGCTCGGGAAACTCTTTTCGAGGAATATAAATTTGAATCAGTAGTATGTCCGGTTGAATTAGACTTACATAGAATCTAAATGTCGAGTCACGAGCAAAATTGATACTAAATTTTAGACGTTGATATCGAGTAAATATTTTTACCCTAATTATGCAAATCCATTTCTGCTAAACGTGAAAGCATTCATACCGTTCTCTTTTTATGGCAGCTCACTCATTTTTCCCCATGCACAAAACTGCATTTGGTCTCAACGGTATTGTAAATTTACTTAAATCATTTTGGATTTCAAGGACTCATAGTTATCTCGAGTTTAATCAGTTGGTTTTCTTTATAAGTTTATAATTGCCTAAGCCAAATTTGTACTAAAATTTCTCCAAGCGACTCTCAGTAAATTTCTTCTGAGAAATTGAGGAATGGAACTGACAAGGACTTGGGGCAATTTAGGAACAAGTCATCCTTCATTTTTTTAAGGACGCAATTTGACCAGAATTTTCATTTAAGAAAAAGTTTGACCTCGTTTCTTTACTTTTCCGGGACTCTTTAAATGTGCTTTTCAGTTTTCAAAATCTTACCATTTCTTTTTTTTTACAATTATGAGAGAAAATTAAAGGCATACATAATCGTTGAAAGTTTCATCAACAAGTTAACGAGAAATTTAATAGGTGCAACGTTTTTCCTGTAGCACTCCTGCATTTAGAGTTTAAATCGACGATGCCCACCTCCTTGATGGTAGACGGAATTTCCACGTCTAAGGCACGAGAAAGGGACGAAGGGTCGGGTATTGAGTGAAGCGGGAGTATTCCGTATGTCTACTTCGCGGGAGAGGATGAGGCCCGCCCCTCTCCTCTTCCCTGCCCACATCCTCCCTCCCCCTCTCGAATTCCCCCTCCGCTCCTTCCCGTTGTTCCCGTGATCCTCCAGCGCGCCCGACGTGGACGAAGCCGCTCCCCACCAGCCAGTACCCCGGCGCAGGCTGATCGAACCGCAACAAGCGGTCGCGCGCGAGACCGAGGCCAGACGATCGCCGGGAGACGGCCGTCGCTCGTTTCCTTCTTCGTTCGTCACGTCGGAAGCAGAAGAGAAATGTGCCTTCGCATCCGCGGGAGAACGGATTTAAACTTTCTCGTGCGCAGGAGGGAACACAAACATCTCGGCGGATTAAACACAGAGCGCTCCGTACAGAAGAAGCTTTAGCAATCACCGTTAGATAGTATATATTCTATCGTTTCACAATTTGTTGAGGAATTCTTTGATCCTACGTATTAACATTTTTTTTCATTTCATTGATAACCTCCTAAATTAAAAAAATACCTTCAATTCCTTTAGAAATTTAGTTTGCGAGCGTTCCGTTACTTCACTCATCTTTTAGATAGGCGTGCTATTGGATGTACACACTTCTTAAGGGTGTAAGAAAGGTTTGACGTACTCTCGGTAATAGACATAAAAATCTATTAAAAAACGTTAAATATCCCGTTAGGGAGCGGTTTTTGTGTTGGAAGATAAATTTTTATTCCGCTTAACGAGTTGAAAGTCACTATCAGGAAAATTTACTCGGGCGGAGTGATCGCGAACGAAGGCAAGGGAAGAAATAGGTCTTGGCATAATCGTTCAGGAAAAAAAAAGGAAAATTTGAGCGTGGAGGCTTTTCCTTTTGTCCCTGGACCTCCTTACTGTAAGAGTGTTTCTCTCGGAAGTAAGGAAAGAGAGGCCAGAGGGTGGGCGGAGAAGTGCGCCTATTGCGGAGTAGTTGGCCGGCGTGGTGTTGGAGATTTCAAGGAATGTCAGCGGGTCAAGCCAGAAGCCGCGGGCCATGGACCTGCATCTGGTTCAAGGCTTGGCTGATTGCCCTGTCAGGTGTCAACCAATTGAACTGTAAGTATTGGTTTCTTTATTTTTTATGTACCGAATTCATAAGTCGCATGCAAATTCTGAGAAACGTTTTGACGTACTCCTAATTAATATTCTGAAAATTCGATACAGTTCATCAAATACAATTCTACAATTCAAATAAGTTTAACGAGTTCGCCAATTGCTGTATAAATGAATCATCGTCTCTAATTGCAAATTTTCCTCGGCTAAATATCGATTAGATAGAAGAAAAAAGTCGAAGCAGTAAGGTACAGGCATACATTTTTGCATCATCTAATTTTCCGGAATTTATCCGTTTTATTTATAAATGCCCGCGTAAGATAAGGGCATAATTTACACGTTGGTTCAGGTGTCAAGACAAAATGATTCCTTGTGAAATCAGTTAACATAGATATTCTTCACCGCTTTGATTACCAAAACTTTGAATAACTTGAAGTAATTTTCTAACTTCTCTTCATTCCTAAGATACCACCATTATCATCAGAAGAAAGCATTCAGGACTTTTTTATATAATAGCATTATGTCGCGGCCAAAACCGTCGATGAGGTCCATAGCCAAAGTTTTAAACCCGCACTAGATTTTTCTCTCGCGAGGTCACCTCGTACTCTCTGACGGGAATCCGAATGCTTGGTTGAAAAAATGCTTGTTGGTATATTTATTTTATTTGGTCAATCACTAATCTGATTGAATCCGACTAATGCATTGAAATTAGTATGTTCATTTCATGTATCGTATATTAAATTTTATGTTATAGCAATATTTTTTTATTTATAATTAACGAAATTTCCGGAGCTTTTTCATTAACCTACCTAGATTAATTGAGTTAAGTGTTAATATTCGTGGTGACATTTGAATAATTTTAATATTAAAAAAATACACCAAAGCAAATACCAGAAAGTTCACACCTTTTAATAGGGATTTAAAAATATCCTCGGTGAATGGTCACACAAATGAAAAATTAAGCTCAAATTAGAGTGAGTGGCTTGCCGCAAAAAAGTATATTTTCCCATGGGAATTAATTTATATTAGTATGCATTAAAGTAAAATATGGAACTGAAATAGTAGCAAATTGTAAACAACATTTATTTTATTTATTCAATCAAATACTTTAATTCGGTATCGCTTATGCAAGCAGCATTTTCACCACCATCAAATTTTTTAAATAAAGGGTAAAGGATTCGGCAGGCTCGGTAAATAAATGCTTTTAATGCATTAACTGCTACTAATTACACTGTTAGCCATTATGATCGTAGTACCAATAGGCATCGTCATCACATAAATCAACACGAAATAGGATTTTAATAGGTTAGTATAGAAGAACTCACTCGGAAATTTACTCGTTCTCTGCAGGGGTCGGTTAACTTTCCCTGTGCCACCGTTCAGTTTCCCACAAGGTTCTGTAGAGCAGAAAATCTCACCGCTCGAACTTTTGGATGTCTCTTCAGAGGTATCAGCCAGGATTTTAACCCAATAATTTACGATCCAAAGTCAAACGCTCTACCTTATTGGCTACCAAGTCGCTGTTTGCAACTTTTATAAAATTGAAAATATCAATAATTTTATTTGAACTTCTTTTTAATGTTTCCACATTAAAAACGCTTGATTTTTTAAGCGTCTTTGTAGAAAAGAGTGTGGCTAATCTATCAATAACCATATTTTAGACTATTTATCTGTCGATTCACCTATTTTAAACGGATTAAAAAAACACATCGGCATCTAAAAATATATATATTAACGGAGTCCAATGGACCTTACGTTTTCCTGATACCACATTTATCAGGGTGAATCCGTCGATTTTTGAACTCTCACGAAGAAAACATAGCACGGAGAAGGTCATCGGCGTATACTCTTAAATTGAAAACATATATTTGTCATACACTTCGCACTGTCAATTGTATCTTTGATAATTGTGACAAAGGACGGAGCAGGAGGATTCGTCACTCACCCAAATGATAATCCCGGTGAAGGATCTATTGAAGCCCCTCGCGAGGGCGATTTGTGGTGCGAACAACGGACGAGGAAAGGGTTGACATCCTGCGGTTGACCTGAAGCTGATCCTTGTGCATGCTATTGAGCCCTCGGAAACCTAATTCGATCACTTAAGCCTGTAATTTCTCTATTTCACGATTTTATTACTTTTTAGTAGCTTCAAAGGGTTTAAAGCCAAATTATATGCTGAACATCTTGGAATATATTTAAACATGAGCGTTTGGAATCACGGAAAACTTAGCGAAAAAAAACGACGCAATAAAAATTACTTTGAAAATTATACGTAGGAAACCGATTAATAATATTTTGATAGCTTGCAGTTTTCAAAAATCGAAATGATTCAAATTTTATAGTGCCTTCATTTCACTCTGAAGCTGTAAGTAGGCCAAATGTCACATTTTACGAAGAAATACTTGGTTCTTAATCATTACATGAAAATCAGTTTATTATAATTTGATTCGCGAGTATAAATGTGGTGTGCAGCGAAACCGTACGACGATGTCAGGCATGTTTTCGTAAACCAATAAGATGTTATCATTTATCCAATATTGAAGGAGGAAAGGAAACCGATAGCGTGGAAATTCAGGGCGCCTACCCGAGAGAGCTATGCTTTATGAACCATATATCTTCATTGGATTATTATGCAAGACTGGGTATGGGGCTCTACGTGACATCAAACCCAAATGAGAAATAGACATTTCGACTTCTATTCTAAGTGGCATTATCTCGATAACATTGTTATCCTCAAGAATTCTTAGGAAAAAGTTCGTGTTTCCCTTTTATCCAATGAAGCGTACGCTCATCGCAGTGCAATGCAATGTGCGTATTAGACATAGCATAAGAAATAATCATTTTACGCCGTTGAGTTGAGTTTCATACTTAAAAGGTCCAATTTCATTGGCCTAATAGTAAATTAAAATATGAACAACTGCAGCCCTCTATAATCAACGTAATTGCGACGCAAATGAAATCTATTTGGGCGTTGCAAGAAGCAGATGAGCTTATAAATTACGAGAAATCGTCATTGAAACCAGTACACTATTGGGAACCGACTGCGAGATTGAAAATTCAAAAGTATCCTTTCCCGGACCGAAAATATAAATTCCGTGTATTCCACCCAAAAGGCGGAATATTGTACAATATTTTATTTAGCTCTACTTTGACCGTTTAATATAGAAAGCTCTCGTTGCAACAATTTTTCATCACAATAAGGTAGCCTTATTTTCCTATTATTATTCCATATCCTATCTACTATCCTTATTCCTATCTTTAACCTACGTTTTCAAATATATTATTTAGTTGAACCCAGCTTCAACGCAATACTGTAACTTTAATATTAATTTGAATTGAGATGATACTTTTCCAATAAATTAGCGGTATTATTCATCACCAATGCTCATAATTAAAATGCAGTGTTGGTTGTTTACATTTTAGTGGTATTCAAAAGAGAATGTTCAGCACAAAGCTGGGGTTATATCCATTCAAGTTTTTTTACTATTCTTTTACCTCTAACCCAAACTCATTCACTAGCATATGAAATAATTAAAATTTTTAATGAACAATGTGGGTTATATATGTAATCAATTAGTTTTATTAAGACCACGAGGAGCAATCGTTTCAAAAGCTAAATATCCTGCAAAGCTAACTTTCAAGCATTCTCGTTGAAACTTAAACTTACTTTGTACTTTTTCAGGGGAAAAATAATTTTTACTGCCGTATAATTGTATAATGAGTATTTATTAAAAGTTGATTACTACAGTATAATTAGACGGAATTCGAATTTTATCGAATCCCTATTTTTTATTAATTATTTATTTATTTTATTAATAGAAATTAAGTGTACTAATGAGGTAAACAGAACACTTGTCTTTGCTCGGAATTTGCTAGATTTGCACCCTCCCATTATCGTGTCCCCTAATAATATTTAATATTCCCCAAAGAGAATTTCATAAAATAAAAACCCGACAAATGAAATGGAAGCTGAATTTACTTGGAGATAAAGTCAGCGGCTTTTCAAATTTTTACCGCAAAAACAAAATTATCTTTACGCCGTTGTCATGTTTCCCGCAGGATAGCTTCATTGATCCACGAAAAGAATTTCACTTTAAATCCCAACTTTTAACGTTATTGGTAAGGGCTACCGAAAAAATAAATCATATTTTTCACTGATTTTCGCACATATTATTATTTTTTAACACCATCACGCAGAGTGTCTTCTGCAAAAATAATTGAAAACAGTAATTACACTATTCAGTAAGGGATAAATGTAATTTACAACAAAAATTGGTCATCATGTGAATAAAAAACTTCAATAAATAATATAATTACATTATTTAATTTTTACACCTTCAGATACAATAGGCTATAAGCTACAATACTAATTGATAAACATTAGCTTGGGAGAGATGGATGAAATAAAATTAACATTCAATTTATAAGCCTTTTTTGGAATTAAGTGTTAATTAGAAAGATCAAATACGTCTATTGAAAAGTTAATTATTTAAAAATTTAAGACTTTAGCCCTGACCACGTTACTAAAGGATTATTATGCTCGGTTTTATGCAATGCTTTTGATATTAACTGATGTCAGAAACAAATACGAAAGCAGAATAGTTAGAGCAATTGCTCTTCCGACAGAATCGGTTACTTCCTTCGTTCACCCCACCACCTTCCTTCATTCACCACCTTATTATGATTTTGATAGCATTGGAATAATAGGAAGGTGCATCCTTGGACAACTGAAAGGATTCTCATCACAAAATATGGGTTGAACAAGTAAACAAGTCGCTCGCACGCATGGGGAGACATCGCAGTAGGAAAGAAGGGGGACGGAAAAGAGAGAGAGAAAAGAAGAGAAGTGGTGGAAAGGGATTACGAACGTAAGGGGGGGGGAACGAGGAGGATTTTGTGAAGGGGAGAATTTGTCATTTTTTTGAGAGTGGTAGGGGATGGAGGAGGAAAGCGAAACGGAAATAAGAAAAAAAAATTCAGGGATTTTGGGATTGGGAGTGTGATAGGATAAGGGAAACCCTGACGAGGTATCCCCTGTCACTTTTCCTCCCACCCCCCACCACCACTCTCTCCCGCGGTCTCTCACGGAAACGTGCACCTCTTCGTACTCCCTTCATGGCGGAGGAAAAAAATAACAATAACAAATCGATGAGAAAAAGGAGAGGGAAACGGAAGAGACGCCAGGGCATGATACCCCCACCCTTTGGCGATCCTATATCTCTGCTGGGCGACGGTTTACCCAGCGCACAAATTACAATCTTTCATTCGTCCCATAAGAACGCTTTCAATAATCTAAGGCTTCGTCCACACTTACGAATATATTTTCACATACACGCGAAGTTTTGGGTTTTCTGTCGAAATATTTTGATGAAAATATACTCGTCAGAGTGTTTTGCAATTTTTTAAACGTTTTTGGGGCGCATAAATATGATATATTGCGCCTGCACCCTTTCCGCGTTTTGTTAAAGACATAATGACTGGCTGATTGACTGCGGAAAAAAGATTTTGCCAATTTTGGATGCCTTAAGAAAGAAACACATACATTATCCACACATTTTAGTAGAGAGTTCATCTGGGGATCGTCGTTTGATCGTTGTTAAGTAGTGTCCGGAAAAAAATTTTCACCAAATGCTTCTAAGGGGTTTTTTATCCGCTAATGTGTATAATCAATTAAATATAGACGTATGCTTCTAGGTATGGACGAATTCGAACATGCGAGGAATAAATACAAAAATTCTCCTATAATGCTGATTGTAAAAAACACAGCATTTTTGGAGGCAATAACATTTAGCGACACAAGTGCGTCACTAGTTCAACATTCCGATGTTTTGCAGCGGAGAATTTTTTTTCGCATTGTGCGAGTCGGGATGACATCAGCTCACCTTTAGATTCGGGACTATTATTTTTTTTTAAATCCCCATTTGACTATATTTTTGGAAAGTGACTTCATGAGCATCCATATGTAAAGTTCACGGTAAATGGATTTCATTTTCCAGATACGGGTACGCGCAAGAATCTTCAAACAGCGCGAATCAGAATGAAAATGCTAAAAATAAATACCAACAAATGGGAGTGGTGTTTCCGATTCGAATGGTGCTTTTAATGTTTGAAAGGGTAACGTGTTTGGAATGATGTAGAGCTCCCGTTTGGGCATGACATTCTGTGGAGTCTGGTGGAACGGCAAGGAATAAAACATCATATCCCTAGATCTTCTGAATCAGTATTCCAAAAAAGAAAATAAGGTCGGCTTTTTGGGGATTCTATATGCTCTTGGATTTTAATTCCATCTAATGCAGAATATTTTCCCCGAGATGACTGCACATTATAATCAATGGCGCAAATGCAAAATTGCTTCGGTAGTTAATGGACAAATTATTTGAATGTTTTCTGTTCAAGTGCACATATTTCTATGTGCACCTATCATGACAAACGGAATTCATGCCCTGATTTTAGTCAAAAGAAATATCTCACACAGCTGATGCACCTATTGAGGATGCCTGCATATTTCCTATAGGAATAACGGCACAAAAAAGGAAAAATGAATTGAGTCAAGGACATTCAGCCAACGAGGACTACGATGTTAAAAGGATAATTTAATTATGCTTGAAAAATTATGACGGATATATTTTTACAGCATCAAATCAATCGGTATTTTCATCGTCATACTACTTTTTAGTTTCGCATATATATATATTCAGAAATTTTTAAATCAATTATGTTGAATGTGCTGCTAACATCCAATTATTATATTATTTTTAAATAATAAATTAAATAATAACTTCTAACAAAATTGAAATTCATTTTAAAACGGTATTAATAGATCAACACAATATATGATAACATGTTACTCTCTCTCTCTCTCTCTCTATATATATATATATATATATATATATATATATATATATATATAGTAACACACAATATAGAAACACAAAAAAAGAAGAACACTCACACGTTATTTCTTGATATTTCGACGGAAACAATCCGTCTTCCTCTGAAGATATAGAAGTAATCATTACTTCTATATCTTCAGAGGAAGACGGATTGTTTCCGTCGAAATATCAAGAAATAACGTGTGAGTGTTCTTCTTTTTTTGTGTTTCTATATTGTGTGTTACTGTGTATTGTACTATTCGGCACTTCTGTGTTACGTCTACGAAAGCATATATATATATATATATATATATATATATATATATATATATATATATATATATATATATATATATATATATATATCGGGTAGTGATGGTTTCAATATATCAAGAGACATAGAAATCGAAAAAAATGGGTTATAATAATGGCCAGATAATAGGCAATTGAATAAATGAAATACCTCTACTTTAAAGAGACTTTGAAGACAAAGTAAAATAAATTATTTGAAGAAATGAAAATTTTTACTTCTCTCACTTTTTAATTTTACAACTTGATCTTTTATTTATGATACTGGAGGCAGCAAACAAATAATTTCCTGTTAAGCAAAGGTAAGGAAAAAAATAAAAAAAATTCATCATCACAATTAATATAACACAGACAGAGTACAAATTGTTCAATTTGATTTTTAACTCGACTAAGTCATTAATTGCATTTTAATATTGTCTTAGAATAATCAATAAGGTACTACAAAGCACTTTTACCGATGATCTTGTCGGAGGTGCAAGAATAGGATGAATGTAACATCTGACTGAGAATCTGTACATAAGACTATGACTAAATTTGTAAATGATGAAATTCTAATTTTTAGATTCTATTAAATACAATAAATATCCATGTTGCCAAATTCCGCCTCCTTATGCAATTCTACCCTTTTTCATTTGCATAATTAGATATTTTTTTCACATTAATTACAGTTTTACAATATTCGTCAATGTTTCGATCTCACGATGAAAACATGTATGAGCATATTAGGGAGAGGCTGCGTTATATAGAATAGTTTTCTGGTCGAAAAAGTATTAGAAGAGACAAAAAATGGATTTAATTTTCCATTATCCCACAATATATGCACATGGTCGCTCAAATATGTGAAATGAACTCGTGGTTTACCGACCAGATTCTACTAATACGGCTGCACGAGCTCGTAGATACCCCCTCATTACAAGGTAATCAAATTATAATTAGAAATACTCCAACTGGTCAAATTTAGAGTATTTACTGCAACAAAAATTTGTGTATGAATTTTTGCTATCCCACTATAACTTCAGCAACCACAACTTTTGATCATTCCTGTCGTAACTATCCAATAAATACTGCTATCCGTTTCAAGTTTTCTTTTCGAGCATCCAGCGATAACATATTGCTAATACGTATTCTGAGCGAGTAAAGATGAACGACTCGGCCGTTATATTCGATGTACGCCCTTTGAAAAACAGCGAGGGCGTTCGTTATTTTGATTTAAAATCGTGACTTCTGCCCATAAATTTTGGGTATGGAAAGGGATACATCATTAGACGGAAAAATATCGTTCTTTTGGAGGATAAAATTAAGGACTCATCGGACATTATCGATTTCCATAATTGAGGATCTTCGATTTGCTTCTGGCGATGAGTTCATTTGGTCGAACACAGTGAAATATCTTCCCCCCTCCCCCTCCTAAAATGGCTCATCTCCGACCCGAGAACAGATACTGTATGTTAACAAGATGTGGGTCGTCACTTCGTTAATTTTGAAATAGCCGGGTAAAACAAATTGCATTACATATTGCATTACATTGGTTTGACTTTTATCGAGTCATTTTGTGCCATTTCCCAATTATACTCGTCGAGTCGGAAATTGACAGCGACGTTTTTCGGCTACATGCACTTTTCCTGTCAACTTCGTCGGAAAAATTCAACAATACTTCGATAATGAACCATACGTATTTCCATCGAAACGTGGCTAATGGGCACGCGGGGAAATACAATATTCGGTTTTACGGCATACCCATAGAAATGTGTTGAACTTTTATCTGTTTTCCGACGAGAAGAATTTCCACGTTCATATTTGTTCCTTTTCCGAATTTTATCCGCAGAGGGGTGTTGGGCGGGGTTTTTGGGGGCGGGGGGGAGGAAATTTGAGCTCGGCTAGAATCCGTCTGCTGCCAACTTTCAACTCGACGAGCGTCCAGTTCGAAACGTTACGAGACGAGCAGTTGATAAAAACCGCTCTCATTTTTGCTTTCGGTCGCAAATGAGCACTTGTTTCTTTAGTTTTTTTTCCGACACCGTCAACGTGCCGGGCGACGTCAGAAGGATTACGTCGGGGGGGGGGGGGGGGGGGTGGAAAAAAAAAGAAATTCCGTCCACGGAAAAATGAGAATTTGTTACCGCCGATATACACACCGCATAAGTTTTCGCAAAAAAAAAGACCGAGTCCCACCTTCCTGAACTGAAGGCATTTATTTATTTTTTTCAGTCCCTCCTCTGGAAGAAGAGGAGAGTGGTAGGGAGAGAGAGAGAGGGGTCACGAGGATTTAGGGGACCCTCAGACAAGAGATATGAATGGGGTGTGGGGATGGGAGTTCGGGGGGACGGGGGGGAGGAAGAGGGTGTGCTGAGGCGCGCACGAGAGGACGTCCTGGGTGTTGATCCGACCTCGATAGCGGATGTGGGGTTGGGGGTGGTGGGTGGCATGAGAGAGGTAGAGGGGGGGCCTTCGGAGTGAAGAGGGAGGTCAATTTTTTTCACGGCTATAAAACACATTAAAAATCGATCCCGGTTCCTATTTTCTTTATTTTTTTTATTTTAGGTTTCATTCCCAGGAATCCGGAGCGAAGGCTCCAGGATCGGAGTGTATCAGTTATTCAAAGGCACATATGGTTCAGCCGGGTAAAGTGGCCATTATGGGCGTTTTCCTTCATAAAGGTTTCACTTGATTAGCCTCCGCTAAACGAGATTCTCGGAATTGTTGAATGCCCATCCGCCCCATTTCCGTTCGATGTTTATGTATATGGAATCAGTTGCAGTCCGAGGGGAAGGCAAAATTAATAAAAATTTAATATGCGTCGTTATGAAGCGGTATTTTAGGTATTTACGATTTGAACCCAAACAATTTTGTAATTTATGTGATGTTAAATTCATGAACACTCAAGGACATCCAAGGTAACTGAAACTTCAAACTAAGTCAAGGGAAAGGGAGAATTTAATTACATTGAGAGTATAATGGCAAATTAAAATCCAATAAAGTGTACCTTTGGATTTTCGCGATCTGTAAATGAAATTTCATTTTGGAACGGCTAACTGAATATTTAGGAGTACGCTGGCGAAAAAGAGAGCAGTTGTCAAGTATGTTAATAGAGTTTCATAGTCAGTTTAATGAATGCAGGAAGATCTTAGGAAAAACATCAATTTAATTCTATGTAAATAAGGTAATATCATTATTAAACGAGAATTTCCAATGGCGTGTATATGTGCGATTGGAATTTATGACGTAAAAAAGTTGAATAAAAAAAATAAAGTGAAAGCCTATATATTCATATTCTATAAATCTTGGTATATATACTGCTTTAGAATTTGAATTGGTGCCATTACATCGTGTTTCTACAGGATAAGTAATAGTTTATAACATTCTGTGCATAAAATAAGGAATGACTATTTTTTGTACAAAATGTTGTTAAAATGAAACAGACTGCTTTTGATCCCTATGTATTCTGACTGCCTATGTTTTTTTGTGTGCAAACCTATGCTGTCAATTTTATTGCAGTATAAAACGAATATGTTATAGTTAACTTTTTGTATTTTCGATGATTCCGTTTGCTATATTTTTTCATTCAGTGTATTACAAGTATATAGGTTCAGATTAGGTAAAATCATATTTATAATATCCTAAAATGCAATTTTCATGCGTATACATTCACATTAAATGGATCTATGGTAATATATTTCATAAAAAATCTCAATGGAGTTAGAATAACTAGAATCCATAAAATATTATTAAAAGTGCGCGACAGCCAACCGAATAGGGTTTCCAATTCACTGACATACTTTCCTGTTATTATCTGAATAACTTTTCGGAAACAACCACAGGGAATGCTTTAGGGTGCTTTGAGCATAACAGTTATTCTACGCATACCATAACTGACGGTGCATCCTGGCCTCATTAGATAGTTGACAAATCCAAGAGAGTGCCCCTAGGTATCAGGATCTCTATCTTCTTCTACAAGTTCAAATATCGCATTCCTATCGGAGTAAATGAGTCTAAGATAAAAGCAATATGCATTGAACGTGATAGCACACAACTTGAGAGGAACTTTCCGTCCATTACACGCGCAAATTGTGGGTTTTAACGTCAATTACATAACCGAAAAGCTTTTATTTCGTAAACTGATACCTTCTTCAACTCATTTCCGGTACGTGAAAGGATGGTAACTTTTAAAATCCTCGATTGCATAGCAACTAGAGCTCAATTTCCGGGAAGCATGTAACACTGCCGGGAGCTACTCATCATTTAAGCGACGACTTTGCCACGTCGATAATACCTTTCTTATTACCATTGCAAAAAGGTATCGTCAAGAACTGCGGTAAATGGTAACTGAGATGAAATTATCCAAGGAACGATTGATGACACATAGTTTTCATCTTCTATGTGGGATTATTGCGAAATATAACGTCACATTTCTTTGAAGTTTCCAATAAACTAGATGCATTTTCAGGGTAATCCGCACGTTATGTCGCATTTATACGAGGACTTTGGCTCATGTCACATAAAGATTCCACAGCAAGCGCCCCAAGATTGAACGACTTCAATAAATGACAGCAGTGTCCCGCAGCACGCACGTAAAAAAATAGCTGGTATCTCAGGCATCAAAATTTACATTTAAATTATTCAGAAAGTGTTGAGAGAGAAATGCTCATGGTCATTCTAGAAGAGGCAAGTGGCTGAAGGAAGGAATAGAATAGTCTTTTTGGGCGACTTGAAAAGAAATGGTAGAATGTATGAACTGAGGAAATAGATGATATAGAGTAAAAAATAGTTCAGTTTGAGAGATGCTTACTGCGATATCTAATAGTTATTGTGAACTGTCGTGGACCTTGATTAGAAGGCTTGATTTTCCCTGGTAATGGGAACTTTTCTGGCATTATTTTGGCAACTCTGTCCGTAACGTGGATTCCTCTTGCCCAAGTGTAATTTCCCGCTGTGGGAAATGGGCGCTCCTCGCCTCTGTTTCCTTTTTGTACCGCTCTATGCTCAGAGTGCGCTGGTGGGCAGTTAGTGCTGTTACTGACGTTCTTATTTGTAAGAAGCCGTTCCCTGTCGGCTTTCCTTTCTTGTTAGGTTAAGAATTCATATTTAATTCCTAGTTTTAAGTTTCTTCTTCTCGCAAACCAAACTTCCACCTGAGCCATGTTTCTTTCTTCAATACCTTGCGTTTCTTATGTACAATGACCGGTAAATGTGAGACTTCACTCACCGGGACGGTTCATACTTGCCCGTTTGGGCAGTCAATGAACATTTCGTCCGTAACGCGGAAAATACACCAATTAGGATCGACGGCAACGCGATTTCAAACGTAATGAAGGCAGGAGAAAACAACATTTCTTAATAAGGTTATCCAAGAGACCCTTTTGTGAGTGGCGCAAGAATTTTAGTCATATAATCACAATATCCTTCTTTTTTTATCCCGAAACTTAAGCTTCAATACTTTTCCCACGACCATTTCCCGTCGTCTTAAAGATTTATCGGATGGGAGTAATATTTCAGAATTTAGATGTCGTAGAAAGGAAGGAGCCATTGTGCCCAAAATAAAAAAAAAGTTTATTAATGCTTGTAATTTACTGAGTACGTAACTATTATTGCAATTATTATAGTCCGAGTTCCGTAAAAAAGCACAAGAGAGCCGATAATCAACTCTCGAGAGCGAGTGGATGAACGGGATTTCGAGTGTAACCACAAATTAACTCACTCGGCGTGTGAAATTTATAAAATTTGGATAAGGGTGTCTGCTCCTTTTCATGGACTAGACTTCCCAGAAACTTCTGATATCCAGGAAATAACTCGGCTTGGGTCCAGCTGGCGTGAAAATGCACTATCAAGACACATCACCTGAAATTTAGCAAGGAACTCTTTCAGAAAGTAGCCAACTGGCGACCAACGATCTATCCACTCGATTGCTTCGTCGCTTCCGTGCGATAAATCCATCTTAAATCATATGCATCTTAAATTTCACACGGTCGTAAGGAAAGCATGAGTGGAGTTACTGATTTTGGTAAATATAGCTCTAGTTCGAACCTTAAGAGGGTGATTGAATCAATGGCTGGTGAATATGGCTTCTTTTTCAAACTTTTACTCAAATACTTTATTTACCCTCGAATACAAATAAATTCGTAATATTTATTTTGACACTTACATAACTGGTCCCGAAACAGGTGACGATCGGCTATAAATCGAGCGTGTGCTCATTTACTACCTAAAACCGAACAAGTGGTCCATTTTTCAAATAAGTTTCTTTTAATCAACATAAAGCTACCTTGTTTCCAGCAAAGAAAGTGACCGATCCACGATTATCCACATTACTGGTTATTCGAGCCAAACATCAACTAGGCAAAAAATGCATATTTAAAACCGGAGCTGCTTAGTGAAAATTTATATTATATAGAAGACTTCAGATCAGTGTCAAGATGCCTTGCTAAACTTCTCACTAATTATACTATACTGTCATTCGTATCCGAGGCTGTGACGACTAAATCGTTCACTCAATTAACCTGTGAGCTGGAGAAATAATTAATTAAAAGTACATGAAACATTGCCAAATAACTAATTATTATTCATTTATAATTGATAAACGAGACCAAATAATATGATTAGTACTCGTATAGATGATTTAAATGAGTCTTTATTACATTCTTTTGATAAATATTTACTCTGGCGCTGTCCGAATTAGTAACAAGTACGGAAAACGTGAGGACTCGAATACTGTATGGGCGTCGTTTTAATCTTTCGTTTATTTTTTGATAGGCTTCCCCCTACAGTGACGACAGCAGCCTGTATATAAATACTGTAAAAACAGCTCTGGTGCATTTGTAATGAACTGAAATATTAATTTAGTTTCTGAATTGAAACGTTAAACATTCAACCCGCGGGAAAACGTACCCGACAACTTATCTCCCTGTTTATTTCTGACTGAACAATTTCAAATGGTCTTCTGACTTCAAGCTTGAACCCCATAATTAACCCCCATCCATGCCTTATTAATTTATTCATAAGGCATTAAATATAGCTACGCCATGCAATTTACCGAAGGGACATTCAACAAAGCCAAGGTTGCTATCATAAAGGGAGCATTCTTCTAATTGAGGGTCCAGCCAATCGGAGTTGTACGCGATTGTCCCGCCACGAAACCGAAAATTATGTTTATCCACGCCTGATAACACGCTCGAGTACGTCACCAGAAGAGGCATTCGTTTCCATCGGAGTTCACAAGTGATGAAAAGTCGCATGTCATGCGAATGACATCCGACTCAGCCCCGACCCGATCCGTTCGTTTAAGGGCTCTCTCCAGCAGAGGCTCTCCTCTCGGGAAAGGCTGTTTGATCACTGCTCCGAATAAAAAGACTCGCGCAAACCCGCGGGGGTCGACGACCATATTTAAGGTAGGCGGACCCCTCAATAACGAAAGAACGAGAGAGTCTTCGTCCGCATTTTTCTCCTCCTGAGACGCCCATTATCTTAAACCCATCGCCCTCCCCGACAAGAGCCTCTCTCCCTCGCAACCCCCCTCCCCACTTCTCCATTGCGGTTCGCTAGTGGGGAGTGGAAGTGGGTGGGTTCCCCTTAGCCCTCCCTCCCGAAATTGATTTCTCCAACCCCCCCTCTCCCCGTGGGAGGATTGGGTTTTTGGGGAAGGGGGAGGTGCGGGGGCGGGGGTCGGCTGGAGGAACGCATGCGGTCAGCAAAAATGCATGGGGATGGATTCTTTGAATGGGTGATTTCGACGGAGACGAAAAGGCACGGGACGGGAAAGGAGTAGAAGGGGGGGTGAGGAAAGAGATAGAGGGAGGGCGGGGAGGAGAGTTGCGTCTTCGGAAGAACAAACGACTTCATTCAAGCGTAATCGAGAGCCCTTTCCCACCCTTACGTGCCCCCCCCCCCATTCGGCCCCCCCCCATTCGGCCATTCGGAATTGTGTACACCTGGCCAGAGGAAGAAGAATTGTTGTTCACGGGTCCGGCGGCCCCACCGCGTCCTCGGTCAATATTTTTCCCAACCAACCGTGAGTGTGAGCTTGCATCAAAAATTAAGAATCCGTATTTCGGCGGGGAAAAATCATGCGGGTAAACGATATCTATAAAGATCAATGGCAAATTTCATAATATCGATTTCATATTGCTGGTCCTGGCTGAACAGTGAAATAATTTATCGTCCATCCTGAATTTATTTTCATTATTTTTTTATTATGCAAAAGTGTGTGGTAGTAAAATTATTCTTGCCATAGTTAAGGGTTCGCAGTTTTTCCTTTTTTGCTCTACGGCCGTATTTAGTGCGTCGTTTGCCTTTTACCGCCTGACCAATCCATGCCGGATTTTCCTGCCCGATCACCAATAACCTCCCTATTTACTACGTGAATAAATGCAGAATCGAAGACATATCAAAATGGACTTATTATAAACTATAATACCTATACAACACTCCGGTTGGACTTATTATCAACTATAATTCATTAATTATATTACTAATTATTCGTTCGGTCACATCCCTAATTTTATTTGCTCATCGATAATGACACGTAAAAAACGGCTCCTATGACTACATTACAAACAAAATGTGAAAAAATCTATCGCTTACCTTAATACTTGTTCGAGACCTTAATCGATTCTTTCCCAAGCTAAGACAGATGTGGGAGAGGGGAAAAACATATTGATGTGGCCACAAACAGAATTCCGTCGAAGATGCTAATCGTAATATCGCTCTGTCATATACGAATAAAGCATAGAAAAAGTAAACACAAAGCAGGAAAGCAGAACGGAATAAAAAATTACAGCCGCAGAAGAAATAAAATATCTGATCACATGAAATAATTTTATTATGTTGAAAGCGCCTCGAATAGAGATAAAGAGAGAGAGGGAGAGAGAGTATTTTATGGGTTCCTGGAGGGAATTTCGACGACAAAACATGAAAGCGTTTGCGAAAAATAAAAGTATCTACAAACAGGGAACCCGAGACCAGAGAAGGAAAACAATAGCTAAAACGCTATTGTGATACAAAACTTTTTACGGCTTTTAAACGTGAACGAGCGGATGCTTTTAAGATGTAGTGCGCAGGAGAGAATGAACTGAGTGGATGTAAGACAAAGGGATAAATGTTTTGGATTCGAGAAAGGCGAAGTAAGGAAGGAAGCGTGCAGGTAAAATGAGGTAAAGAATGTGGCTTGAAAGATATATGCAAGGTGGAGAACCGTCGAAGGAGGAAATGATAACAGTCATCGTAAAGAAAATGAGGAAGAAGTAGGCGGGAAAGAGACATTTTAGATTACATTAGGGGTGGCAAGAAACTTCAGGAGCTAGGTGTAGGAAAGGGTGACTGATGGTTATTGAATTAACGCTTAATACTCTCGTTGTTTTTAGAAGGAAAAGCGGGACCCGTATACAGCCTACTGTGGAATAGTGGAACGCAGAATGAATATATAGTAAATCACAGGTTTTTGGCCGGCACCTTTTCACTGGTGATATCATCGAAATCAATTTTTACCTCACAATATTATTTATTGCCAGACACAATATTGATTTTAAAATACCTTTACGTATCTCTACCGCCTGCGATCTTCCTTCTGATATTTTTGAAAACACTTCAAGTCAGTCCCGGCGTGGCCACAATTGTGAAGGAAATACTACAGCAATTATAGTGATATTATAGTACCAGAGTAATATTTTCCGCTTACACTCTAATTATATTATGACATAATTTTGAGCGATAACTTCCGTTTTACGTTGAATAATGCATCAACGATTTCACCTCAACAATCGGTCTTGCATAAATATCTAAAAGTAGATTCGCTTTTGCACATTTTTCCATTTTGACGGTGATAATTTGGAAGGTAAATGAGTCAGAATATTTTGGAAGCATCTTTTTTTTATTTAATTACTTACTTTATGAAATAAAAATTTTATTTTTAAGCGTGTACCTTATGCAAACTCTTACATGCACAAAGATGTACATTTTTGTGGTCATTATGACTGTTTGAGCCGTTGAACTCATTTTACTTGAATGACAAAGATGGAATAAGAAAGAAGAGTGATCATGTCCCGGTTGTGGTAGTGGTTATGGGAGGTTACCGACGGCTAAGGTCATTTGTGCCATTAGGGATAGGTGGGTTATTTCGAAGGGATGAGATATTCAGGGAATTTGGTGAAGGGTGGATGGAAACCCAGCGTCAAATTAGTCTGCTCTTTATGCGCCAAGGGGTTTAACGTCCCATCCTATGACCGGCGTACTCCACTTGAAGTGCCCTCTTCATATCACCCCAATTATAGATCGGGATACTTATGAATGGCTCTGCTACCACTAGTATTCCTAACCCGGGCTTATGGGTCGGCAGCGCAGTACATATACCACGGTATCATCCCGATTCCCACATGTCTATATCTATGCCTTATCCTGCTAGTCGCCCAGTAGGTGTGTGGCAGAGGGTGTTAGGTCAACAACCTTGTCCCGGTGAAGTATTTATTTATGGCGTCAAGATCACCAAGGAAGTCTAGTATTAGAATTTTACGCGACACTTGGTGGGTACCCGCCAAGTGTGGCGGTTGTTCAAAACTCATTCCCGTAGTAACGGAGCCACGGACCAATCCAGTAAACTTACGATGTCGTCTACGTTTGTCTTATTTCTTTGAAATATCCGTATGGAAACAAATCCTCCACGACTTTGACAGATACGGTCCGGTTGGATAGATAAAATACGAGATTTTATCTACCCAACGCACAATTTTTACCGTGACTTATCAAAAACGAATACATGTTTAGGCTGTGAGTTACCACTGATATTTATTTAATATTTATGATGTTTCAATGCAACAATTTCAGAGCGTAAAAATCATTCGCCTTGACTGGGACTCGAACCCAGATCCCTCAATATCCGGTCGAGGCACTCGACCGGATATTGAGGGATCTGGGTTCGAGTCCCAGTCAAGGCGAATGATTTTTACGCTCTGAAATTGTTGCATTGAAATGCACATTAGCGGATGGCTCCGTTAAAAGTTACTGTTGCGGCATCACCCGCAGTTTCTTTGGAATTTATGATGTTATTACATAATTTTATTCCGGATTAACTATTTTGATGACCCTCGCCTTAATTAGTTGAAACGATATACTGAAGTACTTGGCGAATGAAGTCCTTGCGGGCAAAATGTACAGCACGTGTACAGCTATATACAATTCCCCGTAAGCTGTCGGAAGGACATGTGGTGGGGGGTGCTAGGGAACAAGCCGCACATTAAAGAAATATCAGTTCATGCATACACTAGATTCCACGTTAGCTCTCGCGCGCAAAAATAGAATTAGTTATACCACTTTCGTGCACATTAATGTATCACACCTCAAGCAAAAATTTTTGCTCTTGCCAAATCCATCAAATTCTAGTATACAAGCTAATTTAAATTTTCGGGCTCTTGAGTCAGGTTTTGTAATGCTTGCGTATCGTACGTTGTATGCTGATTTCAGGAAAAGGGCAGAAGAGAAACCAAATATATATGACGATGATGGTTATATTGAGAATCAGGCAGAGAGAATCATAGGTCAGGGGAAATGGGTGAGATGGGGGGCCTTCTATTTTCCAAGAAGATACATTTTTCATGACAGAGGAATTTTCAGTCACGTCTTTGTGATGAAATGAGGACAAAAGTGGGGTCACATACATTCAAAGAATGGGGTTGAGAGAAAGAAAACTGGGAAGATTCGCGTATCTCAAGAAGTTATTCCTCATTCAATCCAGCAAAGTTTGTTATTTGGGAATTCACCAGATGTGCTTTATTTTCCTTCTCGGGAGCTTTCATCTCGCTAATGTCTAGGTAGCACCGTGAATGCCGCGAGCATTTTGAGTGTATACCATCTCTCTGAGGGGACCAAAGTTGTCTTCGCGTCAGCGGGAGGGTTCCCTCTGCGCCTGTCAGAGGGGAACGTCGGAGAAAGATAGCTTCGGGTTAACAAAAATAGCGTGAAGACATTCATGGACGAGTATTTTACATTACATAGTATTCAGAAAGCCACCGCTATGGTGAGTGGCCGCGGGTGATTACACATCAGACCACCCCGACCCAAAATATGTTTCTCCCTTAGCGCAGTCGGACGGACGTTATCCTGAAAAATGACATCATAAATAATCTGTTCTACACTTAATATCTCTAATTTTATTTGCATAACCTCTCCTACCTTAATACGACGGGGTTTATAATACATTTTCAACATCATCGCTAAAGAGACATCCTCCCAACTTATGAAAGATATTTAATTAGCTTTCAAAATTAATTAGATTTTATTTTAAAAGCTTTGTTGAATTAAGAAAAGTGTTATTTTGAAAAATTTTACCTGGCAAAGAAACTGAAACCATTCTTGTTATAACAAACCGCGTCATACCATTTGAAGGAGTACATAAAGTAAATGATATTCTCGGGAGACCAGAATAAAAACCCCTAGGTTTAGTAAAACCGAGATTTGAAAGAAGAAAGAAAGTTACAATACTTATGACATATTATATCATAAATTACTTCACATTTTAGAAGCATTATACAACGTTTAATAAAACGACTCTTATTATTTCCCACACCTATTTAGCCCAACTCATTTCCTCCGATCGATTCCTGATGAAATGACCAATTTTGCTCTCCACCAACAATGATTACTAGTCATCAGTAGTGAAGAGAACGTATGAAGTGTAACTATACATGAGGTATATAAAAATGCTTACATTAAAACAGTAGCTTTGTTGTGTTAAACAAGATATTCCATTCAAACGATCTCCCTGCTCAGTAGTATCATCAGTTGCATGTAAATGACATGACATTGACGTATTGTGTACCTCAAATTCCCCCTCTCAAGCAACGCAAAGCATCTGAACAATGAGAGAGCGGATGCAGATCCCTGCGGCGCGCCTTCCCTCCCACTCTCGCTCACTTATTTCTCCCCTCCCTTTCCTCCTCTCCGCCCCTTACAACCATCAATCACCGCCCAACTACCTACCTCCCCCCCTCAAGTTCATGTATAAGCCAGGCTACTCGATGTATATACATACGCCTGATGATGCTTTTAAACATTGAAGCTCAGATCGTTTGAATAAAATATCTCGCGGAATTCAACAAAGCTACGGTTTTTTTTATTAAGACAGGCAGTGATAATGTTAATTTTACGACCATAAAAATATCCATCAAGCCAAAATTTACAGAATATGAGAGATTTTTATGACTCATTTGCAATGCTTATTAATTAGCGCTAAGCTATAATTGCTCATCAAATAACAGAAACTAGGAAAGTTTACTGAAACTGGATTTTTAATCTTTAATTCCCACAATTATCGCTTCAAAAATTCAATTTCATTGAAAACACCAAAAATGATTTTAGTTTAGCTAAATCATCAAATGGTGATTGATATACTGGATTGGTCTAATTGGGTAATTAGTCTGCTTTTTTCGACTGAAGGTAACATTTTTAATGGCACGCTATTGAACATGAAACATATCTATTGATAATAGCGGAGGACTAGGTTTTTAGATGGAGTCAGCCGTTTCTTTTTCTGTAACATGTAATTAGTGTATGTTAAAAAAATATGGTCGTTTTCAATTACCATTTAGGATTAATCGTTCCTTCTATCTGAGCCAGAATACTTAAAATAAATGGATAAGTTTTCCCAATTATTCCGTCAAAACATAGGGTACTTTGTGCCTTATCTCTCATCTAATTCTAATAAATAGTTCCTAGCAATATCCTTACTTGACGCCTGATATACTCTCATTAAATCACTAAAAAAGTTCTTTGTGCCTTTGCTAGCCTCACATTTCCAGAAATTTGAGACCAAAAGTGAATTTAAAAATTCTATAAATTTTCTGAAGATCTATTATTAACTATTCAAGAACAAGTCATGAAATATAAACATGGTAAATACTGAAATAGCTTATATCTACATTTTATTGCCCCGTTACTAATATGGAATCAACTTGTAATTTGATATCGAGTCCATCCCGTATGTTTTTCTCTTAATTGCTGAAAAGTATGGATTGTGGAAATAATTTGTTATTCTGTGTGTGTGCATATACGTAAAATGAAGTACAAAGAATTAAATAATAAATTGAGACGGACAACAAATGAGGCAAAAGAAGCATAGTGGAAAACGCAGTGCGAGGATATGGAAAGTTTGCAGAGGAAGGACGAAATTGGGGTGCTATAAAGCAAGGTTAAATCACTATCGAGAAGTAAGAAGGGAATATCTATGCTAAGAGTTAGAGATAAGGCGGGTAAGATAATGGTTAACAGATGAAAGATCCAAGGAAGATGGAAGGAATAAATAGAAGCACTGTATGGTAAAGAACTTAGGCCAACAAGATTAGACATAGAACAGGAACATGACGTAGACGAAGATAGCCTAGGTCCGGACAAACTCTACGATGAGATAAATTGAGCATTTAAATGAGATGAATGAGGGCATTTAGGGAGATAAAGATAAAGGGCATATATTTAGGGAGATATGAGATAAATGAGGGCATTTAGGGAGATGAAACTAAATAAGGCCGTGGGAGTGGATAACATTCCTGCGGAACTATTGAAATGTTTAGTAAA
Organism: Hetaerina americana; assembly: GCF_022747635.1. NCBI lineage: Eukaryota > Metazoa > Arthropoda > Insecta > Odonata > Calopterygidae > Hetaerina > Hetaerina americana. The sequence goes on along the minus strand of NW_027287095.1, from coordinate 70,259,473 downwards.
ATGTGGGAGGAAGAGGCTATACGGGCCTATTCGTAGTATCTATGAGGAAGGAATCTGGCCGGAAGACTTTGTGAGATCAGTTTTAGTTCCTATTCCGAAAAAGGTAAAGGCTACATCATGTGAGGACTACAGGACAATAAGTTTGTTATCCCACACAGCTACAGTTGTTCCTCAGTACCATCAATAAAAGGGTAGAGAGTAGGGCAAATGATTACTTAGGGGATGGTCAGTTTGAGTTTAGGAAGGGGAGAGGTACGCGTGATGCCATTGCAGTAATGATATTAATAATCGAGAGAAATATAGAACACAACCAGGAGGTATTTCCCTGTTTCGTAGATTTCGAAAAAGCGTTTGATAGAGTGATTTGGGAAAAACTAATGAGTATATTGCAGAAAATAGGAATAGATTGGAGGGAAAGGAGGCTAATCCGCAACCTGTTCATGTCTCAGACTGCTCAGGTGCGAGTGGGGAACGGGGAGTCCGGTTGGGCAGTGTTAGGAAGAGGTATAAGGCAGGGTTGCCCATTATCACCGTTGCTGTTCAACCTGTACGCAGAGGAAATGATTAAAGAGGCATGGGAAGAACTGGAGGTAGGAATGAAAGTGGGCGGGGAATTCGTAAAATCAGTTAGGTTTGCTGATGACCAAGCGTTAGTTTGTCAGTCAGCCAAGGGGTTGCAATCATTGCTTAGTGCATTGGAAATTCAGTGCGACAGGTATGGGATGAGAATCAATATTAATAAAACAAAGGTTATGCGATTTTCTAGAAAGAAAAAGGCTAAGCTTAACATTAAAATAGGAGGGCAAAAACTAGAGCAGGTAGAACAGTTTACGTATCTCGGTAGTGTCTTGGACCAACACGGTCAAAGTAGTAGGGACGTAAGGCGAAGAATTGCGTTAGGCAAAGAGGCTTTCACAAGGAGGAGGGAGTTGATGACAGGGACGTTGAGTAAAGATGTTAAGAAAAGACTCGTAAAAACTTTGATATGGAGCGTAGCTATGTACGGTGCGGAAACGTGATCATTGAAGCAGGAGGATAGACGTAGATTGGACGCTTTTGAAATGTGGGTTTGGAGAAGAATGGAGAAGGTGAAATGGACAGAGAAGAAAACAAATGAGGAAGTACTTGGTATGGTGGGCGAAGAGAGGGGTTTGTTGGGAGAAATCCTGTGGAGGCAGGAAAAGTGGATGAAGGGGGTATTGACCGGCAGCGGGATTTTGAAGATTGTAATAGAGGGGAGGATGTTAGGCAAACGAGGAAAGGGAAGGAACAGAATAGGGATGTTGGGCGGGATGAAGGGAGGAAGAAAGTACTCAGAGATGAAGAGGGACCTGAAGTAAAGTAGGATGCTGAATTTTGTGTTTTGTTGGGAGTCACAAAATATTTATTTAGTAGCTGTGTCCATCCAAAAACATATCTTATCCGGTAGATTAACTAATAATAATAATATGCATATCTACATACATACATTTATATTTAAAAAATAAAATTGTGGGTCAAGGTAGTCCAGTCCAGGGGTAGAGCGTTTGACCACTGACCGGGGGCCCGGGTCCGATTTCCGGGCAAGTCTCTCTGAACACTTGCAGCTCCACCCAAGCTATATGATTTTTCGGGTACTAGATCTTCCCCGGAAACCATAACCGGCACAGGGAAAGGAACTGGCCTCTCTACCTCGATGAGTGAATTTCACACGAAGTCGGCCTTAGTCAGAGGTGAACTCTAACATCACCTACCAAACCCACCTTCGGGTTGATTATAGTGCTGATGGTTTTAATGTAAGAGTAAATTTTGGTGTGTGAGATAGTTTTCAAATTTGCAAGTACTGTATGGTTCAAGTAGATAGGATTTTCTAATGCTTATGAGACCGACGGGTTTTAATGATTTTTACACTTTTATGGTGCTAGGAGGTGATAGTTAACTGACATACGACGTGAGAAACGGTTTTCATGACATTGGAGTCATCCTATTACCAAAATTTGGATCAATACTGTGCCTAATACATTCATATTTATATTATATAAAATGAAATATCTTATAGGATTTGTAAAAGTGGATGTACAGTACCCATACAACATATTTTAAAACACGATGATGAATACCTAAACGTATCAACGTGTATCAAAAACATATTGATAACGTTCCAACGGTGTATCGTGTCCTTTCATTTTATTGTTCAAGATTATGAGTCTATGACATAAAACCCGACTATCAAAAAATGGTGCCATGGATGCTGTACCCTAAAATTGTAAACACGCATGTAAAAAATATCAGGATCAATTACCAAAATATACTATATTAATATATTCCCGTTCATGTCTTTTTTAAAGATGGAGGATTTTTTATTTTTGCCTCCAATTGAGGACGAAAGGGAGTTCCGGGCCCCAAAATACCATAGTTATCAACCTTCAGACAACAACTGATACAAAATTTAATCTACACACAGAATGAAAAATTGCCTTTGTTTACTCTCAGAGTTTTCGCCTGCAGGAAAACTCAATTTCACTGTTTCCCGAAAATAAAACTGGCAATGTTGTTAAACTAGGAATGTTGCAATACTATGCTGAGAAACTATTCCTCTTATATTTCATTATTACCCTTATGTTGCCATCTTAACAGGGAAAATGTTTGATAATTAGTGAAGGTAAACAACGAGGACTTTGATTCTAACAAATCAACGTCAATTAGCATATCAAATAGCAGTCAGTATCATTTCCATTGAAATTTCCTTTCCTGTTTCTGGACTGCAGGGGGTCCCAAACTCATTTGCAGTTCGTTTTGTAACATGTTCGCTTTTGTGAATTTAAATTTGCTGAATGCCATGCGCCGCGGATATCCCCTCGAGGACAACTAATGTGCCAATTGAACGCAGAGCATACATTGTATTGAAATGAAATCATGAGAGAGATCAGGAATGGAGTTCCGACTGCGTCACGATGTCTCAGCTGTGCTTTACCAGTTTGTTTTGCGATGCCTTGGCTTACAATGCCACCAGCCGAGAGGAGTAAAATAATCTGGATGGAGCTGTACGACTAAATCCAACCGCGCATCAAAAATCCACGGAATAACCACGCCAATGCCTTGACGAGTAAAAACAAACAATGACTTCCAGGTTTGCGTTGACTCCCATTTTTCCGAGGCAGATAAGAATACAAACTGCGAGCGGTATTGCATGATTCCATAGAAAAAATATACAAAAGACAGTCCCACAGCTCGCTGAAATGACTAAAGGTGTACTTCACGCAAAAAAAACATAATCGATAATTTTTCTTTTATCTACTTTTATCGGGATTCAAATATTAAACCCTCTTTTTTATCGTTTTTTTTGTAAACGAGACATAAATATGCCTCATTCACATGCATTCAAATACCACATGTGGATTTCTCGATAGAGCTGGATTTCAATACGTCAAGTTGCATATCCAGCGGATCCTATTGATGGGTCGGATATGACTGGACGATTCATTCATTGGATAGTTGAGTCCTTTTGCTAAGCCAAGATTTATAAAAGGGATCACACTGATGCCCGAGAAATACTTGCTAACCGGTCGATAGTGATTGAAATTAATGTCATCATATCATCGAAAAACCTTATAGGAAGAACAATTGACGTCAATAATATCTCACATTGGATTGTCCGAAGAGATATTCATCCCAGATATAAGTTGTGCAACGGGTGTGAATTAGAAATCTCTCGTTAACTCATACGAAAACCAGTAACCACGACTGAATTGAGTTCCTGTTTTGGATTGTTTGAAAATATGCTCTTCCTAATATATCTTAATCGGCAAAAAGAATAGTTTTGTTATCTACACTGATATTGAAACATTAACTTTTGTGACATACATGTTCTGAGAAAGTGCGTAGCCGCAGAGTAAACAAATCACTACGCAACTTCGTGCTGCTGTGGCAGAGGATCTGAAGAAGCCGCTTTCAAAATTTAGAGAAAATGAAGGGGTTCTACGCGAAGCTATACAATATCAAATCAAAGGTTATATATAGTCTCAGATATTGAACTGTGGAATAAACATAGAGAAAGGATGAAGGAATTTTGTTATTTAGAAAGCCGAAACAGCAACATTGGAGGAAGAAAACTAATGGCGTGAGTCGTAATAACTAGCGATGAGATAAAATGAGAGCATTGAGGGGAGGTAAGTGTGTCATTGAAACTGAAAAATGGAACAGTTAACATCATCGGATTCTTTAAGAAATACGATGACCAGATTAAAGGTCTCAAGATTATGCTGAAGAAGGTGATTGGGAAACCTATAAAAATGCAGAGACCCTGGATAATACATAATATTAATAATGACCAGTGCCAACGGCAAGAAATATCATTATATTCAAACATAAATAAGAAGAAGATCTTAATTTAATACCAAGAATACTGATATTCGTATTGGTGATGTGATACATTGAGTAGCATGGAGTGACTTTGACTATTTTGTCCCTCATGTGCATAGCTCTATTACCAGATAAAATACCATTTTCAAATTGATTTTCGCTTATTAAATGAAGAATGCAATGTATCTTTCCACTGTATTCATTACATTCTTCATTGTATTTCACTGCATTCATTGTATTCTTCATTGCATTTCATCTTCAATGTATTCTTCCTTTAATAAACATGAATACCCACAAAGTTGAGGCGGGGAACAATTGAATGATTTTCGCTTCTTTACTCAACTTTTCAGAAATTTACGATGAATTTTCTACACACGAATTATAGCAAAGCAGAAGCATTGTGAGTAAATAACCGTAAATACAAAACAAAAACTTTTTTATTGATTATAATAGGTTATTCCCAAAGGACGAATTAGAATTACCATATACAAGGGGAACTTTTTCGAAAAAATCAAGACAAATGTTATTTGGCCGTCGATCTATGCATATTTTTCTAAATTATAACAGTGCATGGACTAGTTCACTTGCTACCCGAGCTAGAGTCTGGGCTCCAGTATTGATGAGGTTGTGCTTTCCTCCGGCATTCGATCTGTGCTGGGTTCGGTTGTCATGCGGAGAGCACTTCAAGCGTATAATCCCGTGGGTCGGATGGGTATCTATAGGCTACCCAACCAACAGTTGCCTAGAGGTAAGCTGTCGACCCCTTGACATCTTCATTTAAAATTAGCCAAATGGCAAGTGCGGGTTTCTTCCTCTCATTAGTCCGTCTCCTACGTATACCCACTTATCGTCAAATTGCACACTGATCCTAATGGTTAAAATCACCATGACTTCATTCGAGGTTGCCCCTTGAGTAGGTGAAAAAAAGGAGAGGTATTTGAGTTTACACCCAGAAATAATAAGTAACTTAATAAAATGATAACGTTCGGTAGATATGTGTTTACTTATTGGAAATCTTAATTATAAATCCTTACTTATGTTAATGACTCTTTTTTTAATGATGTAGAAAAAAATAGAATTAGATTATAGTATTAAAATTATACTAAGTATCCCTATTTCAAGTAAAATATCATGCCATCAGTTAACACTGTGAGTGTAAACACGCAAACACACACGTACACACATGTGCATTTACAGACATGCTCGCATAAACACAGCACATGCCTACACACGTAAACACTCATACGTATATCACTGTGTGTGATTAATGTCGCAATATTAAAAGTGAGACTATATATTTTGACGTAAAACTCTTCCTGCCTTTATAACTCAAAAACTCAATATTCACTGTCTCTCTTTCATTGGTGTGCCATAGTAAAAGAACATTATTTTGTACATTTTTCATAATCAATACGGGCATTTCAATCTGAATACTAATTGCTTGCAACTTTCCAATCTTCATTTTTTAATGCCCACGCCCTTGCAGGCAATCTGATCGCTCTTCCTCCCGTTTTACCTTTATTATAGGTCGTTGGTCTCCATCGCGGGACTTCCCTTCCCAATTATATTTAGAAAAAACGTATCAAATCTCGGATGTTTTCAGTATTATTATGTATCGTACACCTTCTTATCCCATTTTAGGGGTCAGATGGAAAATGGGACTATCTATTCTCAATCCCGCCCCAATTAAGAGGTTTCATTATTATTATTATTATTCCTAACTTTACATGTTTGCTTAAGCTTCAAAATCCACCTCAAACACCAGGTTTCAAAGGCTTTTATTTTTCTCTTGTGCACTATTGTAATGGTTTATGTCTCTGATTCATAGTGTGACACGCTCCACACACATGAATGCTGTCGCATATTATTTCAATGTTTATTTCCATGTATTTTTCTTTAGAAGTGAAAAACGACCCAAACATCAAACTGGTCAACTTTAATGATTACAAAGAGTATATTATATTTCGCAATCATCGCATCGCATTGTTATACAGGGTCGCACCCAAAAGTGGTAGGGCTGATTTTTTTACAAGAATTTTATTGACGATATACTTACATCGACTTAATAATCTTCAAAGTATGCTCCTTGAGCTGCTACACACTTAGTATAACTTTGCTCCCATTCCCCGTACGCCCGCTGGAAATTTTCTTTGGGGATGCCGTTGATGACCTTCATGACTCAATGACTCAAATACTGTGGAACGGCTTAAGGTAATGTCTTCATAAGCCTGCTTGATCATATCGACGGTCTCAGTTGCCGTCTTCCCGAGTTTCGCACAAAACTTCACGGAATAACGTTTCTCTAAATTCAGATTCATTTTGTTTTTCGACGGAGACAAAAAACTTGCTTCCCTAAAAACGGTGTCCTCACTCAACGACAGCCCGCAGGCGACTGAGGTTGGTGTCGGCCTGTTGCTAGGAGCCCCCTCCACCTTACCCTGCCAGGCAGACCCCCCTCCACCGCTCCGTTCGCGCCAGAGGAAATCAGTCCTACCACTTTTGGGTGCGACCCTGTACTCCCTCCTGTGAAATAATTGAGTACCCACCATGATCACGAACTATAAAGATTTGTTGCGCCATGTACAGCAGTGGAAACGGGAATGACTAATGAAACTGTTACGTTGCACATCATTCAAGAACGGGGAACAATAGCAGGGATTGCCATCAATTACTTTGGACCACACAACTCATGAGCTTCCACCGCTTCTCAGTCGCGAGCTGTGTCGATCACGATTGACTCTTCAGGTGAGCGACATTCACTGTGGATCTCGAGAAAGTGAGCGACTAGCCGCGTCCTACACGGTCTCAGACAGGGGCAGAACATTCGCCAACATCTTTGATGCGAAGGATAAGGACATGACTGAAAGACTTAGCTACGAAAGGAATTTGGTGGTGTATTTATTTATATGAGTACACATCGCGAAAAGATACCTCTCGTTTTCTAATATTCGAAAAATTAAAATTCGTTTCACAAATTTCTTTTAGCAAAATATTTGTTTAATTCCTGCCGTTGGTCACTTCATTCGCAAAAGAGCGTTCATAATAGATGCTAGAACTTTTAAGCGCCATTTTTAGAACTTCTCCAAATTGGTCAGTCACTTTCACTCGCGCTCTTGCCACCAAATCTCACGTTATACTTTGCAAACCATTTATATGGACTTATTTTCAAGTTGAAGTACTCTTGAGCTAACATGTGGGGCACATTTGTGACCGTCACTACGATGCGAACTGAGCGAATTTAGACATTGCGTCCCAAACAATAGAACTGTTTCTGATCGATGATTGAACGTTAACACCTCGCTCGAATGCATTAGACCTGTCGGTTGGGGTGCAGAGATATCCTCAACACTTACTAGTGCCTTACAAATGAGTGTATATCTTCAAAGCAAGATGTGACCTACGATGGATCCCATTCACTTATAATGCGATTATCCGAACGACTCCTCGTCCATTGAAACTGGTCGTATGAACGATGGAAAGGAACCAAATGAAACATCTCATTGAATCACCAATTAAGTACATTCAGAAATGCCTTCATAAATGGAGGTGTTCTGATTTGAGATAAATCCTTTAAAATGAGAAATTAGGGTAATTATAAAAAGCTGAACATTGCATTATATTTTCCGTTAAAGCATCTAAAATTATTACATCGGAGTAGCAAGTATTTAATACTAATTTAGAGACAATATGTAGTATAACCGAATGCTTTCCAAGATAGTAGTAATACCATTGTGTAAAATGGTATGTCGATATAATAATAAGAAATGGAAAATTTAGTACGTAGCATTATTGCCGATGAAATGTGACGGGTACAGGGTATTTGGTGGAGTTTTTGTGGTAAAAATAGACAAGGTAGGGCGAGGAATTATTGGGTTTGGAAATAAGGTCGGTTGAGATATGGTTCAATAATGCATAGGTATGAAATAAGTGTAATTCGCTGGATTGGATACAGAGAGGGAATGGATGTGAGTCGCATGTTTAAACGGATACATGAGGCAGTAATAACTTATTCGAGATAAATGATTACACATGAGTGAATGTATTCGAAGAGAGCCTCAAGCAGACGAATATTCTGAACTCTCTGGAGCAGACGTGCACACATGCAATGAGATATTAATATTACAAATGCGAAAGAAGTATTCAAGGAAAGAGTAAGGGGAAATTATTTAAAGGGAGAACGTTTTCTGATATGCTGTAATGAGGTTTTCTTAATTTTCCGACGCCGAAAGTAAATGACGCAAATATTACAATGCATGTCTTTAATATTATTATATGACAATTTAGCGTTTGGGGTAGTTTTTGGATGGGCACAATAACAATCGCAAAATTTCAAAGCTTTGTCTAAAAAGACACGCCCTGACACCCCAAACTACATACTGTTCTTCAAATTCGCATACTTTCTTCCTTCCCATATTCCGTCCAACATGCCTATCGTATTCCTCCCCCTTCCACGCCTGCCTGGCGTTTTCCCCTTTCTCACAGTCTTTGCGGTTCAATCCCCAATTAAAATGTACGAGGGTCATCCGGAAAGTAGTACCCGTTCGTGCCGCATGAAGTGCTGACGACGCGAGTAGCCGCTGGACGAGGTCAGATAGCTTCAGTGGCCTGTCTGCCTTCTCTGAGCCAAGTTGCGTGACGCTAGCATTGCCTGTGTTGTTTCTGTGATTGTTTACAATGTTTAAAAAAATTGAGAACGCCGCCAGTTGTGAAGTGAGGGCAGTGATTAAATTCCTCAATGCAAGAAACGTTCGCCCATGTGATATTCATCGCCAATTAAAGGAGGTGTATGGAGACAATGTAATGGACGAGTCGTCTGTTCGGCGGTGGTGTCGCAACTTCAACATGGGGAGGGGGAACACACACGACGATGAGCGTTCGGGGAGACCGTCTGTCATTACAGACCAACTGGTGAGCTCAGTTGACGAATTCGTGAGGAACGATCGGCGCGTCACAATTGATGACATCTGTGAGCATTTTCCCAATGTTTCTCGAACAATTGTTCATGAAATTGTTAAACACCATCTGCATTATGCAAAAATTTGTGCAAGATGGGTCCCTCGCGTATCTCAATGAGCTGGCGGCGAAGGACTATGCAGCAGGAATACAGAAACTTGTCACACGTTATGACAAATGCCTTAATTTGCTTGGAGATTATGTTGAGAAGTAGTTTAAAGTATCCTCTTTCAAATAAAATTTTTTATGTTTGTTAATATTTACTTTTGTGTCTTTATTTCACGAACGGGTACTACTTTCCGGATGACCCTCGTATCAAAATTTCCTGCTTCTTTTGGGCTCCTCCCAAAAATGCCTCCTCTCCCTCCTCCCTCAGTGTACAAAATACTTTGTCTGTTTTCCCTCCCGTCAATTTTATCTTTTGCGCCCTTCTCCACACCTACATATCAAAAGACTACAATCTACTCACTCTCATTATTTTGCTTCAACACTCCATTTTCCGTGCCTTATGGAACCACGCTTCATATTGAAGTTTTAACGATTATATTCTTAAGATCCTTACTTAACGCCCCAGTCATCAATTCCCTCCTCGTCAAAACTTATTTGTCTAGACAAATTATTATTCGTGTTTCTGTACTAGTTTTATCATCGTCGTCGAAACGCTGCCAAGACAGACAAACTGCTCCACCAGCTCTAGTTTTTTCCGCTTATTCCAACGTTTAACTTTTCCTTCCCCTTTATCTGAAACTTTATAGCTTTCATTACATTGATTCTCATTCCACGCATTAAATAGATTTTCTCTTTCATCCTAAACAATTTTATACCTATAATCGTCGAAAAGCTTCACTTCGTATAGACTTATTCCCCTGTTCTTCAAACTAAGTCAATGGTATTTGTTACCTCTTCAAAAATTATTTTCCTTATTTTATGAATTCGAAGGAGTAAATGGGTTTAAAAATCAATGACAATATGTGATGTTTACCGCCCGAGACATCTAATGAGGAAAATCAATTAATGTAAGGAGGGCGATCCTCACAGTTGTTCATTTCATGGATGTCTGGATGGATATATCCTCATGAACTTTCCCCGTATTTAGGATGGACGAAACCTCCAAATATTCTGAAACATGTAGGAAATGGGAGGAACAAGAAATTACTTCCGTATTTTTTTTTATTTTGATCAGGATTCTGATGAATAATTCACATCAAGGTGTAGTTCCTCTGTGTTGTTGCGCATTTGAAGAATCATAACTCGAGTTTAACCCAATGGGTTCTCTTGAAAGGTATAATGTATGGCCATATAATAAACGTAAATATAATCAGGATATAATTGTCAACCAAGATTGCTTCAAACTCGACAATATAATTATTCGCCACACTAGATTTTCAGCCTTTCACGCTCTGGGCATGGATTAATTCTGAATGATGGCCTGAATTATGGTTTACTATTTGAAAAATAAGTATGAGAGAAATAATGAACTTTTTAATTAGAACAATTAATAATAGGTAAACTCTTCTACTAGCTCTAGTTGTCGCCCTCATATTTTAACGTTTAACTTTGTTCTCCTCTTTCTCGAAAACCTCACAACATTTGTTCCGCTTACATTTATTCTCATCCCATTCATTTCCAACTCACTTTCAAATGCTCTAAAAAATTCTATAATTGTGTAATATAATTTCATATAAATATAGCTTTGCTTGTTAAACAATTTCACAAAGGAGACGTTGTAAAAAATGATAGACCATCTTATAGCCAAGCCTAAAAAAATCTACACGTCCTTATTCCCTATTCGCCATGTTAATTTGAGACATCTTATATAGTTTTCACGGTTTTCACCCTTATGGTCGCTGAATCGCTGGCGTTGTAGGTGGGTGGCGAAGCAAAATCCCAAATCCGGAAGCTTAGGAAAAATAATCCTGACGACGAAAGCGCTGAGAACGCGTGCAAAATTAAATCGATATACTTGCATATACATGCTTACATTTTTATCAAAAGGGATATCGATGATATCGATTTTATATCGACGATACCATCGGAGACCCGTTTGCCACTTCCCTTCAACGACTCGGCCTTTGTCATCCAAGGCCTCATCTACCCCTTTCCCGCTTCCCTTTTTTCTCAAACCGTCGTTCGACTCGATGCCTTGTCGATGGCTCCTCCCCACCCCCCTACCTTTGTCGGCACTATCATCCCCCGGAGCAATATCAACGGTCTCACCCCACCAACCCTCTCCCTCCTCCTCACCCTCTTGCACTCTCTCGGCACCATTTCGGGACGCCTGCGACGCGAAAGACATTTTTCCGGTGGGGACGAAGGGTGTTGGGGATGGGGGTGAGGGTTGAAGAGAGGAGACAATTTCATTTCGAATCGTCCTCGCGGAGAGAATCGGGCGCCCCTCACTCCTTTCTCCTTCTTCACTCCTCCCCCGCCCCTCCGTCCTCCGCCCTCTCAGTCACTGCCCTCGAAGATTCAACCGCTCGTTCCCCTCGCCTCAACCCCGATCCCTCCCCCCACTCCCCTCCTCGTCTGCTCTTCCTTGAGCCTTTCACCCAGTTTCCGGCCCTCGTACGGGGATATTATAACATTTTTTTTCCTCCTTCCAGCCTTTCTCTCTCACCCCCCCCTCCCCTCGCTACCTGTTCACGGATTCACTCTTCCACAATTTTGAGTTCGCCGCGTACGGAACTGGTTTAGGACCACCAAAGCTCCGCGAAGAAGGAACAAGAGCAAAAAAAATACACCCGGTCGTTTTTGTACAGGGATTTTTTTAAAGCAATTCTTGGAGCGGAGTGTGCGCTTCCGAAGTTAGAACTCCCTTAAGCACACGTCTCCCTCGGAAAAGGTTCGACGAGTGATTTAAGTTTTAAAATTCTGAAGGAAACCATTTAGATTTGATAACCGCTTCAATTTTTACCTCGGGATAAAAGCGTGTGGAAGGCAATTGTGAAAGAAAAAATTGTTCGCGTTTGGGATAATATTATTCGTTTTCAAGAAACAAACACCAGTTTTGCAAACTTTGTCTTACGCTGCAAAGGGATTAGCATATGCTTGCATGATAGTTTGGTAATAACTCCGGGGAGAATTCTGAGAAGTTATTAGAACAAAAATACAAAACGCCACCATTATAGATGAACTTTAAATTGAAAATTCGGTGTCACTCACTTAATAAGTGTCTAGATTCATAGAATATTGCACGATTATGTTTATTTTTATTCCTTGAAAGGATCCAATTATTTTTTCCATATTTTTTTAAACTTATTTAAAAAATGTTATTTCAACAAAATTCATCGATAAATTTCTATGCCTGTCGAACCATGGGCATGAATTTTCAAAATGTTTAACTGCTGCAGTATATTAAGTTCTCCCGTTGAGTCCATCAGAGCACATCGTTATATTTATTGACTCCATATTTCGAAAACGAACTACTCCCGATACTGCAACATTCCGGTCGCCGAACGTAAAGTCCCCTGTGTGTCATTCAACTTAGGAACTGAGGGAATCGAGAAGCGTTTGGAGTTTCTCACAGTGGTCTCTTCAAGGTTTCTCCTACGTTTTGAACAAATATAAAATCCCCCACTTCTTAAAAACATATTCCTAAAAAGTAAGAAGCTATTTTTCTCACTAAACTCACATCTATGGCAAGGCAAGAAAACATTTTTCGTGCAAAACCTAATACCAAATTCAAAGCAACTTGCTCAGTGAATCGTCGTCCTTCTCACGTACAGTGTACTTAGTTCTAGTACTAGCGCAATTGACTTCATTTCCATATCCTCTCACATGAATTTCCTCAACAGATTTATTTTACTCTGCTTTCCGTTGCAGTATCTTGGGGACTGCGGTTGACCAAAGTAACAATTCCAACCTACCGTTTGCGTGGCGAAATGGCATTGCTGGAGTGTGTCTACGAACTGGAAGGTGACCGCCTCTATAGCGTCAAGTGGTACAAGGATAATGAGGAGTTCTACAGATACGTGCCAAAGGCGACTCCTCCTCAGCACTCGTACAAGGTGGAAGGAATCAGGGTTGACGTGAGTAGACTCTCGGAGGGATTTTGTTTGGTGCACGAAGGAATATATACATTATTTTGCCATATTCAACTCAAACTGAAAGAAGAAACGTAGGCCATCCAGTGTCTACTTATGCTGTTGTATTTTAGTATTAAATTTATAGGTAATTTTAAAGCGTGTTTAGAGTGTTAAACATAAGAATCTCTAGATGATATAACGCCGAAAAATTGCAACCCTTTAAATAATAAGGGTAATGTGGCTGATTGCTTATTTTTTATTGTAAACATTTATGAACTATGGGTCCATCGGTAAGATTGACGTTTTCAACAAACTACTTAGGCAAAGGGTGCGATTTCTGCAATCACTAAAGTTTAGGTGGATTAATTAATTCAGCACTTTTATTTTTTCACCAAATATCCATTGCTGGGAGTGTCTGTAGTGTTTTACCATATTCATTCCTTGGTAAAATTATAAAAATTACGAAAGGAAGTAAGGGGATACTGATCCATATGGTGATAATCTTCACCGACAACTGAATCTCGTTGGTGGATTTTGATTAACTGTCTTCTAAATGCTTTCTTTTATTCTACTAAACATTAATGCAAATAACAGACTCCTTCAAGACAATGAAAGACACTGCTTTCAAAAACTTGGAAATTTTAACATATGAAAAAGCGAGCGCTTTTGACTTTGGTCTAATTGTATCTGATTTGTTCAGCATTTGAAAATGAGGAACAGAAAGTATGGCCTTATATTTAAAATGGGAAATTCCAAGAGAAGATAATTTTTCAATGGAATTTTCATCTATTCCGTTCTCAGAGATCATTCATGAATATAAATTTCCGAGAATCCAGAGGAAATCCGATAAATATACATTTTATATTAAAATATATTTAATGCTCGAAGGGAAAGTAGCATTTCCTTCATGACAGGCATATATACAGCAGCAGTATTTACTGCTTTCCAAAAACATTTCCTAAAATATAGCTTGAGGACAACAATTCATGAGATACACCTTTTGGTTGTATCAATTGATTTTCTTCCCCTGTACTTCTCCCGATTCGCACCAATCCACGTCGTATCCGAAAAACCCATCGCTCGCCCAAGCAGCACCACCTGTCGGATAGCGTCCAGATATTCCTGCGCAGCGTGACCCTCAAGTCAAGCGGCGTCTACCGGTGCGAAGTGTCCGCCGAGGCGCCGTCCTTCTCATCGGTGAGCGGCGAGGGCAGAATGGAAGTTGTATGTGAGTACACTGACGAGGAACCTCTTTTTTATGACGATAGACCCATGCCTTTACAGCGACTAGTTTTTGACTGTGGCTGTGCGTGGAGTTTAGACAAACTCGCTCCATACTTGAAGTCACCTTTGTGACCTCTCCATAATCTGTATAATTTCCTTTCTCTTCATCCTCAAAGCTACTTCCAGCCGGGTTACCATACTGAATGAGTTACTTTCCAACAAGTCTGAACTCTCTTCGCATCTTTATTGTTGGTTTTGAGATGCCCCGTTTAAATTTGTATAAAGAGGTACATACTTGAATGCCAGTATTTCCTTCGTGCATGATTTTGCGAATCTTAACTAACAACATAATAACAGAGACGAAGACTACTAAAATTTTCCACTGAATAAAGATTTATTTACGACTTGTTTCGATGCACCATATCGTTTTCAAGTGCTTTAATGGTTGTAGTGCATCGAAACTAGGCGTGAATAAATCTTTATTGAGTGGAAAATTATAGTAGCCTTCGTCTCTGTTATTATGGAACAGTTTCACAATATCATACCCAATTCTGTCATTTATAATAGCCTGCAATTGACATTCGAATTCTCATTCTATTCTCCTCCTGCCCTGTTGTTTTGGAGATTTTACTTAGTGTAAAGAATTCACGAAAAAAATTAAGTAGACCAGTTCATATGGTGGTACGTTCCGATATTCCATCCTTCAACGCCACAAACATTTTCTCTCCCTAAAAGATTATGGATTGATTGAGAGGCAAGAAAATCGAAGATTTTTTGAAAATAATATATTAAAGATCTTTATGAAAGGAGGAAAATCATATGCAGTGTCGTATCATAAGACATTTGTCGAAAATACCTTATTGCTTGATGTTTAAATTCACTCAGATTTTCGTATTGGAAAATTTAATCTTTATTTGATAACAAGAGTTTTAGCATACCTGAAAAGCCTGCGAATAATACATATACGAGTACTTATAATTTGACCACCTTTTTTGCACATTTACAGCTTTAATTGAAAATAATCACCTGGATTCTACGAGTTTTTTGAGTCAAGTGTATGAATGGGATTTGGATTGTGTAGAGCATATCAACCATTTCTTTGGTCCCCTATTAATTCTTCCGGAGTAATGTCTTATTGGGTTCTGCTACCTCTAATTACATGTGTGTGCTGCACTCCGTTGGCCCCCAGAAGTCCCACCCAAAGAACCCCCACGGATCACGGGCGGGAAATTCGGCTACGAGTGGAACGAATGGGTGGACCTAAACTGCACCGCCGGGAAATCGTACCCGCCGGCGACGGTCCGGTGGTTCGTCAGCGACCGCCCGGTGAGTGAACCTGAGTCTCTGTGAGACACAACTTTCCATAAGATCACTCCAACAGTCATATCAATGCGCCATACTAAAACTCCGCACATTTCCTGTCGCCCTAAACTCCGTCCATCATGCCGAATATAATCCTCCCTTGCTCGACATTCTTTCATTTAGCAGCCTTACATTCTGCATTTAGCACATTATACGTACATAGGTATTTTCTCCTACCTTCTTTGAATTTTACCCAATAAACATCCTATCCTCCCCTGAAGTTCTGAGAACTCCGTTTTATTTCCTTCCCATCCATTTTACTTTTTCCATCCTTCTCTATACCCAAATCCCAACAGGCTCCAATGTCCTTGTTTCAACAACCAGGTTTCCAAGCCGCACGATATTACGCGTCATATCAAAGTTCTCAATAGTGTTTTTCATACGTCTACTTAAGATCCCTGTAATCAAATTTCTTTTATTACAAATAGTTTCTTCCTCCTAAACCATTTTTCTTTCATTGTCCTTTCTACTGAGCCCACATCGTCTACAACATTACTTATAAAGATAAACTAATCTAGTTCATGGCGCCCTAACTTTCATTTTTACTATCCGTTAGTCCTATTTCTTGGTAAACTTACTGTCTTCGTTTTATTTTCCTTGACTCTAATTCACATCTCATATCTATCATATTGAGAACAGAGGATTGATGAGGCAAAAATGAATGAATGACAAATACGTGCAAATTGGAAGAAAATTTGAATAGTGAATTTAAAATAGCATGTGTATAAATATAAATTTCGATATATTGACTCCAAAATAAGAATTTACAAAGGTTGCTCGTAAATATTTCTAACATTTATGAAATATAGTTAGCTTAGCCATTCCTACTCATTGTGTCGGCATCTAAACTGGTTATTGAAACCGCGACTGGTGTCTATTTGCTCGTCTTAAGTTTTCCATTAACGTTTCACTTGAATACTACAAATTTACGCTATCCAGTAGATACACGTATTCGCTATAGATGAATTCTACTTATATTCTCTATATATTTACAAACGCAGATGTCAGTGGTCATTCATTATGACAAAATACATTCTTGGTGGTATGTCATTTCCATTAAATCCGGCTTGTTGAATTCTAAATATTTCGTTTATATCGCCCAGCTTAAAGTTGATTTCCACGATTTTCAAATATAATATTGAAATTTTGAATGAAAGAATCTCCGATGTAGTTGACAGATGCCCTCAAGGAAGAGGAGAGAAAAATTATTGAATGCTGTTGATGGAAATGGCGTACGTGACCTGTTGTTCTCTGGGGTACATTTGCAATGGTAATACATGCCTCTGATCAATAGAGTTCCATACTTTACTCGAATACCTTTATGCATTGTTCCCTAGTTTGTGAACTTATCTTATACGAACAGAGAGGCTGTCTCTTCGTTGTATATCCATTCTTAGTCCGTGCTATTCTGCGCTTGACATCTGACAGGCTCTTGACATGCTACTTCCGAGGTAGGTGAAAGAGTTCCCTCGTTTGAAATTTCCTTCTCGTTTAAGCAGCATATACGTACGTGAGGTTCCTAAGATTTTGGTTTTCTTCCTCTTGACTTTCAAGTAATATCCCTGAAAAATGAATTGACCGGATATTGTGTAACACTCAATGTCCTGCCACAAGCTAAACATTGCAGTTTTCAAAGTCCGACCACCGGGTTCAAGTATTAACTTCTTATTTTTTCACAATACATACATAAAAGTATGAATTGATGCTGAAGTTAATTATTATTTATAACCGCCCAAAGTCTGATCTAACTAACTTGAAACTCACATTTTGCATCAGGAATGGCACGCACAAAATAAACAATAAGAATACATAATGAATGATGAGCGAAGTAAACTGGCTGGTGCGGTGTCCCAGTGACACAATACTACCTTTGTAATAGTTACCCAAAAATACACATAATGTGATAGCTCCCGCTCCCTAAGAGTGCAGAAGCATTCATCTGCAAGAAGTTGACATTAAATTTAGATTATCATTCTGGAGAAAATAATGAGCCCTTTCTACAAATAACGACGGACAAATATTTTTTTAATTCCAAAATTCGATAAAATAAACCAAATAAAACCTACTCAAATATTCAACATTAAAATATACCTGTACATTTTAACAGCAATACAAGAGATTTCACACCTGTTTAAGAATTACATATGGTGATTTCCAACGCTTAGAGTGTCGTGCTCTTTTCCTTCTTTTGCTGAATGAGTAGAGAAAAATCACAATATGGAAACAGCTCGCGTGTGGAGTAAAACACATGAAGTATGACTGTATATATTCATGTGTTGACCCCAAAATAAGCATTTTAAAGGCTTCTTTTGAACATTTCTACCATTTTTAATATATAGGGTTTGCCGTAGCTTTTAATTTTCATTTGGTACCGGACTCTGTTAGTCGTTGAAACGGTCCCTGGTAACAATTTGTTCGTCTGAAGTTTTCATTTAGCTTGTCACTGTAATGTTACCAACTCATAAAATTCCGATCCTGTAAACATACACTGATTAAAAAGTCTCCTGCTATTCCAACATAATCTCCACTTACATATAACACCTAGATATTATTCGTCGATGAGCTAAGGCCTCGGTTCGAAGGTATCTCACGGAAGGCTTGTATACTTTTTTGACGCAAATTAAGGTGGAGAGCGGGTGGCTGGTGCCCCGTGAGCCCCTCGTGCACGGCCCTCACGGCCTCATCAGCGCCGTCCAAGGACTCCGGTTCAGGGCCCGTCCGGAGCAGTTCCTGGAGCCGGGACCCGGGGGTGGTGGACGGTCGACGCCTCCCGAGGAGCGAGGAGGGGAGCCGAGGGGTGAGGCGGGGGACGCCCGGACCCTCCGCCTCCGCTGCGTGGCTACCATCTCGGCGCTCTTCTGGGAGGGCGGTGTCGACGGAGGTCCTCCGGGGAGTCCGGTGGGGGGGAAGCCACCGCCGGGGGTGGCGAAGGTGCCGAGGGTGGGTGACGGACCTGACGCTTCGCCCGCCCTCTCGCCCGTCATCGATAGGAGGGAGTCTACCTTCCTGGGTGAGTAAGGGTTTGTGGTCATCTGAGCATTGCCTTTTCTGCTTCTACGGTACTTAAGGACGCCTAAAACCTTCCTCCTTATTTAGACTAGCTTGCCCGCGGAATTGCTTGTACCAAAATAACCTGGCAAAAATAATCTGACAATGGACACCAGGAAACGCCACAAAAATATAATTTCATGATGATTCACAATTCATAAAAACAGGCATTGAGCACTCCGTCAACCGCTGTCAATAGGTCATGCGGAGGGACAAAAATAAATCCGAAAAAAGTAGGTTGAACTCTGTGAAATTTATGCTCACATATTTTTTTAGTGTTTTATACCAGTACGTGAAGTTTCACGATAAGAATTGACAATCAGAGCTGTAATAAATCTTTTCTGAATGAATTGATATGTTAAAGAAATCGATGGTTTTCATTATTTATCACCGACATGATGATTAATAATCCTTATGTTTCCTCTGCTAACGATACAAATGTAATCTACTAGAACACAGTTTTTCAATTTTTATCACCAAAGTGCATTTTCTTTTGATTTTTTTTGGCCTTTGACTTGGTTTTATCTCGTTAAAAGTCACAGAGGTGACATGCGCGTTAGTAAATTTTTCCCATCTGTTAAGTGCACACAAAAAGCTTTTACAATCAATGTTTGCATAATAATTGCTAAGTTCACGGTTCTATCATTTTGAAGCAAAGAATAGAATAGGGTCATTCATGCTTAAAGGGTATTTCATGGGTATCAATGCCAAATTGGAATACTCCCGCATAAGTACTCAGAATGAAATACTTTATAATTTAATGCCAGCTCTTTAATATCTACAGTATTCAGAAAAATAATCATTTTAGAGTAAAAAAACGTTTGTACAACCACACAATATAAAATGGAGGGAGCTCCTCCTTAGAATTTTCCTGAGCGCAAATACTTCCTGTTAAAAAATATATTGGATTTCGGATGATTGCAAGGAATAAGATGCAACTGCATTTGTTCTGACAACCTTAAAGAATAGGCATTAAATATGAAATTTGAATAAAATAATCTTTTCTTCGCTGAAGAAAAAGAGCTGGATAAATACTCGTAAGATATGAATGAATGGTTTTGTACCAAAGTGAACCAAAGTAGAACACTGTCTCATGCTTAACTTCGCGGAATTTCTCCGTATTCCAAGGAATGGTTGAAAAAATTCTGCAATTCCACAGTTCACCACTTTTTTATCACACGACCATGGTTTTGTGTGCCACGTTAGATGATGCCGTGCGAAAGTGATACCATGGTCGTGTGATAAATAAATTAGGAACCTCGCAACTATGGAGCTAACAATAGACCTGAGTAGGTGGGAAATATTTTAACGCTGGTCCTACTTTTTAGTCAAAATTATTTTAATTCCTAGTTTAAATCACGACACTAGTTCTTCAGAAGAATTTCGGTAACTTAGAAAGGGGTTCTCAGAATTGTTTATCTTGATTTAGCGTAGGTCTCTAAAGTCATGAAACCAACGCTTGAAATTTTTATCCGTTGCAATCCGTTGGCATTCAGTACTAATCGTAGCGTACTTCGACCATCAACTACAAGAACTTAAATGAGTCCGAGTTTTTTAGCACGTGGATGTGATTTTAGGATTCAGGCGACGTCAGTCAATAAGAACATAGGCATTATAAGAGATCTAATATGTTCAGCAATAGCCACTACCAGACTTTAAAACAAAATTTTGCATCTAATTCCTTACAGTTCACGCCTCGTCTTCGGCGGCATCCTTGGGGATTCCCGCACTGGCTCTCATGCTGGCAATCACCTTCCTCAACCTGCCTCCACCACAACTCCACCGCCGCCGGTGATTTCGCCGACCGTGGTTGGCAGGGACAGGCGTTCCGTCAATTTGGTGGTACGCGAAGAAGACACCGCGCCATTGAATCATATCGCCCAGGGAATTTTCAAGTGACAGCCTGAGAACAACTGCGATGCATGCAGAAGACAGGATATAATGCCGAGGACTGACAGCGAAATGACAACTCAATCCCCGGGAGGAGATCCCTTCTATTTTTTGACTAAGTGTTTGAGAAAACGATACCCCCCAAACCCAACTTAAAACGTTAGTGAGTGACATTTTCAGTGAATTTAATCTTTCTCTCTCTCTCTCGCTCCCTCATTATTTAAACGTACTAGTCCAAAAAACGTGTGATTCAATGGACGCTTGGTCGAGTTAAGCTTCTTTTCTGGTTTCTCTTACCCATTTAGGAAGACTCAGTCGTCCCTAAGAGTTTTAAGTTTTATTGCCCTTGAAATTCACGGAATGATTGTCAACGAAAGCAAGGAGAAAGTGATTGAGGAAAAAACTAGAGATCGATTATTTTATAAAACTGGTGCGGAAATTACTGGGACATTAAATGAAGAAATTTGATTTGTTTCATCGTGCAAGAAACTAAATGAAAATATGGAGTCCGGCAATCTTCACGTTCACTGTACACTTTTGGAGTAATAAATTTTAAAAGTTGTTGCCATTTTCACTCTATTATAATTCATTGGAATCCTTCGACGACCTTCTATTTTCCCATATGAACCACTTTGTTCAACACGCAGTGACGACTACACTAGTTCTCGTCTTACCCAAGACTATCCCAAATTAATTCAGTCGACTCATTCGCCAAATATTGTTCTACGAATATGAAACATGCGAGACACTGTATGTACCACGTACTATATCATAATGATATTGTGCGTACCATTAGTCAAAACAAGATTACCATTAGTACGACTCGCCCAGATCGCCGAAGGCTAGACAGTGTTAAATGATGTGGTCAACAAGGATTCAGGCAAACGGCAATTGAGTATCAGTCTTAAAATAACTAATTTCGACAGAACCCGAAATACTCCAATCCCTAAATCAGTAAAGAAATGCATTTTCAGCACATTGAATGACAAAAAAATATCATAAATAATTTTTCATGCCAAAATGTAGAAATTTCGCTGAGATAATATAGGATTCGAGATTCAAAAGAGATCTAAATAATGAGTGCTAAAAGAATATGAAGCCAGTCACCTACAAATTCGAGCGTGGGGGAGAAAGGCTCAATAGAATAGCAAAAAATTCAATTATACACAGTACAAATAGATATTTACTTAAAATACATTTAAGTAGATGGAAACGATGAAAGGTAAGTTACAAATATTGAATAGTTGTCTTAATCACAAAACTATTATCTACTGCTTCTCTATAGCTTCAATAATCTTAATAGCAAATAAATTATATATCATATATATGAGAAGTGGATTATCATGTAAAGATTTAAAAGGTAGTTTAAAGCAGACCGAAAACATTTGAAGAGTGCTCGATGAAGCTGCAGATTTGTGAAGGGATTTATGAAGAAATATAAAGGTTACCTGAAAGGACAACGAGCTGGAGGTAAAAGGCGAGAGAATTTTCGACTACTCGTATTCTGGTCATCTCGTTGCAAGAGTCGTTGCCAAGGCTCTCACCTCCGCAGCACCGTACTCATTCCAGCTCCAAAGAACAGGTATTTTACGAGGTCTTTTACAGGGATTTACAACCCTGCGACATTTGAACCAGAAGACATTTCTAGCATAAAACTCTTCAATTACCGACTTTTCAACGCCTTGAAGAGTCAGAACTCTCGAGGTACCGCCTCAACACAGGATTCTACGTGATATGAGGAGTGCCCAGACACACAACTTTTGTCTCTCATGAATACGTGGTGGTGTCATTTTAAGTAGATATTACTAAAAAATAATCGAGATAGAAATATAATTTTTATTTTTTATTCTTGAAACCTCTTGAAACATAGCCACCATCCAGAGTTATGCTCTTCTCCCAGTGTTTCTTGGCTTCTGATGGCCGTCATTGTGAATCTCAGCAAATTGCGTCAAAAACCATTTGTCCACCTCTCAAATGACATTATATGTATTGATAGAATTGAGCTCTTACGTCTAGTAGTATTGAATAAATGAAAAACTCCAATAGCCGTAAACTGTTTATGGCTATTGGAGTTTTTCATTTATTCAAGACATTATTTGTGTTATCAAATCTCCAACCCTATAATCGTTTTTTGAGTTCTGGGAATAACAAAAATTTCCTTGGGGCGGGATTAGGAGATTAGGGTGGATGTGGAAAAATTTCAAATCCATATTCTTTAATTCCTCAACTGTACTTCGAGATACGTGAGCAGGTGCATTGTCGGCAAGAATACGGATGCCTTTGGTGATCACACAGCGCCGTTTCTTTTTCAGAAAATCACGCAGTATGTTCAGCAGTGTGCAGTCATAGGCAGCAGTCTTAGTAAGAAAGTCTTCTTGGGGGGGAGGTGAGTCACTGTTCTTCCACTCGTTGCTCATCTATTTGTGTTTGAAAAGGAGTCCATAGTCTTCTCGACTACTGCTTCCTTTTCAGAAGCAAACATATAGTACATGCATACATAGTTGCCAGCGTGTTGACACCTATGACATGCGCAGTTCTTCGTCAATAATTTTCCGCACACTGCCGTTACTAAGATCAGTCTCATTCGTGATCATTTTGATGGTTGCTCTTCGGTCTAATAGGATAAAGTCCTCCACTTTCTTCACTGTGGCAGCACCGTCCGTGAGTGATTTTCTTCAACTTCTTGGATCGTCTGTGAGGGACATGTGGTCCGTTTTCAAATTCCTTACACACCTCACGACTGTGTTTTATAACGGGCTATCATTTCCATGAACAGCCATTATTTCATTGTGGATTTTCCGGGTACTGTAGTCTTCCCAATGAAGGAACTTAATCAAACTGCGTATCTTTATCTTCTCCATGCTGTCAGTCACTTCAATTTACGGTTTTCTCAAACAAAACAAATCAAAATTTATAACTGTAATTCACAATATTATGTATAAAACACGATATTATGTATAATTTTACTTAAACACGATACCACCACGTTAATGTGGACAGAAAACTAATAAATAGGCCACGCGCGCAGCGCGTCCTCGACTAAAGGATGATCCATGTCGCTGCCTGCCACTCATTAATGAGCCTTTCCCTTAATGTCCCAAATTAAAAGCCAAGCGAGGAACTTATTCCAGAATTGCAGAAAGAAGCTGAAATTATTTAAAATATAGTCTAGAAAATATGTTCAGGAAATTTCTATTGGCCTCTGAAATTTTTAGGACGCATCGATAGCTTAACGGCCAAAGCACTCGACCGGAAATTGTTATGGGTTCGAGCCCCGGTCAAGGCGAATGATTTTTACACTCTGAAATTATTGCATTGAAATGCATATTAGCGGATGACTCCGTGAAAAGTTACTGTTGCGGCATCTCCCGCAGTTTCTTTGGAATGTTTAGGAAATATGTAATAAATATTACGTCTGTTCACCCTTGGAAAAAATAGATTAGAACAAACCATTGATTTCTTCTTCCCCTACCTACTTCACGAAGAGTGGTCAAATGTGGAAAGCGATCCTTGAGAGAATGAACTCAACCGAGACAATCCGTCCTTGGATGGGGAATCGTCTGTGGAAAGTGGAGACCGGCATGGATTAGTCCCTTTATCCGAGAAACTGGATCTCTTCTGTACCGGATCAATGAATACGAAGAGACTGGCGCTCTCAGTCTTAAACCACAGAGAAACTGTCTTCAGGGGTGGGAGTATTATCACGAATTAAGTCCCGTTTACCCAAAATTTCCGTCACCAGTATTAATTAAAAATTTACCAATTTATCTTAACTTAAAAAGCACCTTCGCGGGGATCATTAATATCAAAATTATTTTGACGTCTCCCTGTTAAAGTGTGACTGAAATTATAAGTTACTGAGAATATTGAGTCAAACTTAAAACAATGTATAAATATCAAGAGAGAAAACAGAAAACCACAATAGATTTAGATGAGGTCAGATTGACAAAAATACGCAGGTAAATGTAAGGGAGATAAAATATTTAAAATAGGTTAATCATTACATAGCGAAATTTATAGCGATGAAATAAATATCTCTGAAATAGGAAGTCGGCGTTGTACGAGCATCGTAACTTGCAGACGCGCACGTTGGCAATAAGAAATTCAGTCGAGCGAATAAAAATGCAAGCGTCATGCAACTCTTTGACTAGCTCTACCAAGTATAAGTACGATAGTAATAATGAAAAAATTGTTCCCACTTATAATTATAGCTAAGGTCGGTGGAGAAAATAGGCGAACCCTTTCCACTTTCCCTATTCCAATTAAATATAATTTGCGTGGTAAAGCATTCTCTAGTCCCTCTTTCTTGGTCCTAGAAACACTTTTCATTTTGTGGTTTTGGTGTATGTTATAGACAGTTATCACGGAGAATAATACTCCCGAGCGACTCTTTTTCATTAAAAATCCAATTAACAAAGGTTATTACTTACATTCGAGCATTTGAGGTGTTGTGACCACCTACCAAAATAAACATTTTCCTTTTCATTCTTTAAAGTATAAAAATTTTACTTTCTATAGATTTTTTCCCATAAAGTGTTATTTCATTGAAACGTTGCCTACCATATATTTCTTATTAATTTTAATTTTAAAAGCTGAACTTCTTCGATTGATTTTCAAAATTTATAATCATGCATTCAAACATCAAAATTACTTCTCCTTAGTTTAAACAAACTCTGAAGAAAAGGAGGACTATCGCCAGCACATTGAGATAGAGTAAAATTCCCATAAATATAAGAATGAATTAACTTACAGTTCCTGTGAATATTTTAAGCAGCTGACGCAATGCTCTCACTTAGGTAGGTCAATAAAAAAGGAGAGTTATATGATTTACCCGAAAAATTTACTAAAAACTAATCATCTGAAAAATAAGATCATATGCAACACCATCCAATCATTAAGTAATAATTAATGCTGTACAGATATTTACAACTCCATGGAAATTACCTGCTAGCACAGAAGACATACTTCAAGCTAATTACGCCAGTTATCAATTCATAGAAACTGCGGAAGATGCCGCGACAGTAACTGTTAACGCAGTCAAGTGCGCATTACAATTTCGAATTGTTCGAGCACGCCTCGGTAACTTAACTGGCTCAACCACTCGATCTGACCTCGAAGGATTCGGGTTCGAATCCCGCTCAAGGTGAATGAAATTATTTTTAATGAAAATTTTTACACTCAGAAATTATTGTAATGTGGAAGGCCACGGGAAACCACCACAATATTCTTCCAATAATATGCAGTCTTGCATTCAAATATGGCATTGAATAGAGTAGAATGGAGGGTTGCAGTACACAAATCCTAGGATTGAAATGATATTGATGATGATATACATTTTATGCTGGTATAACGCTTTTAAATGAACTAAATTTAAAAGTTTGCTCATCATGTTAAATACATTCAAAAACAGATGGTCATGGTATTTCTATTTTGGAAGGGAGACTCTTAAATCGCTTTACCACTATGCCATTGAGGCATTTTTTCAGCATTAGGGAAATGATGAAGCTTAGGTCAGCTAATGGGATTACAGTTAATACTTAGTTAATTACAGAATGAATATGAATTGTTTAGGGTAAAGACAAATCATGAGAGGACGAAAGATTTGAGAAATGCATTGGGCTACTTTGAACAGTTGACGCATTTTTGATGAAAATGCGCAAAATATTTAATGTAAAGATTAGCGTCAGACGAAATTTGTGTACACTGAGAAGGCACTTTAAAATAGGAAAGAATTTATGACTGGGACTATTAGAAATGTAAATATGGAAAAACGTTTGGATGGGGAATCGCGCCGTATGATTCCAAAGGTTGGTCCTCTTGAAAAGAGGATGACAAAGAAAACCTTGGAGAGGTGGATATAGAGTAAATTGACTAAAGACAGAGTAAAAAGCTGGAATAATAAAATAAGTATGTTTAGGACCTTTTAGGAGAAAAATAAAATCTGCTACGGTAAAATTTGGGGAATTGGGAACGGTAGAAAACGTGGATGGAAGGTATTGATAGGTAGTGAAGGCTTCTAAATGGAGGCTTAATTAAGTGGGGAAAAAGGAAATAGACTGGTTTACGATGGTACTAAGAGGATGGTATATTCGACGACTAGGAGGAGCTGGAGAAGGAAACTGTTGTGACAACGCATCCATGCTGAGCAGAAACGCTTTTAAAAATCAGTATTTGTGACCTTTAACCTTTAATAATTGTAACTTTTACGCTTTTTTCAAATGCTGAAGGAAACGGGAAACCACCTTATGTCTCCTAAGGATATTTAATTATGCTCTGCCAGTTGGTCCCGCTGGGAGAAGGAATTGATGAAAATCATTCAATTTAGGCTAATAATTTGGAAATAAGAGCTAAGGTAATCAACTGCTCCTTCTTTCTGTCTTACTGGTCTCTGCACTGACTCTTTATGTACCACACCTATCTGTGCTGCCGTGTTGCGATCTATACAGTTGAAATACCCGGGACGCGAATGTAAAATGAGCTACGCGTGAAAGCATTCTGATGATCCGACCTCTAATGATTTTATAACGGGATGTAATAATAATTCGCTATGATTAGTAAAGAATGATTTGATAATCCTCAGTGCCTAATTATTTCTATTCACAAAATGAGAAATATTAAAAGTTAAACAAACAATCTTGCACGACTAACTAATGGCCTTGTTATTCGTCAGTGAATAGGAATAAGAAAAAAAGAACGAATGGTTATGTGGTTCGTTCATAACATGTTCTACTGCCTTTTGCCTAAATATTTTCCACTTCAATTTGAGGGTAAATTGATACGTACTTATGCGACACTGAAATTAAACACTTGATACCATCTGTTTTTGAGTGCATTTCGATTACCAATCCAGGCATAATGAAATATCTCTAAATTAGAACATTTCAAATATAACCACACACATTTCCAAAATAAATGCTTGAGACAAATTTTAAAAGTTTAATCTATATGAGAGTGATTCAATTTTGGAGGCAAGTGTCTCATTAGTGAATTATTGAGTAGCATTTTAATTCTGATTCTTTGAGTTCTCTTTTAGGGCAAAGTTTCTAATTTTTATGAGCCACGTTATCGAAACTGTTTTTGCGTTTTGGGACCTCGACTCAATTAAAAATGCATGCAAGTTCAATAAAAGGATGCGTCTTCTTCCACGGAATTAATACGAGGAAAAAATACTTTAAAAGTGAGATCACGTTTTATTAAGTAAGGTATCATTCAAAACTAAATTGCCTGGGTTAAGGGGTAAAAGAGGAAAGAAAGAATTTCTCACTCGATGAGATATAGACTGCGAAAAAAATTTAAGAATACATTTTTGAAAGAAAATATACGGAGACAGGTGGAATTATTCTTGCGAATATTCAAGGCCTAACTAGACAAAGGAAACGTACATTAATGGAGTTAGAGTTTTTAACTAAAGCTGATCGAAGGGGCGCAAAAGATTTTACTCGGGTTCTCTTTAGGCTAGTTACAACTTGATATTAAATTTAATTATGACGAAGGAATTTCATGGAGAGCTTTCAATACTGTCAGACTTAGCGCCCATGCAACGAAAAAGCTGTTGTCTTGTTATCATTTATTTTTAAATTTTACGTATATGTATATATTCATGGTTCGATTTACTATATTATATGATTTAATTTGTGTTAAGTTTTTATCTACATACATATACTTTTCATCATAAAAATTATGAAGTAGGTACGATAAAAATACTTTGACAAACCCAATAAAACATTCTACTTGAAATTGTTTCCAATACATATCCATGCTTACTTTTGAAAGAGGATGATTTCCGTGGTAATACTTAGTTCAAATTTAAAAGAGAAAAACCCTTCTCCTTTCGTCATATTTTCAATGTTATTTTACAATAGATTAAACTTTTACACAATATGTTTTTCTCAATTTTGCCTAATTATAATGGGCAATTAATTTAATATTTCTTGAAACTTGCATTTCCTAATCTCTAAAAAATTGATGTGGTCATTATTATCTCATTTTACTATAAAAAAATAATCTTTTTTCCAATTCTGAAATCCCGATTGAACGGGACGCGAAAACTAGAAAAGGGCTCAAGATATCAGGAATCGGAAGGAAGAATTCTTATGACGTCGAAAGCGTTACGAGATAACGTATTCCATCCTATAACTAGATGTAATCAGTTAATGAAGTTAATCCGACTGCGAAAAGCTCACGGGAGCGGGAGAGGGAAAAATTAATTCACTTCAGGATTTTCTGCGGAGTCGCTTAAGTTCGATTTCCCCCAAGAGGAGTTTTTTGGTGAACGACGGGAGCGATAAAAGGACTCATTCATTCCTTCTTTTCCAACTTCTTTCAACGCTCGAGTAATGACTAGTGGTAAGGAGAAAAAAAATGACTGTTTTATTAAACTTGGGAAGCGGAGACGAACAGACTAATGAGGGATGGAGACGGAATTGTGGTAATCTTAAAATTTCCTACTTACATGTGCTCACATGTTTTATTTTTACTCTCTTGACACTCCACTTCGTTATGGTCACAGTAAAATATATAACTCAGTGATTTTGCAACCCTTCATATACCTTAAAGAAGCTCAAAGGGAAGTCTCGTGAGCTGAGAGATTACCATAAATGATTGATGGATGTACAATAAGCAATAAAAATCTTTAAAATTTTACTAGGATAGAATTTTTAAAGCTGGCATGATTTGTGCATTTAAAAACGTGTGGCAAGTGGTTTGTTAGTGGGAACTTTTTACTCTTCTTATGGCTGAGATCGTCCATACACGAAAGTTATCAAAGAGAAATGATACATATCTTGGCAGAAATGAAAACGATTAACGCGCTCAACGATATGCTTAAAACAATAAACCACAGATAACCGATGTACTCAAACTTCATTTCTTAATCGGAATTATCAGTCACCAATAGAAACTGCCGAAATGAAATAAGAAAATTACAGATAACTAAATTGGCCAGAAGATTATTTCCTCATTTATAAGCATTTTTTTAACACTTTGAATGGCACACGCCTGTAATCCTGGAAGGATTTGGTACAAAATGGGTAACTAATGATGACATGAATGAAAATCTGTTATTAGTTCTCATCAAGTATCCCGTATCTAATTGTAGAAATTTATGATACCTTAGATACATGGAAAAATTTGAAATAGCACAATGTCTTAGAAAACACGCGCCCTGAAACTATTTGCACTTATAAAAGATTTGGTGTTTTCCCGGCGTATCAGCTGCGTAAATTCCTCTCGGGTCCTCCGGGGTTATTCCGTCCATATTGGCCGACGTTTCGATGTCCGACTCGGTCATCGTCTTCAGGGCTTCTGAATGCCGTTTGCCTCTTTTTTCCCGTATATATATGGTTTTCCCCCCAATCAGGTGTCATTTCATTGGTCCGTATCAGTGCGCCTTCCCATTTGCCGCCCGTCGTCCCTGTTTTCACCCATTACTCTAAGGATCGATTTCCACGTGTGGCTCAGGTAAAATCCCGAGTCCCTGTTAAAATTATGTTTTTGGAGGCGGATCTCGATGGCCTCCTTAGTGAGCCGGTCCCAGTGTCCGTTGAATCGGCATAAAATTTTGGTCCCCTCCCACCTTATCTTATGGTCCTTAGTAATGCAATGTTCCGCCACTTGCTCGAGTCCAGGTAGTTCAGACTGCTGCACTTCGGTGTATATTGGGGCGGGGTCGCTACGAACACGCCTCAAGCATGCACCGCGACGGGAATTTGGAACCGCTAGACGTTCTACTTCCGAAGGCAGCGCAGGATTTCTTCAGAAAAGCAGCGGAGTCGGATTTTGCTGTTATCCGAAGAATCTGCGAGGCACAGGTCTGGCCGTGGGATCTTCACAAACGAGCCATCGCTAGCCTGGACACCCCTGGATCACTTCCGCTAGGGAACAAGCCAAGGAAGTGCTAAGAATATTCCCTGAAGTAATAAAGCCGCCAAGAGACAACGCAGAAGAACACAAAACGTCTTCATAGTCCCAAGGACTGGTAGGACGAATGGGACGCCTCCACAAAGAGGTAGTCACATAGGGCGAGGAGCAAACGACATTCAGAAGCCCTGAAGACGATGACCGAGTCGGACATCGAAACGTCGGCCAATATGGGCGATATAACCCGGTGGAGAACCCGAGAGGAATTTACGTATTTGCACTTATGTCCACGCGTGGAATTAACTAATTTACCAGACAGGGATTCATTTATTGGTCAATAGATTTATTTCAAGTGGGCTCCAGAAAATACCCAAAAGGATTTTGTGGCTTCGTATCGTATGTAATTAGCACAATATAAAAACAGACTGAGGTTTGATGTGGTGCAACTGTTCTATGATATCATAGATGAAGACTACTAAAATTTTACACCAAATAAAAATGTATTTACGACCAGTTTCGATGCATTACATAATTTTCAAGTGAAGCTCTCACAGTACAGGTCCCATATATATATACGCACCGCACTCACGAGAACAATAACACGGCACTATATAACCCAAAAAAACGAGTAACACAGAGAAAACGCATACTGTCCAATATATAGTATATATATATATATATATATATATATATATATATATATATATACATATATATATGTATATGTATATATATATACTATGTATATATATATATATATATATATATATATATATATATATATATATATATGGGACCTGTACTGTGAGAGCTTCACTTGAAAATTATGTAATGCATCGAAACTGGTCGTGGCATATATAAATAGTGTAAATATATGGTCGTGGTATGTAAATATATGGTGCCGTGTTATTGTTTTCGTGAGTGCTTTATATATATATATATATATATATATATATATATATATATATTTATTTATTTATAAAAAAATATCTTCGAAATGGAACGCTCTTCGGCGACGCACAAATATATAAAAACACAGATGTAGATTTTTAGAATATAGAGACACAAAGAAAGGACACTCACAATTTGTTATTTGACGTTTCGACAGCTTGGCTGTCGTCTTCAGAATGGCGTTCTCGGGGGAGATCGGAGAGGACATGTGCGGGGGAGAAGTGGGGGAAGGGGAGGTAGGGGACCAATAGGAAATGATCAAGGAGGACGGTACCCTGAAAAACTACTAAATAGTAAAATCCTCAAACCGTCAACCCAATACACTCCCCTCCCCAAACCAAACCGCCCAAAATTCCCTAATCTTATCACCACTTTCTTCCCCGGAACACACAAAATTAAACATCTAATCCGTGACCTCTTCCCAATTATCAATAAAACTCAGTCCACATCACTTTTCACACTGTCCCTCTGTTTCGTTTAAACGCCCGTCGAACTTGCGAGACATCTTCAAGTCCACAAAACCATCTTCAAGCACCCCCGTCTTTCCCCCGCCCCTATCCGCACCATGCAACCGCCCACGCTGCAAATGCTGTCATCTTTTAAGACCCTCCCCCTCACTCAGTACCAACTCCCAACCACTCGCCACCTGTACCTCAAAAAATATTATATATCGCCTCTCCTGTAACTTCTGCCCTGCCTTCTACGTGGGCGAATGCACGACCGCACTTTCCCTCCGCATGAATAACCACCGATATTCCACCAAATCTCCCACCTTTCCTAATTATCCCATCCCTACTCACACTGCTTCCCACAATCAATCTTTTGACGACTGCTTCTCCGTTTCGGTGATTGAAATCCTTCCCAATTCTGCGAGTATAATAGAGGTGAGAACCCGCGAGATGGCGCATATCTGGGTGGCCCAATCATTTAAACCGCCCGGGCTGAACCAAGCCCACTGAATGCATCATATGGCTGCCTACATATCCCCCCCACCCCCTTGTTCATTTCCTATTGGTCCCCTACCTCCCCTTCCCCCACTTCTCCCCCGCACATGTCCTCTCCGCTCTCCCCCGAGAACGCCATTCTGAAGACGACAGCCAAGCTGTCGAAACGTCAAATAACAAATTGTGAGTGTCCTTTCTTCGTGTCTCTATATTCTAAAAATCTACATCTGTGTTTTTATATATTTATATTTATTTATATATATATATATATATACATACATACATATATATAATTATATATAATATAGGAAGTGGGTAAATCAGGGTGTCTCCACCTGCTGGGATGGATTAGGCGAGTGGGGAAAACTAAAGCTCTGGGGATGGGAGAAAAAGTGGGGGTGGAGGTTGAGGGTTTGTAATGGAAGAAGGAAAGAGAAAGGAATACGAAGACTAATTGGTTGCGATGAGATGGTCTTTTCTTGTTATCTGCATTCCACACAATCTTAAACTCAGCCAAAAACTTAACCGGAAATGTTATCCACTGGTTCCGTTACGTTGATGACATTCTTTGCCGTTGGAAAGGAACCAATAGACAACTAGACACCTTTGCTTCATTTCTAAACTCCGCACACATAAGGATAATGTTTACTATGGAACCAGAACAGAATCAGTTGATAAACTTAATATATCTGATTATCAGAAGAGAGGGCTCGAAATATCAATTCTTAATTTGCAGTAAGTCCACATCCATAGACCAAATTATACCACATGACTCCCTACACCCTACCGCAAACAAACTATCCAGCTTTTACTCAATGCTACACAGACCCCCTAACATCCCACTTAAAAACTCCCACTACGAAAAAGAACTAAACACCATTAAAACTATAGCCATTAACAACGGATGCAGTATAAACCTAATAGAAATCCTAATGCACAAGAATAGGAAAATGAAAGAATTACAGAGCATAACCTATTTAACCCTGAAAGCATCTCTCTCCACCCGAAACTCACAACGTTGGTGCAGGATCCCCTGTAACGGCCACCTGTCAAATAAAATAATCAATAGATTCCCCGAAGGTAAATACGAAGTTTCCTATTTCCCCTTTAAACCTATTCAAACTATTGAGCAATCCAAAAGACGAAGTGGATAAAATTCGGAAAGTTGAGTATATGAACTGCCGTGTATCTCTTGCCCCACTAATTGCATAGTCCAAACAAGCGGAGACTTCAAAACAAGAGCAAACAGTCACCAGAAGTGTCTACAGAAAGGAGATGACTCTTCAATGGTCGCGAAACTAATAAATGAATCCGATCACAAATACAACTTCAAACCGAAAATTCTACACGTTGAAGGGAAAGTGAAGAAACTAGACGCCCTAGAACAATTAGAAATTATTCAACACAAGATCCAAAATGACCTGTTGTTGAATGAAAATTTATTTCAGTCTCTCTCCCCTTTACTTGCAATAAAATTCAATTAAGCTATATCTCACCTGTCGCCACAAGGAACCTATATCCCCCCTCTATCTTCTTACCTCACCACATCCCAAAACAAAGCGTGCCATACAAAACTAACCATTGAACAACCGGGGTTTACCTTGGCGGAGGACGGACTTTTCTTCCCCCTTCCCCTCCCCCCCCCACGAACAGACACTTCCTTGAGACCAGCCGTTCACGCTTAGTCCCCACCCGACGCAGAAAGACACCGACCTCCCATTTACTGCAACCGCGGAGTGAATCGACTCTCGGCACCCGGATGATTCTCAACGAAAGAGACCGATCGGCCAATGGACCCCATCCGACACCACAGGACACCGCCACCACTCCTTCCCCGCACACCGAGGGGAGACGGAACGATGGACGCCATTAGGAATGTAGATAAGAAGAAAAGACGACCTCATCGCAACCAACTACAGTCTTCGTATTCCGTTGTCTCTCCCTCTTCCACTACGAACCCTCAACCTCCACCCCCACTTTTACCCGCTTTTTCTCCCATCCCCAGAGCTTCGGTTTTTTCCACTCGCCTAACCCTTCCCAGCACTGGGGGACACCCTGGTTAAAATGATGTAGTACATTGAAACTGGTCGTGAATTTTTGTTTAGTGGAAAATTGTAGTAGTCTTCAGCTCTGCTTTAATTAGCGCAAACTGAGAAGAGCCAACTATAAGGAGTATTTTATTTATCAAACTGAGGAATTTCTCGTATATCACATAAATTAATTTTTAATTAACTGTTCTTATTCATTTGTTCGGAGTCAATTTGACCTCGCTCATGATTAATTTTAAAAGAATGTGGTTAGTTCAACCAGTTTTAACAACTATCGTGGAAATAAAAAAATTGGTAATTTATGAAAATAATAAATTACTTGAGATTCAATTACTAGCCCCTTAGTTTCTTATTTTGCAACTTCATAACTAGGATTTTGAACTCATAGTAGACAGCCTATTCAGCGACCTACATCAATTTTAAGGTCTGAATCATGCTAAGGGAATTTATATCCTCATGTCCCTTATTAGAACTTTTGACGTCTTGTGGGTACATTTTCGGAACCAGATTGATGTTTTAGTGAATGCCCATTTGCCTAAAGAGATCTCAGATATGCCTTGCGGACCCTTTGTCCGGCTATTTACATCTATACCTTAAAAATCTATCCTAAATGGATATTGATGATCATTTTTATTGAATCAAAACGTGAGCGATCACCTCTCGAAATTTACCCGAATCATATAGTTCAATTCAATTTAGCTCGATTATATGTGACTCAAGACTAAATGGCTCAACCCTAATCGTATTTGAGTCGGGCACAATGAATCGCAAAATAGAAGGATGCCTATGATTCATGTGGCTTTCATGTCACTTGTGACTATCCATTCGCTTCATTTTATTGTAAAAGCGAGCTTTTCTACGAAGAAATCGTTTGATGTGTCAACTAGATTTTTAATGACCCAGCATAAAAAACATATTTCACTCCACTTGGAGAAATATGAGGGAGTAGTAGGAACAACTTATTAGTATGAATTTTATTGCTCTTTCAGCACAATTTAATAGAAGGTTTCTTGTTGGACATGCATTTTTTTTCGCTGGATTTGGTCTTGCAACATCTGTGTACATTCAGGGACGGAATTTTGATTATCTGAGCAATAAAATATCGTCAAAAATTCTATTTCCCGTCGAAAATTGTCTCCTTTTATTTTACATCCCCACAAAAATTTTGCCCGGACCTGATTTTTTTACGAAGCATTTAGATTATGAAGAGTGAGCACTGGAACTTACGGGTACACATTTAACTTCTTAAAATAGCTAATTTAGTATATTAAAGACGAAGAAAAAATAGAATGGATTCCAGAAAAAAAAATTTATTTGTTTCAGCGGCTTCATAAAATACGCATGGTGGGTCCAAAAATTAGTGACACTAGGTTCTCCTATAATAAATACTAGGTTTGCTGTATCGAAATTGTCTAAATTCAATAATTTGTTTGACATTATATGATTACGCCCAAACTTTCAAAGTTAGCTCTATTTCGTAGGGTTTAATATCGTTGTTTCAGTCAAGTAACGCTTACCCAATGGCCATGGGCTCGAGTCTCGTCTCTAGTATTGGTTTTGTGGTAATAATGGCGGTTCGACTCCTGGAAAATTTGATAGCAAGATCTCCGGGGCCACATGAAACACCAGAGACGTCCGGTGAGCAAAAAAATAATTGGGAAAGCAATGCTAGTTTCGTTTGCCTGATTTGCCTAATTGAATCAACCTGGCGAGAAATTTAACCTCGTCATCGACAAAAACTAATATTTTCAACCATTTTTCCTCCATGGAATCTCCACTGCACCTGTTAATAGAGAAATGTATACAAAACACGATGCTTTGACATGAATCGAAAATATAACTAGTCCTCCCTGTTAACTCCAAGCCTAAATCCTAGGGAACGAAGATCCTCGTTGAAAGGAGATGCAAAGTAATACGTCCTATACAACTTTTGGTGATCACCATAACGTACGAGGGGTTTCTTCGAGTGAGGGAAGAATACACACCCTGGGAAGTTTCATAAGCGAGGAAAATCGTAAATCTCGCTCAATTGCTTCTCTGTGGAAAGAGTGCTAGATTCCTCCGATACCGACAGCATTGGAGAGAGCTAGTGAAATGCCTCTCAAGACGATATCTGTGACGGAACTTTTACTTCAGGACACTTATTTCTTTATATATAGTATACATGCAGGTATTTGTAAATATATATATATATATATATATATATATATATATAGAAATATGTTAATTCACATGGAAATTGATATAAGGAAAAGGGAAGGAACACTTATAAAGGACGAACACAGGAAAGGTGGGGAAGGCGGAATCGAGCAAACCACAAGCGCAAAAATATTTCCTTGGCCGGGACTTGAAATTATCTATATATATATATATATATATATATATATATATATATATATATATATATATATATATATATGCACGTGTGTGTTTTATAATTAAATATATCGTGTACACATATAATTATAAACATATTCAAAAACGAAAACCTGTCAAAAGGCGAAAACTAAATGATACGGATATAGATATAGGGAAAAAGGATAAAAATAAACGTACAGTACGAACGAACTGGTAAGATAGGAAGGTAGAAGATGCGGGTTCCAAGCAAAGAAATGTTTCCTTGAACGGGATTTGAAAAAACGAATATTAGACTTTCCCGACCGATCCTCAACCAACTATGCTATCAAGGAAGAAAAAATTACCGCTGAAATCAGCGGGGTTTTACCAGAGGCAATTAAGCACCCCGATTCTTTGGCAAAGAGATGGCGCTCGGGAAGTATTTCACCCAGTGCCAGAGGAATGGACGAACATACAAGTGGAAAGGATAATAAGGAAATCATCAAGTAATCAAGAGTAGGCACAGTGCGTTTAAAGGCATGCGTAGCCAAATGTTTGCCCTTCATGTGTGTTTCCATCTCTTTTCCCCATGCTTTTATCCGCGTGAATACAAAGTTATATTTTCATATATATATAGCTCAACAGATTTTTATTTCCCTCTTTCTGTCTCATTAGATCCACACCAGCACATTTTTTTAAAAACGGCTGCTGCGAGAGAGGAACCCAATTTTATCCAATATTGCATGCTTGGCCACGGCTGATATATTGAGTGAAGAAGTTTCCCGAACTCTGGGATCCGATTGCAGTAATTTAAGCTGGGCTGCGTAATATCGCAACCGCAAAGGGCTGGGGAGGTGGGGAAGAGTAGAAAGGACGTACTGGAAGGAAAGAAGTGAACGCCAGAGTGCCTCTGGGAAGATCCCAATATAATTTCTCATTTAAAACTGCAAGCGGCGGTGGTTTCATTTCACAGACGCCGTGCAGGAGGATCCGAGACGATAAACCTCGTCCCGGAATTTAGGATATAAATGAGAGGAGGATAAATAATTGCACAGCCATAACGAGAAGGAAAATAATATCGCATGTGACGAGAGGAGGAAAGAAGATTGAGTCTCAAAAGATGAATAAGGTTACGACATGGCACTTGGCTTCTCTCACTTTTAATAAAAGCGTTATTCTGAGCGAATACTAATGACATCTGCATTAAAATACCTAGATGCACACCCAGCTGTAAAGATCACATGCCAATCCGAGGGTTTCTAATTTAGAACTACATTAATAAACTTCTTCGGATTTCCCCAAAGTTAGCTTAGTTGTCCTGTATGGTACAGTTTTCAATATTGTGGATGTTCTGAGGGTAGAAAGGAGAAAAAAGAGATTACAGATGAGCCATCGGTTATCGGTTTTGACGTTTGCGTCGGGTGTTGGTAGAAATTCCCAAAGAGACATAAAATTTCGTAAAAAAATAATTTTCTCCGCATGAAAATGCAATTTATCAAATTTTAATTGATATTAACAACTATCCACTTCTCTCATTTGCAAGTCTTATGACGACTTCGGGTCATAGATAGTGAAAATATGGCACGGAAAATTTTACCGAAACAATTTTTTTTACACTAGAGTTACGCTTCTCGCTCAGGCTCCAATGCATATTTAACGAGTACAAATTATTGAAGTAATCAAATTTAAAAACATTTTTCTCGTGATAGCAAAATTATGCATTCTGAATTAATCGTACAAATGTTGTTGCAGAGCATTTTATGAGAGAAGGTAATGTGCGTACGAAATAGATGGGAAATTTAGTACACGTATTCACTCTCGGTAGGGTCGTAACTGGGGTGTAAAAATCAAATGGGTAATTTAAAATTGAATCGCCCATAACTTTCGCGCAATAAAGCAAGGAGATATGATTATGCGAGGAAAATATTTCGTGAACGGCTTATGAATTCATTTGTCACTCGTGTATGGAACGTGGATAGCAGAACTTACGAATTGAGGTCATAGCGCTAATTACCCTTAATGATCATAAATAATTCATTTTTAACACATTTTGACCACTCTCTGTGGAATATTTGACACGTTTTCAAAGCTTTTGGGATAGTCGGGCAGCAAAATCGTCAAGCACCGACACTAGGTGCATTGGGTACTTTCTGTGCTCTAATGACAACGATATATCTTTTAAATTACTTTCTTCCAATAGTCTTCCTGATCGAAAAAAAACTGCAGGAGAATGAGAATAAGCTTTACCTGAGAATAACCAAGAAGAGTGACCAAGTTGACACACGTTGACGTATTTTATGGATTGCTTCGATTTTTAAAAATTAAAATTCACATGTGCTGATAGACAGTGTCAGGTGGCACACTAGTCCCAAATAATCACAAATGTAAAATCAGTCATTTAACAAATGTACAGTTAAAGGGAACTTCAAAACATAAATCTCTTTCACAAAGCAAGAAAATCCCCATCTCATTAACATCAATTAATCAGCAAGGATAAAAGATAAATTAAAAAAAAATTAAGCTGTTACATATAATTTGACACCACACATCAATCAAATTATTACATATATTTCTTACATATTTTCTTAAAAGTATGCACTCTGTTTGGAAAGGGCTCGAATAGTTTTGCAGGTGAGGTGTTCCAATCAACAATTGTTTTCTTTGGAAAAGAAAATTTTTTTTATTCGTTCTTTGTGCCTGGCATTTTACCTTAAATTTGCGATCATTTTTCCCTATAATTTCAGTAGAACTGCTCAGGCCGTCAAGTGACCAGTGCACTCAATACTGATCCCTTGGACTGTGAGTTCCAAGTTCACACTTTAGGGTGAATATCAGGGATATCTGTGTTTTTGCGCTACTTTTCTGCACGACGTTTGTATAAACTGTACGAAATCACATGAAATTCCGTCATCTAAATATTCAATATCAACAAATACGTATTACCATGCACTACAAATTTATACCTTCCCTACACACATACATACATATATATACTCGTAGGATGTAAAACTCTTTAAATGTTTAAAATACTCGTTAAATACAGCTATGATTTTATTATTTATTAAACCGATTAAATTTTAATTTCACCTCTGTGTTAAATATTTATCAACTTTTTTAAGCTGCTTCCCCAACGCTATCCCTCATTTCGCCATAAGCAATTCAAGGTTGGAGTGCGCGATAGGAGATAATGGCGCCATTTCGAGGAATACAATCCGAGATTTCCCTCGCTTCCTTAAAAAATCTGTTTCACTTTCATGAGGAACACATTCATATTCAACCGGAGCGGCGTCATTTACACATTTATAATTTCTTCTCCAGCGAAGCGCGCTCCTAAAACTGTTGATGAAGATTTATTTGGTGGCGCAGCGAGGGCGTTCGGAATCAAGTGCCAAAGGCACGTTGGGGGCATCGATTAATCCGCTACGGGGGGCGGGGGCGGGGGGGGGGGTGTGTGTGGAGTGGCGAGGCCTCAGTTCGCGAGCGTCATAAAACCCGCGGACGTCTTATTTCGGGATAACATCTACGGAGTCGGATAAAACCTATCAATTAAGCACGCCGATTATTTCCCCCCGAAAAGAAACGTCTCGTTCCTTCTTAGGTCCCTTCGCGACACTCATAAAAATTCGGCTCATTTTTGGAATAATCATAAAAAAAGGTGAAGATTGCAGCGTTGTTCCCTTTCCCCCTCCTCTCTCTCTCTCTTACACCACCGTCCATCTTCAATCTCCATCTCTGAGCGGAACCTTCCCCAATCTCCCACAGCCTCCTTTTCTCTCTCTCTCTCTCTCTCCCTCTTACACACACACTGCCTTTACGCTTTATGGCGCACTTAAAAATGTGTCGTAAATCTCTAAAACTAAATAAATCAAGGGTGGGGAGTCGGCCGAACGTTCTCCGGGGACCGAAGACGACGAAGGCCGCGACGGTGATGATGGCGATGATAATAACTCGGCCTTTCCCACCCGCCCTAACCCACTACCCTCCGACGGGAGTTGCTTCGGGAAAAATAACCGTTTATGAAAGGAGGAGGAGAAATGACTCGGAAGTTTTAAACGGAATGCTTTTTATACGCCGGGTCGGATTTATGGCTAGAATTTCGGGGTCTTTCTCCCAGTCCACCCACCCACACACTCACCTCGCGTCATGTGGGGCAAGGGCCATGAATCACGCACTGCGCTCTCCCTCTCTCGCTCTCTCTTTCTCTCTCTCTCTCTCTCTCTCTCTCTCTCTCTCGAGAGAGAGAGAGAGAGAGAGAGAGAGAGAGAGAGAGAGAGAGAGAGAGAGCGGCCGTAGACAGTCGCGGCGGACCCCAACGAAACCAATCTAAGGGCGAGAAGGAACGGGGAGCCGCTGAGGGATGAGTGGGGGGGGAGCTTTCATCGGGTGAGGGGAGAGACCTTTCTACCCTTAAGCTGCCGCAGGGTCCTAGAAATGTCCCCCTTAAACTCCCAGCGCCGCACGCCCCTTCACCACATGCCCACCCCGTCCCTCCTCCCGTTACTCGTGTTCCCAATGCTTTCTCTCTCACTCTTTCTTTCCCTCTTTCTCTCTCCGTCTGTCTCGCCCCACGATCGTCTAGATATCTTTCGACTGTGCCCTTTAAATTCTGCAGTGTTCCTCCAACGCAGACCCGATTACTTATCTCGTAGCGGTCCTTCAGCGAATTGATTATTTTCTTCCTTCGGAATCGTCGGATCGCGGAAATTTCCATTTCCAGCAAACTCTCTTTCTTTCACTCGCACACAAACACACACACACAACGCAAAGATTCATTTACAGAAGGTGAAGAAAATGCGAAAATAAAAAGATTAGGAATGGGAACCCTACTCAAGTGCGAACGCCATTATCGAGGATTTCCATTCTGTCTCACTGAAGGCTAGAATTTTTATGATAAGTTGGAGAGGATTTCGGGGCAGAGATGGGCGGGGGATAATTACGCGCCATTTAAATTGAGGAAAACAAAAATCATTTAGAATACTGCAAAATAGACACACACACACACAAACTAAGTTCGAAAATTGGCTTAAATGATAACAGCCGCCGCAATTGAACGTACTTACATCGTTCATCACAAGAAATAAAATCAACAAGAATCAAAAATATGTCAACGATTTAAAATTTTTAATGGAATTCCTTCTGGCATTTTATAACTTCTCTCTAACTAGACCACACAATTTTACCAAATGACTGCATTTTGGCATCATTTTTCGCCACTGGAGTACAGTAGTAGCATGTAACTGCATTTGACGTTGGCTGAATATTACTCGAAATCTGCATTATTCAAAGATATTCCCGATCCAGAAATGCTCACACAGTAGTATTTTGGCCACCAGATGACCATTTTCAGTAAGACAACGCCTCTTGCCATCAGTACGGGACAAAGAGTTATCGAAATCAAAAAGTCTATACGCCTAAGCACAATCCCGAAATACACAGTCACTATGACCGCAAAACACTAAATTAACTGCCGCCGATAAAATGTTCAATATTAGGAAGAAGAAATATGGAAGGAGTATAACGGTGACTTAGTGAAGTACTAAATAAAATGGCGCTTCCTCCTAAAAGTTAAACGAATAATCCAACAGAATAAAGAAAAAAACCCGTTACCTATATCGTATTATCAATTACTAAAACGATGCGTTTTACAATCGGAGATGTGTTTTTTTCTACTTTGAAAAGAGAGTTTGCAGCTAATTTTATTTACATACATGCACAATTTTTTGCAGGAAAGTGTCGTATTATCACTGCATATTTAATATAAGTACTTTTCACTCTGGAACAAATTGAATGTCGCTTAATTTAATTCTAAATTCTATTTCATCCAAGCGTTTATATAAAACAAAATGTTGTTCTTGTTCCACACTCTGCCTGAAACCTTTTCATGTCGTACATATATCGATTGAGATATTAGTAATACAGATTGTTATAATTATGCACGATTGCCCTCTCCTCCCCTTCCATTGATCCCTGATTTAGATTTTTTTAATCAATGTGTCTCACAAAACGCCGCCACACTGTCCGCCTTAATTAATCGTATATATTAGGTAGCATGTAAATTTTGTGTAACCATCTTGGAGAAAGAATAACTCCAGAGTATAGGTAGAACCGTAGAGTGATCGTGATATTTAAGAATTTTAACGTCTCCGTGCTTTATGCACATTCGGATTTATCTTCCGCCAGCTGCCAGATAGGTCAATTGGGAGAAAAGTATAGCAGAAAGTGGATGGTAATTTGGCCCATTAGGGTAGAGAAAAACTTTCAAAATTCCTTTCTTGAGGGTACCTTATCCTAGGGATGGGATACGATAAATGACTTCCCCTGTTTGAAACTTATAATTCACCGGCTCCGTTCCACTCAGCTTAATTTCAAACAAACTAAACTTTACTTTCTTCTCATCATTTCCCTTCACCATTTTGCGTCGTTGTCGGGACTGACGATGCTCGCTCTATGCAGCTTGAGAAGGTTGAACTTGAGAGGCAAAGCTAAAACTTGATCAAAGTGGAAAAAGTATCATCCGTTGAGAGCGGATATTGAGAGAGTCGACGGCAGCCTCACAGCTTCATCCTACCCCGATTTTTATTCCCACGGCTGACTTCCCCTTTGGCACTCGCGTCCCTGTCGGGATTCGCCCGATGGCGCGCTCATTGGCGGGACGGTGTATGGGGAAGAAGATCCCCTCAAAGATTTCCTACTGAGAGTCAAATAATCTCCAAGGAAGATTCCCCTTGGCCAAATTATCTAATCATGAGGTGTATCCGCATGCGGCAGCTTTAACCTCGAGATTCTCCATAGAAAGATCCTTCAGTGATTCACGTGAATCTTTAGGTTGGGATCATCAAAAGTTTCTAAAGAAAACGGCCAATTAAAAAAAACCATACAGTCATACATATAATGACAATAACTTAACGGAATCATTATCAATTTAAATGTAATGATGTGACTTAAATGAAACTTTTAACTTTCGATAAATATTAAAATTTCATAGCATATCATAGTAGGTTCTTGTGGCACATTGAGTTGATTTGTGTTTGCAGTTTTGAAGAAGAAACTCAACGGAAAATGTAATGAAGAGGAAACTGGGGCAAAGTGGGAAAACATTTGAATTTTTATTTTTACTTCCAACAAATTCAATTGGTTAACTTTGGCATAGTTACCTAAAGTGTATGTTCTTTAACGCGTCCTAAATTCACTAATATTCAGAAAGGGTTTTCGGCATTTGAAACATAATGACATACTTCGCATGGCAGTGTAATACTCAAACTCGATCTGGGATTCAGTGGAACATTGCATTGATCTCCGAGAGGCAGGAATTAATTTAGTGGCATTAATGCTATATTTATTTGAATGGAAATAAACCAAAGGTTTTAAGTCATCCTTTTGATAAAATAAGTTGTAAAACATATAATCGGAATTACCCATGGAATTCATGAAAATGCAATTGAATTCAATAAAACTAATTTCAATGCAAAGGTAGTATATGTAGATACCAAGTTTTTCCATCAGTTCAAAATCAGTTTAATGGATAAAAAGTACATGCTCAATCTACACCTGGGAAATTTTAGTCCCTTGCATTTCCCGCTAATACGATATTTAGTGATTTCTTCGATAGGCATATTATTATTTCTGCCATTTTTCTTTACTTCCTATTATTATGATATCGTCATCTGTTTGGTTTTGATTTTTCTCTTAGCCTCTATACACATTGTTTTTATTTTCCAAACTCCATTGAACTGGCGTATTAGTTAAGATTTCTTCCTTATTCTTTCGCCTAACTTTATCGGGCAATGACCTCAGATTCGTGATAAGGACGATAGGTTTTGGTGTGCCAGCTCTTTCTTCTATTTCAAAGTTTTCAGTTCTAAAGGGTCCTGGAGTGTTGGATGTTACTAAGGGCTCTAAAGGAGAAGTTATATCAA
The DNA here is from genome assembly GCF_022747635.1 of Hetaerina americana. NCBI lineage: Eukaryota > Metazoa > Arthropoda > Insecta > Odonata > Calopterygidae > Hetaerina > Hetaerina americana. Next base: position 70,214,576 of record NW_027287095.1, on the reverse strand, counting down.
AGGTAATGAAGCGATTAGTGATGGTAGCTGGTGCTAAGTCGATTCGATAAAACACTTTTGGATTACTAGTAGGATTTTTTGGATTATTAGTATGTGGCCATATCTCTGTTGATCTAAATCAAGAAATAATATTTAATGATGTAAAAGTCTGATGGTAAGCAATTTCTACAATTTCAGCGAAATTATGAATGTTAATTCTTTCTCCTTAGCCAACACCTATTTTTTCATTGGGATAAATACACTAATTTCAAAAGATTTTTGACTGGAGTGAGGAGGTAATAAAAACAGAAGTAGCTTAATTTGTATTTTCAAAATCATTTTCCCCCAAGGAAATGTGAGACTCGTGACCAAAATTAACCCTACAGGCTTTTATTCACAACATTTAATATGTTCAATAAAATATGTTACATCCGGTAAATGCAAACATAAATTTTCAGTCATCCTATTGGGATGGTTTACAAGGCTAACTAATCATTAGGGGAATTTCATCAGAATTTCATCGGCTGAAATCTAACTCTAGGTAGTTCAAAAATGGAGGAATTGGATTGCTCAGCGCGTTTATGGTGCAGCAAAAAGTCACAATTGAGACGTGAAGACGTGACTTCACCCACTTGTGCTCTTCTCCCTTGGAATATTTTCCGAGAATTGAACGGTGGTGAATCCACTTTAATCAAGATTGTGCATGTCCTCCGCAGGTAGTAATTCATGTTTTACATTAAGACTAGAATCATGCAATGATTTATTTTAGACCGAATATTGTCATACTATAGTCCAGTTTAACCCTTAAAAATAACAAATAGATGACGCGTGAGGCATTGAGACTCACTGGGACGCATGTTCCACTGCGCCCCGCACGTAACGATTTCACATCAATGTTTATAAGCATTTTAAAAACATTATTACCCTAATAGAATGATCAGAAATCAAGGATAAGATTCTGGAAGGAATGAAAACCCTATTTATTTAAAAAGTCATGGTAGTCCAAGAACAAGAAAAATTTTCATCTTAATAAGCTACAATGATGCAAATAAATAAAAATAGTGTCAAACCCATTTTATCAAAATTATTGAATACAAAAGATCAACATTTGCATACTCTGTTTCCAGTTAAATAAATCCTTTAGTAACACAAATACTTATTATTTTGGCAATGTTAAATATGTTCAAACTTAATTGTACCACCGTGCTCTAATGCCCCCTATGCCTAAGCACCCATGCGATGATATTACTTGACGATCTATCAAATGGTTCACAGCGGTGAAATGATATAAGCATAAAACATTAGAGATATTATCGTTTCGTCAAACTATTCAAATAGTAAGAGCTAATGGGAATCGACATTTGAAAATCGCGGCTCTAGAGCCGCTTTGGCATAGGATTAAAAAAATTAAATAATTTTCGAAATATTACTTTAAGGATTTCCGTCGAGGGGAAGGAAATTAGCGATGGAGGCGTGGAAGTAATTTAAAACGAACCTTAGGAATGAATAAAATCTATCCATGATATATTATATCAGACAAAATCGGGTTGTCGATCTCGGCTTAGAGAGAAAGGAGCATTTCGCAGAGTCGTAAATCTTTCTCATCGACAAGGTAGATTTCCAAAAAGACAATTATTAAAAGTTCCGCAGCCTTGCGCCAGCGTTCTCCTCCTGAACACATAACCGAGATCTGGGAACAGCGGAAAACATTTTTAAAACGGCGAACAGTACCTAAGAATTGGCAGAAATTTTTCCAGTCCATGGGAGCCTAAAGGAGATATCGTCTTGAGAGATGTTGGAAAACTTCAAGTGATATGATCATCCAGGACCGTTGAATTTGTAAGCTCCCTTGGTCAACAAAAGTAGGACGCTGTAACCCACTTGATAGAGCGCTCTAAAGGCCCAGGTTCGACTTTGGACCCCCTCAGCTTCGCCCGAGCTGTGGAATTTTATGGCTACCAGATCTTTCTGGGAGACTACAGACGCACAGGGATTGAAGATGGTCCCTCCAACCCTAATGCGTGAATTTCGCACGCCATGTAAGGCTTAATGAGCCTATCCTATAACCTATCAAATCGACCTTCCGGTAGAATATTCTGGTTTTATTCGCGAAAAGAAATATAATCCTGATTCCACCTCTCATATTTGCCGATTATTTAGAGTTGCAGGCCTAAGTCTGTTCGCCTAATGGCTACCTCGTTTCCAAGTTTCTCTTCCCTGTCAGCTCTGCCTACGGTACCTCCCTTCTTCATTAATTGTATCTTTCATTTATTATCAATATATTGAACTCGTCCTTATTCTCCGACTAATGCAATAGATGCCTGCGTAATCGTATAAGGAAATTTTAACATTGCGTAAAGCACAAAAAGTGTTACGTATGCACCAACGTAGGAGTCGATTTTCGATTTTTTTTCTCTCAAAATTTTAAATAATGATATTAATTCCAAAAAAACATAGATTAAAATGATTTTTATCGTAAAAATAAAGAGCCAGTTACCTATGAATATCCGCGATTATATTGAGGCGCGTTTTCGAGAATATTCTCAATGTGTTTCTTCACCTTTGAAACAATCCAACCGAAACTTTCCAGGCTCCATCCCCCAAGGAACAAAGAGGAAACTTGGTAATAGAATTCTGGCGCTCTGGTATCTAACACCCTAAAGATAGAAAATAAATGTTCAACATAGGTTACATCGAAAATGGGAAGAATAAACCTTAAATATGCCGTTGAAGGCATCCATTCTAAGTAAATACACTGGCACGTCGAATCGGAAAAATTTCGAAGGGCGAATTTCCGGACCAACGCACATTTGGTTTTAACACTCCTGCTGAAAAAACTCGTTTCATCTACTTCGTTACGAGTTTAAGGGAAGGGAGTGGGAAACGTGGCATGTCATATTACTTCACGATACATCCCATATTTTATAGTTCCATCGTTCGCCATTCTCGCCACTCATAGTCATTTCGGTCATTTGCAGTTTTTAGAGTCCATTCATTTATAATTACTGGATATTTTAATAACTTAATGAGATCAATAATAATCAATAATAAATTAATGAGATCAATAATGAATTAATAAACGTTTATAATTATCAAACGGAAAATATCAACTGTAAAAAACATTGAAACACAAAAACATCAAAATCACTAAGGAGGAAAAATTTGGAGCATATCATCACTAAATGTATAAACATTAGGTATATAATTAGATTTGATGCGTCTCTGAAAAAAATCTGATATAATACCATTAATGATGCCCTCTAAAGGAGGCTCTCGGTATGTTTCGCCTCTCCATGGACCATAACGATATTCTGATCCATTGCACCATCCCCAGCGCCAGCGGCCATTGGAGGGACCAAATTGGCCCTCCAAACTCTCCCCACTCCTAGCGTTCTATGCGCGGCAGGTGGTCTCATTGTCAGCCGCCACCCATCCAGGGGTGATATATCATTTTCCGGATTTCAAATCTAAAAATATTTCGACTCCTGTTAAAATATTCTGATTTATGATTTTTTTTCCTTCAAAACGCAACACGATTCTGTTCCGGTTTACCGAGTATAATATAAAAGAGTGCGACAGAAATCCATGGCTGAAATGTGAGCGTAATGTACTCGTCCTGAAACCTGTTGCATGCCGGTGCACAAAATATGTTCGCGTCTTTACATCCCCAAATCGAGATGAATCACTCAGAATTGGAACAAAGTAATACATTTTATCGGCATCAGACCTGTTCCTTGTCGAAGTAGTTTACGGCAGAAACCGATAACGTTTATCTTATGAATTATTTGGATAAGGACAAAATTTATCGCACTCATTGAACGGAGGGAACAGCATAAACATAAAAATAATTTCCCATGCTATAATACATGTAATCGGACCCCAACGGAAATGTCTATGTATAGGAAAATCAAATTGTTAACAATAAAACTACACACGAAATACAAACATAGATAATATAATATGAAATTTTCGACAATGAGAAAGGCTATGACAAACGTTTAAGTAGGAAGGCGAAAAATAGAGGAGATGGAACAGTTTTCCTACCTTGGCAGTGTTTTGGATCAAAACGGTCGAAGCAGCAGAGAAACAAAAAAGAAGAATTGCAATACGCAAAGAAGCTTCCACAAGGAGGGATTTGATGACTGGGACGTTGAGTAAGGCTATCAAAAAAAGGCTCGTTACAGCTTTTGATATGGATCGTGGTTTTCTACGGCACGGAAACTTGGTCATTAAAGCAAGATACAGGCAAGATAGGCGTACATTCATACATAGGCTTCGAGATGTGGGAGTGGAGAAGGTTGGAAAAGGTAAAATGGACGGAGAGTAAAACAAACAAGGTCTTAGGCCTGGCGGGGGAGGAGAGAGAGGAGTGGTTGCTCGGAGAAATCCAAAGAAGGCAGGAGAGTTATATGAAGAGCATTTTAACTAGGGATAGAATGCTGAAGACAGTAGAAATTGATAGGGGTAGAAAATTAGGCAGACGAGATAAGGGGATAAGAACTGGCACAGGTTCCTCTATTTTGGACGGAATGAATGGAAGTAGAAAGCACACGGATTTGATTTTTATCTTACACGCTGTCAAAATTAATTTAACTCTGTAAATATAAAATTAACGTGCCTACGGTCGTGAAGCAATAAAAACGAGATAGCCGAGACCGTAAACTTGATGATTAATTCTAGTATATTTCAAGTTTACGGTCTCGGATATCTCGTTTATATCAATTTAACTCATTTTTCACGCGCATTAAAACAGACCATTGTCGATTACCCGCGGAAATGTAATTAGTAACACCGTACTCTCCCGCCAAACTTTCGGAAATATCTGGTTAATGCTACGGTGACAGATTTTGCGTTCCAAATTGAGACAGCACTGGCGGTGAACTTCGGAATTCTAGCATATAGTATTTCCTCCGTGGATGCATTAGTCTTCTAAACAAATGAAATCCTAAGGATTGTAGAAGAATTAAGACAATGATTATAATTACGGTAGATCGATATAAAATATTCTGTCACGACAAACACAAGAGTTAGATACGTAGTCTGAAAACGAAACACTTCGAAAGAGTATGCAAAGGCACACGCTTCCGATGATACATAAACAATGTGAAAAAATACAGTATGAATATCTCCAAAGTTTACTTCACTACAAACGAGTACTTGAGATTTGATTTACCCTTTGGTTTGAAGTCAAGGAATGTTAAAAATGGGATACGAAGGTAAATATTTTTATCGATTTTAAAAATATGTTCAATAATATTTTTATGTTAGTACATGAAGCTCCATGGAAATGGTTTAAAAGTCGGCTGAAAAACAAAGTTTGATCCTCTTTAAATCAAAGTATTCTCTGGTGCTTTTGGGTATCCCGCGTTGGACATATGAAGTGGCATTTCATGTGAAATCCTCCTCTTTCGCCAATTCACGTGTTTTACGCCGCATCTAGTTAGGTGCCTCGGAGGGCTGAGTTTCGCGTTATCAGTAGGGATTTGAAGCCAACAAATATTCGATGCGAGTTTTCCCCACAGCAAAAGACATCATTCACCACAAAATTTCCCAGATACAGTACTCATGCAAACAACTATTTTGTGTTCAATATATTATTTCTGTTGATACATTCAACATAGCCGGTGTCTTTTTAGAACTGAGATTTCATGAGTACCTCAACCCTAGCGTCCTGCAGCTGGATGAAACTGAGGTTGTGCGTAAAATAATCCGATTCCTAGTATGAATGAAAGATGATTAATTGTATGATTTTCATGTAACTCGATCAAGAGTAAATGTCGGTGACCACGAGTCATCCAGAGAAAAAGAGAAGAGCTTTAAATGAATGAGGGGGTGGAAGGATTTTTAATTAGCCTCATGTACATGCTATTTTATCGACCCATAAAATTTCCTTAGAAAATGCTATCCTTGTTCAGTACTTCCCTTCCCACCTACCAATACAGTGTCACATAAACGATTTGCAGTCAGCATAGTCGAGGATATAATTGGGTAATAAAAAGAGTGTCAACTAATGCAACGGTCATCATGTTACAAGATAAAATGTTTACGAGTATCTGAAAAATCCCTCTCCAAAGTAGAGCTTTCCCAGAAAATTGGTAATGCTGCAAAAAAAGTAGCTAATGAGTTTAAAAAGATAAGTACGTATATAATGTATACAATATAAAATATTGATGAGAATATTTCCTCTTGCTCTGATAAATCACCTGACCTTTCTTATGTGGTTTAATGTAAATTACACGATTTTTTTAGAAAATACTGCATGTAGCATGAAGGCCATGAAGATAGATTCCCAAGAAATGATATCTGTGAATCTATGAACCAAAAACTTATTTACACAAACAAAACATTTGGTGAAACTGATCAGGAAATATTTCAACTCACTTAGGGGCCTAGGGGCAATGTAATCACTTAAATAGAAGATTTTAGTCATAGCTGAAAAATTTAAAGGGATAATTTGAATGGTAATTCCCTGATCAAGGCATTTATGCTGTGACAGCACTTTATAAGATGCTTGCTTTGAAATCAGTGCTCCTCTAATAACCACAGTGAGCTCTACCTTGCTAATGCATGTGGATGTTCACAATAGCTTCAGCAAAGTTTAATAATTACCATATTTATTGGTATATAAGCTGCGTTTCAATAGAGCCCACACAAGAAAATAGTATTGACAATCCAAACAAAAACATTTGTAATTAATAAGGGTATTTTTCATTTAACAAATATTTCCACTTAGTAAGAAGAGCACATTGTTTTGTTATGATCAACTGTGATAAAATATGATCCAGTCATTTGATGGCACACTGACACCTCTTTCAACATCACAGAAGTGAACAACATGAAGTTCACATTGCATAATAGCAAGCAGCTTTATCATAACAATTCCAGCAACAAAATTCTTCAATTAAATAATTAAAAAAAATATACATAAGTAAATATAATGGAGTCAAAGTAGACAGTACTGACCATCTTGGGTAAAAATAACATTCAGTATTGAATGTCAAGCCATCGAGTCCCAATAAGATGCAGGTGATTTCTTTAACCATAATTTTGAAAAAAAAAGCTGCATCTAATATGCCATGAATGACAGTATATTAATTATACATTGACTTCATATAGCCAGCCTACATCTTTCCGTTATCTCCTTATTCTATGCATTTGCATTGGCATCTTCATTCAGTTATTGCCTTCTCAAGTATATCATCATTACCCTCCATTAAATGATGCAGGAAAATTGTAATTCTCAAATTAATAATGCACTTTATTTTTAAGAACAAATTGTTGATTCCTTACCACACCTCTTTCATTTTAATTAATAATTTTTTTCTCCAGTGAGACCTGATGGGTTTGATTTATGCAAACTTGCTTACACTGTGCACTATAAATGCTTATATTCATCTCATATAACATCTCTTGGATGAATAACACAGTCATTCATGATAGAATGAAACTATTAGGCAGGATATAATTGGAACAACTTTGTCCACAAATCTCACACGACTGATGCATTACACCCCTTATATACATAGCCTATGAGTAACTGTCTGTTCCTTAAGGCCTACTTAAAATTTTTATAAATAATACAGTAAATTTAATCATCCCCTTTGATATAAAATAACAGTAGATTAGAAATACAGATAAATAACTTGCAAGCCAAAAATTGATAGTTTAAATGGTTCACTGATATACCAGTTTCTCACTTCTTCAAATGACATTTTGTTCCAAGACAAAGACTGTATTATTGTCATTATTATTAATATATAATGGATAATTCTTCATTATCCATCTGATCATACCATAAGGATACCTAAAATGCAGCATGACAACAATGCGTTTATCAAACCCAATGTTATGGCTCAGTATCTAAAATTATATCACCTCTAAATGTGGCGAATCTTCTGCATTTGCACCACGTACATATATTTCAGCTTATAAATTTAAATAGTAGTTTTGTGGTAGAATATTTCTGGTGGCTGATCTGATTTCAGGGAGAAAGAAGTGATTGAATGAAGAGGGAAAAGATGAAAAGAACCTCACAAATAACAAACTCCCCATAAAAATTGAAAAGTTATGGATCCCAATAGATATTTATTTAAAATTACATCTGATGATAAAAAATTGAATCATTTGACCAATATGTTGTAATCTCAAGAAATCTCATTGAGGCATTCTGCTGCCTAAATAAATTCACTATATCAATGTAATGTGGGGAAAAGACATAATAACACATCCAACTTCAATTTAAACCGTTTGAATTTAGCATAAATAAAGACAAAGTATTTTGACTGACAATGGAGACATAATTCTATGACATAATGGTGATGAAGTCACTACGAGAGAGCATCATTTAATATAATCAAGGTGTAATTATCTGTTCTGGGCATTCCAAGAAGTCATTTCTTTAAGTAAATTAGGTAGAATTAATTAATGCATTGCAGAAGAAGATTGGAGGTACATGCAATATAATCATGCCCTATCTATAAATTAGTTTTAGGGGAAGGCAACTGACAGCTAAGGTCATTTGTGCCATTAGGAATGGACAGGAAGGATGAACAGTGGAGAAAAACCCAGCATTGGCATTAGCCTACTCTTCGTAAAAGGCATCAAGGGGTCTATAGCTTAATGTCCCAGCTGTCAGATAGCATGCTCATTTTAAGTGCCCTCCACAAAGCACTTCAAGTAGGGATCGGGATACTACTGAAAAAAATATCTGGGATGTGAATCCAGGCCCTCTGGTTGAGAAGCCAGCACGTTAGCTACTGCACTATCCCAATTCCCCCTCCAATACAGTTCAGGTGAGAATGAATGGCAAATGGGTTGGTAGTGTTAGTTGTGTCCATTAACACCTATGCTTTTTCAGTCAGTGTATACATTGAGGAAATGTTAAAAGAGGCATAGGAAGAACTTGATTTGGGAACGAAAATCAGTAGGGCATTAATAAAATAAATTAGGTGTTTGGATAATGAAGATTAAATTAAAAACCAGCCAAGGAGTTAAAAGCATTGCTGGCCACAATAGAAAATCAGTCAGTTAGGCATTGGATTATTGGATGAGAATCAATGTAAACATAACAAAGGTTATGCAGTTTTAATAAAGAGAAGAACTAAATATTCAAATAGGAGTTCATAAATGGGAGTAGTAGGTGGAACAGGGTTCCTCTCTCAGAAGTATTTTGGTCCAATATGATCAAAGTAGTCGTAACATAAGAAGAAGAAAAGTTTTAGACACAGAAACTTTCACAAGGAGGAGGCAATCAAGGACTGGTTGATTAAGGATGTTAAAAATTGGCTTGTCAAAACTTTGATATGGAGCATGGTTTTGGATGGTGCAGAAACATGGCCACTGAAGTAAGATGATAGGCATGGATTTGGAAGCTTTTGGAATGTGGTGTGGAGGAGGATTGAAAAGGTAAAATGAACAGAGGGAAAAACAAACAAGGAAGTATTGGGCATGATGGGGCAGAAGAGGGGATCGTTGGGATAAATCCAAAAGAGGTAGGAAAGATGGACTCAGAGCAAACAACACAGAGATTATGAGGAAGAGGAAGGCAAAGTTGAATAATGAAATAGAAGGGAAAAAAAACAAGACCAGGTGTTGCAGTTTACCTATCTTGGCAAAATTTTGGAACAAGATGGTTAAAGTAGAATGGATATAAGGTGTTGAATGCGTATATAGAGTATCTATATTGAAAGCATTACATTTTACCATTAAACATTCATTGGACAGGATAGAAAACCTTAAATTTTAATATCAAAGTGATATAGCATGACACCAAGAGATTTGGTCCAGCCCCTGACAAATTTCTCCCTTGCAACTAAAGGAATCCTCCAATTATATAGACTTGATAAAATCGGTTGCCTTCTAATTTGAGTAAATGTTCTATAGCATTCATAAATTACCTACGTGTTTACAGTAAAAAAATTAGCTGAAATAAGTACTAAATGTTAGAACTATATACATCTGTTTGCCCATCATGCTGGGCAACTCACTTCACGGATCTCTTTCAGCAAAAATCATTGATTTCATCCTCAAGTGTCAGTACAGAATATGTTTCTTCAGCAGGGAATTTACAGGATTTAGTGACAGCATGCTAATCATCATGGGCTATGACTCCTTGGATTTGTTTGTAGCAGTCCTCCAAACCATCCTATTTCCTGCCAATATCTTCATTTTCTCATAGCTCCTTGCGCCAACATTTTCCATAACTTGCTGCTCATGGTCAACCTTGGCCTTACTCAGTAATTCTTTCTTCAATTACGTTCTTCTCTGAACTAGTGTGCCTAAGGGTGTATCTGATTAGTTTCCCTCTTCTGTCTCCTATAAGCTTCTTTCACACTCCATCCACACTTTTTGAAGCATCTCTTCACACACTGCCCTGTTAGGTTATTTTATATTCATCACTTCAGTAACAACACATTTTCACTGTCTCCAATTTTCTTTTCTCTGCTGTCCCCAATGTCCATGTCTCACATCCGTTAAATAGGAGACTGCACATACAAGTTTTAATGAAATGATTCCTTATGTCTAGGATAGTACTATGTATCATTATTGGTTATTTCTTCTGCTATAAAGAATTCTTTGCCATTCCTATTCTGCTTGCTATATCCTTATTGCCTTTTCCACTGCTAGTGATCTTGCTTCCTAAACAGTCAAAATTTTTCCACTTGTTCAAGCTTCTTTCCCTAGTTTAACTTGAAGATTATTCCTCTGACTTCAAATGTAGAACATTACCTTAGTTTTAATCTTGTTCATCTGGAAATAGTAGTTTTTCATCTCCTTCCCCACATCATTTAGTTTCCTTGTAATGTCGTATTTCTACTAAGCAAGCATATCTATGCCATCTAAAAATCATTGCATACTCATTATTTCTCCTTGAATTAGTATGTCACCTCTTCTCTTTTCTTTGGCCTTGTTAATTGTCTTCTTAATATGCACATTAAATATTAATTACATAATAAGCATCTCTAACTTACTACTTCCTTCATTACAGCTTATTCCCTGCTTTCAACACATCTAACTACTGCTACCTACTCTACCCATAGAGGGTGTATCAGTCTTCAGTTATTGCAGCTAATTGCAATTTCTGTTAGGATGCATAGTATCATATTCCAGTTCATGTTGTTAAAGGGGCTTTATCCAGATCAATGAATGCAATATACGTCTGTTGATTTTTCTATATCCTCTTCTCTGCATTGGGTCTGAGAGCGAGAATAGCCACTCTTGTTCCTCCACTTCTTCTGAATCTGAATTGGTCCTCACTTACGCATTCATCCTCTTCCTTCTCAATTCAGTAGGTTGTTTTGATGTTTTCACATTGGTCTGCCTTTTGCTTTTTTGGTAGGTATAGGAATAAATACATTTTTGTCGATGTCCATATACATATGCTTCTCCTCTCACATATTAGGTTGCCTAGCATAGCAATGAGAGAATCTTTTTCCTGAGTTTTATTAGTTCTAAGGGTGTCTGAATGGTATCAATTTCTCACTGAATGGATGTGACTAGGCCACTATTTTATTTTGTTGAATCAGTTCACTTATTTAAAACATGAGAGAAATGAATAGCTGGTTTAGATGGACACAAACCAAACTGTGTTGCCCTAATTTTGTTTTTGGTATGATGAAATATGATTACAAAAATTTCAATGTACCTTTAAATGCTCTCAGAAAGTTACGCATCTTAGAGAATCTGAGTAAGTCATACATTTGTGTATAAGTTGCACATTAAAGCAAAGCCTTCTTCTTTAAAAAACAAACTGTTGATCTACTTTTGTAGGATTTTAATCATTATCTATGTAATATGTGCTCTGTAATCTCTTGGCAAGGAACAAAATCTAAAAAATATTTGAATAGCCAAAATTTGATTATCTGGAATGAAACTGTTGGATTTTATTGGGAGGTTCCAGAAAATAATTTCAGGAACTCTTGAATTGGATGCACTGTACAATGTATCATGAAACATATGACACTCCAAAGTTTACCCCCTACTATACCAATAAGTTTAATGTGAGATTTACATCTTCACGAACCTGAAAATTATTAAAAAGAGCCTGGAAATTTTCAGCCAGATTGCTAGGAGTCAAAATTTAGGAAATATTGCCAGTTCTCCTGTACAAACTGCAATATGTTATTTCAGTAAGGCAGATTTTCGGAAGTGAAAAACAACTTAGGTTAATGCCTCTTTTTGATTTAACTCTTCCCTTTCCAAATGGGAAAGCTGAGTTTAAAGCCCTTCAGGAGAATTGAGACGACATGAAGGAAGGAGAAGGGCATTGAGGGCATTATGATATAACCAAAGGAGATGTTATTAGTACCATGATTAACTTCCAGTAATCAATAATCTGGCTGTATACTGTGTATATTCTATTCAGTAATCAAGCATATGAAATGCAATTTGTAAATGGCTGACAGTGATAATTATATTTATTGTTTTTCCCATAGCAAATACTTGCAAGGGATTTATGGGAGCAGTTGACTGCACCCTAAATATGTTATTGTGACATAATAATGATACTGTTCTAAAAATGTTTAGGTAACATATTTGTAATACACTCTGTACAAATATACTCCAACAAAATTGCTCTGTATGGTTGACTTTTGGCAAATTAATGAAGGAAGATGTTTTATCTGAATGAGGATATTATGAGTATGGTCATTATTCAGAAATTCCTCAGAAAATAGTGCTTTTGGTTTTCTAACACAATTGTTTAATAATTTTTAACCTAAAAGTAACAATTCATTCCATGATTGTAAACTGGATAAAACAAAAAAAGCACATTTCTGGCATGAATGTATATTAATTGATTGTTTAATATTTTTTATTGCAGTCAATATGTATTTTGCACTCTTAATTTTGGTATTTATTTCAACAAACAACAATTATTAACCTATGCAAAGTTTAAAATTTATTGAGTATAAAGAGGTGAATTTATTGATAATTTACACTCAAATGAAATTGCTAGACTTACCTGTATTTTGTTATACATAGCTATAACTGGATTACTTTCCAATACTATCCATTTCCTCATTTATGAATTCACATTATTCATTTTATACAAAACTTATTCCGGCATTGCAACCAAATGAATTGATTTCAAAACTGGCAATACATTTGTATTCTTTACCCTAATGGAAGATAATATCATTACTTGTTGCATTGCTAATATGAATAAATTAGGTTATGATTTTATTGTAAACTTACTACTAAGCTCATTTTTCCTGTGCTAGTAATAAAAGATATTTTTACATTCTTTTGAATGAATTTCCACTACATGTATTGAATATGTACAGAATAAGGCTACATAAAACCTACACTTGGTTAATATGAATATCACCTTCAGTTTTAAGTTAATAGTAAGTACTAGGGCTTACTATTAACTTACTCTAAGATTATTAGTTAAAAGTAAGCACTTGTGATCCATGTAAGCCCTAAGTGCAGGGGTGTCATACAGATGTATGTAATTTTTTTCTAAAAATCTACATTTTAACATAATAAAAAAAGCAAAAAAATACTATGGAAAAGAACAATATCTTTTACTTCTTTTGACATTATTTTGTACTCAGGTTATTTTTATGGGATAAAAAACATGAGGTCACAGTCTTCTCTGATTAATAGAGTAGGGCCAACAGATCCCTTAATACTATAGCATGCCTCACCATCTTGTTCAGGTGCCTATTTTGAAAATGTCCTTGCTATAACATTCATTTATCCAAATTGATTGTTTTTATCCATCAACCGGAGTGAAAATTGAAAAATCAGTGAAGTCATAGGGTATAACTTTGCAAATATGGATAGAATAATCATAAAGTGATTGGGTGGTACCTACTAAAGCAAAGTGCCACTACCATTACATTGGCATTGGACTCTATTTTTGGGGTGCTTAAATTTAAATCAGATTATATTATGTTTTCAGCGGCAATGGATTAGCAGGTATAGTGAAAATTCATGGCACTTAGCCATGAGCCTGAATTTTACACGAGGAACACCATTTCTGAGATTAAATATTCATCCCTTCATATCAACTTCATCTATTTCACTCCCCCGCCACATATGGCCTCCGTTACAGAACATTACTCTTCTGCCATTAGCTGATCAATGCTTCAAAATGCACTTGCACATTAATTAGTAATGCAATGGCAAGATGAAGCTGCAAAGTTCTAATTTACTAAAATCAATCTACATTTTACGGATGGATAGTCTATTCTTACATAACTCCTTTTACATCCAAACTTTTTTCCAGCAATAATTGCAATAAAGAAATAGCATTAGCCATATTTTCAACTTATTTGTAGGCAGAAAATATCGAGAGGACTTGAGTGGCACACACTGTATACATAGATACACCTGTTCATTGTTTTCAAAAATGATATTACTATTACGAAAAGTGTAACTTGTCTGGCATAATAAAAAATCTAACAAGATTTTCATTAAGAAGCATCCTACCTCTAAACAAATGAATTAGCGGTTCTACTCAGAAATATCCAACTCCAGGGCAGGGCAAAAATATCCGTCCCCCATCTTTTGCAAAAACGTTTATATACAATTCAATTCAACCTCTTAACCCATAAAATACATAGACTCTTTCTAAGATATCGCATTGCATAGTGCCTAAATATATTATAAAATAAACGCAATATTCATCCATCATTGAATACGTCGGCGCAGGCTATTTGCTAGCCTAGTGGCAAACGTGACGATTGCGGGAAAGAACCTTCTGGTAAACTTGAGCAGAGAATCACTTTGCATAATTGGGGTTATCGTTAAATTCAATAGAAAAATCATCTAATAGAGAAATACTTCCTTATCTATTATGGTCCACATGAAAGTTCACGTTCCAATAGAACTTTTAAATCCATCTCTCTCAACGGCCCCTCATTCTACATTAAAATTATCGTCCAAGGGTTCAATGCGTCCATCTGCTTCTCGAACAGAATGAAATACTCTTTATGAAATTTTTTACCCTTCTGATTGGAAAAAATATGAATTTCTAATTAGAACGAATCTTCCTCTAGATATAAAGTTATTCGATTGTGGGTGATTACGACAAAGCGTAGGAGGGAAAGAGATGATTAAACTCGCTATAGCCCACTTAATAAAAGGCTTGACAGTTCGGCATCGGATACGACGGACTAATGCGCCCAAACACACGCTGCACTTAAAGAATGTAGTATTTACAGAGAATTGAACGGATCTTGGTACACACTTTAGAAGAAACAACTTACTGCTACCAGATATAGTATAAAGATCCTTCACGGCTCATACCCGTAGCCCACCTAACCACGTCATATAATCGGCATATTGGTTTGAATCCTTGAAAGTAAATGTTCCAGTTTTTAAGGTCCATGTATGCAAATGATAAGATACTTATCTATCAATTTGAAACATTATTTTTCAACTCGAATGTTCTGAAATAACCCAGACGTTGTCGTACGATATGTTTTTTTTTCATATTTTCAGCAATATCAGACAACCTTCTCCAGTATTTCGCATGAAATCACTATTGGCACACACCCAACTTCGTACTCTCATCAATTTCTCCATTTATATATCAAAAAAGAAACTCAGTCTTAAATGGACGCGCAAAAGTCTAATCTTTTCGAGAAACGGGATAGTATATACGCGATCGGGATCATAGGAGATATTTTATCTAAAATTTAACAATCAAAATTGGTAGGTTGACATTTAAGCGTACAGATTGAGCAAATGAAATTAGTGCATTTCCACGCAAGCTATGCTCCAAGAAAACTAAACTGCAGTTGTACATGGTAAAATAAAATTTTGCGTCATAACTATTCTTGATGTACATCCTTAATTTAACGCATCAAACCAAACTCGACGTCCAAAGGCTTCGAGCATGGCCTTGTATTTTCTATTTGGCAGGCCCACCAAGCTAATAATACCGCAGAGTCTAACCCGACTGTCTGACATTATATTTTAAGGCAAGAACTAATATCGGTTATATAAGAACTAATAATTATTTTGACAGCTTAAAATATTTTTGATAAACGTTTTTACCCTGCAAGAGAGTAGCAGAACGGTTTCCTTCACTTGATTGTAGGATTAATTTGATTGGCCGATCTATGTTTGTGGTCACAGTTAATCAGTCCATAAAAGTCATAAAAAGTTCTCCTTTAATCAGTAAATAATCGAGATATGGCATCGGGAAATAATCGAGAGTGCCATTAAACGAGAATTTCGGCTTTCAAGATTTTTTCTAAGCTTAGGACCACCAAATTCTTAATTCGATGAAAATAAAAATATCATCCGGGTAAGATAAAACACGTAGTTATGGAACAATCGGGCCTCGTTATTCTTCTGAGCAAAAGGCGCAGGGAATTTTAAACGGTTCTCCTCCCTCTTGTCATCCCTCGATACTCGTACATATAGAATGAGAATGGAACATAATCATAGTTTTGAAAAATCAATACTTATAAAAGAAAAGGCAAATTTACTTTTACATATAACTATGAAAGATTATCGAATGGATTTGAAACAATTGTACTGCACCAAACGCAATGGATTCTTTAAAAAATGGTTTTTGCGCCCTAAACAATGTCTTGGCAAAGCTGAAACCAAAACATCAATTTTCCAATTTACAATATTGCGCTAGACATTGACCAATAGCGGAAAGAAAGAGCATCCGAATAGATGCAGCAAGTTTACGGGCATGTTTTTCAGTCTCGACGGTGGGTATGTAATGCACATTCAGTTCAGCTCTATTCTGAATCTCATCACCCCTCAAAATCGTTTAGGATTTTGGATGTCAGGGATAACTGCTCTACGGTACTGCTGTTGGTGCAACTGTAGTGCAGATCTTGTTTGTAGAAATCTCTACCAATTTGTTCGGAAGTAAGTTTTCCATACTTCTCGAAGAAGAAGCTGACAGAAAAGCAACCGAATGCTAAGTTCGTGCTCCGGTTAGTCATTCATGCACGAATAGCTGCAAGAGTTAGTTTAGCGATAATAAAAAATGTTCAAGATTGAATCGATGAGTATAAATTATTATATTAGCTTTTTTCCAAATTTTATCTATCGAGCCTATTCGGTATTTGATCTATAAGTTTTTCTTTTTTGGGATTAGCGTTGAGTAATATTAGAACACGGATCGGAGATACGGACCGTTGGAAAAGCAGGCCAGACAAGAATAGAGGCCTTCGAAACCTGATTCTGAAAGCGGATTCTAAGATCAAATAGGCAGAGAAGGAATGAAATGAGGAAGTATACGGAAGATAGAAGAATCAGCATGGCCCACTACAAGTTAAAGGAACGCCAGTCTTGGGAAACTTTGGAACATAATGGATTTCTTAAAACCATTATTAAGTGAATATAGAAGGGAAAGCCCGCGAGGAAGGTCAGGTGAAGACGTAGGAGAGGCTATAAGGAAGATCTCTCAGAGTGTACGGGAGATAGCTTTGGGAAGAGAAGAGTTGAGGGCTGTAGACAACCACCAATCTTCTTATTGAAATTCCCATGAAAGTAAATATTACAAAAGATAAAATTGAAGCTTAGTTCTGGTTTTAAATTTCTCTTATTTTTATGGATTCATATTATTATTAGTTAACATGAAAATTTTCGAGCGACTATTCGCATCAGCACAGAAAATACAGTGGAAAACATATTTGCATTAAATTTAATATTCGAATATCGTTAGCAATTTACAAAAGTGTTACTGCAACATAAACTCACATTATTACATGAAATGAAAGACTGGTTCTATTTTAATAACAAGAATTCAGTCTATGTACGCTTTGAAACCATACAGAATAAAGTAACATTGAATCACGGCTTTCTTTAGAGCTGTACTAAAATATTAGTTGAACTTTGGGAAGAAGGATGCCCTTAGCAGTTTCTATCTGTTTTATAAACTACCACGCACATAAAATAAGAGACTAAATTGATTATTACTATCAAAACATACAAGCTCCAAAAAACTTCACAGTCGTGTAAAGTGATTCATTAAAATAATGCCTGAATACTCATTTAGTATATCATCAGCACATCATAATGCCTCAATACTCATACACCTTTTCCCACACTTATCAAAGTTCACTTTAACGCTGAAACGTGCTAATAGTATGATTTGCGAGCATATTTACTAAAACATGAGTATTTGAAGGTACAACGACAATATGCATAGACAATTTCAAGACTTAAGGACAGAAAGACTATACAAATGTCTTTAAATTTGTTTGGTTCATTGTCACCAAAGACCACAACGCCATTCGGGTAACGTTCATGGGCTAAATACGTCATGCTGCTGACCCAGCACATTATATCAAAATTTAATTTTTTAAATTGGGATTAAAATTATTCTTGCAACGACATTCAGCCAAAATTTCTCAATTACTTAGTTTCTAGTTACGCCACGTGAAAAATCGTGTAAAGAGCGTTTTCTAAAGACATGTAAAATGTAAGGAATATCTAAAAATATGCCGATGTAAATATCGTTTGATATTCTTTCGCACTCTCACAAATTAGCCGTGATTGGTCGTCGAATGTATTGAATTTATAGATTTATTTTTATTTTATATTTGGAATTTAAAGAAGTATAGATAACGATAGATTTATCCTATACTACCCGCCTATGTCGATTATTAGGGATCAACGTTTTACATCCGAAATTAGGACCAATTTTATCTTCCACCGGTTAAAACGTATCTGGATTAGAATGGTTACATGTTGGGCATCTTCAATATAGATATGTATGATGAGTCAACCTTTGCTTTACTTCAATATATTTTACCGTAATACCTCTGATATTTTTAAAGAGGAAAGTAAAAACGAACTGTTACCATTCGCGCCCTTGACATAGCACATTCGACACCCAGAATAGTCTTTGGTGTTTCCCGTACAGTTTGCTAAATTGTAAACACCGGAAGTGGAGATGAAATCACGGAAAAAACGTAGAGGGTTCCAGGAACATGGTCCCGGGCGTTCGCCGTCCGGGTTCCCTTCCCTTTGGACCCCTGCGCACCCATTCCCTGCGTATTCCCCCTAGGCACTTCCGCCGTCATCCCTGCACCCCCGAGATCCGGGACCGGTCGGCGCCACCCCCATGTGACGTCGCCCGTGATGTTTCATCCTCAAACCACGTTCTTGCCCCCCTCCCAATCCCCCTATCTCTCATTCTGCGTGCCCTCCGCCTACCAGAGGCAACCCCGTCCAAAAGGGATCGTCTCGAAATAGAGACAAGGGGCGGGCAGGACGTTCCATATTTATCGGAGGGAAGGGAGGGAGGGGGATGGGGCGGCGAGAAGGGGAGAGGTGCGAAGAGGAAGGAAGGGAGCTCCGGGGAGGGTGAGTAAGGCGGTGGGTGAAGAGCAAAGGGAGAGGGAGGAGTGGACGGGCGAGGGGAGGCAATGGAGGGGAAGGAAACCTCTCTAGGAGGGGGATGGTCCACAAAGATCCACGTACTGGCTACGGCGGCGGTTGAGTGTTAGTGCAGCCGTTTTGGAGAGTGGAGGAAGAAACGGAGTAAAAAAGAAGTTCGCAAGAGAGAGTGTTAAAAGAGGACCGAAGAGAGAAAGGGAGAGAGAGAAAGAGAGCGGGATATAGAATCCGGAGGAGAGCGCAATTTATTTTGTTTGGAAATTTTCGGGAGCCTAACGACAAGTAAGTACGCCATCCACGCGAAGTCTTGCCGATCCAACAGAACCCCTTGAGTACCGTATGAATACTCGCCAAAACAAAATACTCGATCGGAAGAGAATTCCTTACTTTTGTGCGATGAATGATCGCTAATTTCATGGCCGGAAAAGTATTTTTCCACGGGTTTAAAAATCATCAACAGAGAGAGCAGATTGTATTGTTCAATAAGGTAAATTACCTTCGAAATTACTACATCTGAGAATAAAATCTTTAATTGTTTTGATTATTTCAAGTGTTGCATAATATTTACCAGTAAAATTACATCGAGGGTAATTCGATACATAATTAATCTAATGATTCACTGTCATTTAAATAGTTACAGTAGACATAGAGAAACTTTCCCCTTTACTTATTGAGTATAGGTAAATATGAAATGAATCATATCTATTGACTAAAATATATGCATATGCAAACATCACAGCTCAAAATACATTAGACGAACGACATGGAAATGGCACATGACTTCTTTCTCATAGTAAAACAGTAACACTCCTAATGAATTATTACCAGGTTAGATAAATAAATATATGTATATATTAATAATAAGTATATATATATTATATATTTTTTCATTATTTGAAGCGCTTTTTGTGATCACAAACAATCATTATTCACCCTTTGCAATATTTAGAAGATAATTTAAGTGAGCGAAAATAATATCAAATAGAAGAAAAAAGCCATAAATTCAGTAAAATATTAATCACAAATAGAATGTTCACTTGCTTATTTAAGGAGTGATAGTGTGCGAAGCAGTTTGTAGAGGAGACATTCACAGCTGAAGGACTCAACCCCGGGATTGATGCAATAATTTCTTGCGCCATTGAAGTATAATGTCCAAGCGCGACGTACGCAACGACTTATCTCAACTATTTCCTCTTGCTTCATGTGCTACAGCAATGTGTAAATAAAACGCTTGATGGTGAAAGTACAAATATTTTATCTACTACCTACAGGAACCCTATCTTTTGGGAAAATTTTAAAAATAAATAATCTATCAATCAAAGCTTCACCTTTGCCATATTTTTAAAGCGATTAATGAGAAAATTAATTCCAGGTTGAAGTTGTAGACATAAACATCTGAAAGCACTGAAAACATTTAAGTTGAGCCAATTAACTTGTAGAATTGGATTTAGTTTCTAGGAGTGGCTCCATGCCGCTCAAGTCAGGCGCTTTGAGTCACCGAGGAATTTGCAGACGAAAATAAAAAAGAAATTATTTTGTTTGGCCTTACGGTGGCGTCCTTAGCTAAAACAATCGAATCAGTGACTCAGAGCCAACAAATTATTTAACACGGATACACAGAGATGATTCATCAACTATAGGCTAAAATTTTAAGTGGTGCTCTTTATTTTCACAAAAGAAGTTAATTCATACACTAGCATATCCGTATTTACATCTTGCTCACCGAGAAACATTCCAAGATGGTAATAATGGCTGCGCTCGCCAGGAATCTATAATACCCTAAGTCGTTAGGAATAACCACCCGTACTAGGAGGTATCAAGGGAAAAAACTTAAGGGTTCGCATCTCACATCGTACCAATATCTCGTGTTCATCATCGCTATCAATTCCTTCCCGAAAATGGGTGCTTACTGCGCACTAGCTGAAGATATTTTAACTCCCATCTCATCGTGAAATGGCCCCCAGCAATTTCAAACAGCGTGGGAATTTAATGATTGTTGTAAATCAAAGTAGAAAGTCTATATATCAAAATGCTCATTGCAGTCAACACAGACAATTTGCTAATAATTTTGGTGGAAATGCCTCGTCCTGAGGAATATTCCGAGACAATAAGAAAAAAGTATCATTAAACACACAAAATAAATGTCAAACAATAGATTCGAAATAGTCAAGCGACATAGTGTTAATAGAATACTATTTGAAATTAATGATTCCACTCTAGAAGGGATGTAGCAACACTGATATGGAATCCCATTTGCTAATCGCAAAACACAAATTGTCAAAATTGGAGAGCAGCGACTTTAGCACGAAAGCACGGCCATAAAACGCATAATACAGAGAAAGAGAGAGAACCCATAGTTATAATTTAAAGAAACTACACAAGGCAATCAAGATGACGATCGATGGGTTAAACCATAGCTTGGCCACAAGAAATAGCAAAAATTCATCAAGCTTACGAGTACTTTAAGGACCATCGTAAGCGTTAAGATATTAAACCGTGGAATTCAACGTGCAGCGTTGCGACAATGGGAACTACTACCTAGGAATTATTTAATAAAAAATGCGTCCTCGATACAGTTTTTAAAAATCTTGCTTTTGACGCATATTTAGCCAAAAAATCATGTATCGCTATTCCCGCGACTGCGGAACCACCATGTGCGCTTTTTATTCATTAATATTTGTTATCGTAAAAGCAAACATTTACCTGTCCTCATGATGGCCATAATAAATATTGGTCATGAATAACCAACATTTCACTTGTTTACCGTCATTAAAATCAATAAAAAATATGTTAAAAATCGGCAAAATATTGCCAAAGATTGCTTGCATATTCCACTTCATATAACTGGAAAATATGCAATCATAAACCAAATGTTAAAATGTAAATAACCTCGTCACAAACATTTACGGCGAATGTTTTTTTGAAAAATGAAGTACCAAACGGAGATAACACGACGAATTCTGGGGGTGCTTATTAAAAACTCGGACCAATTAGACCAAGTCTGAAAGAAATATTACGGCCGAGTTTACGTTTGAAGAAGAGATGAAACATCACTGTCGGAAGAACTCTTAATGAAGACAGGATGTTAAGGCAATTCTAAAGTGACTCGAAATAGTTACGATGAAATAACTGCTCGGGGAAAAAAATCACTCGTAACAAAAGGAAGTTAAGGATGAAAATGACTCGACGACTAAACTCATCCGGAATCCTCACCCTTGACAGCATGGCGCCCCTCAGAATAAAATAAGAGCCAGGCGCGACAGTTTGAAGTCATTAAGCAGTACGTGAGGGTCAATGCTCCAGCAATAAATAGCGGTCTCCAGTAATAAAAGTAAACTCAAAGTAAACATTCACCGGACCAAAATAAGAATGACGTCAACGAATATAAGTGCTCATCTTGCATAAAATACCAACTTGTTTGGGAGGTAATGCAACTTTTTCCGACCGTGCTTTGCACTTTGAAGTCAATTTTGAGTCGAGATAATTTTCTGAAAGGCTAGTTCGTTTAAGCAGGTTATTTTGGGTAAAGTGCCTTATTTAAAATATATTTAAGTCATCCGAATAGTACTAAAAATTATGCAGGGAAAGTTAAATTTCTTTTTAAGCGGCAAGTATTCTTAAGCAGCAACCATGGTTACATGGCTGTTTCAGAACTCTGGTGTGGGACCAAACGAAGGGATAAATTTCTCAAGGAGTCGTGCGGGGGTTTTCTAGATGTCTCTGAGTAAGGAATCAACCCCGCTACGGGGAAGCATTCCGGCGACCATGGATGTGGGAGGAATTCGAAGACGGAAAGCGTCGAAATTCTCGAGAGCACAAGTTTACCCTTCACAAAATGCATTCAAGAGTTTTGCGTCGAATAATTGGGCTGCATCGCAAATTGCAAAGAAACCCAGGTATCTCCGCAAGCCTGAGGAGCCAAGCCAACTTCTCCATGCACTCCAGTTGAGACAAGTAAACACATAGCACATCAATTAAATTTGATTTCAAGCCTAACGCATAAATTTTGACCCACCTAGCATCGCTATTTATATGCCATCCTTCCAATTGGCATCGTGAATTTAAATTCGATTCAAGGGTTTAGGCTCTTATTGAATGTACAGGTCCCCAGACTGGTACTCCATTTATACGATATGAGAAATATATGTTTAAAGTATATGATTATGAAACAAAACAAATATAGTTCTCTCCACTTCTCCGATTTCTGTGCGACGCTATATAGTGCTTGGGCGTCATGAAACACGTTGCACAGCAATAAAAAGAAAGTAAGGACTACACGAAATATATTTTCGTTAAAGATGTCGTCTAAATGAAACTCCCTCGATATTAAGCTTATCAATATTAGTCAGAGTAGTTTATTATTATTGGTATTGGTATTATTTATTAGTATTGAGTTACTATATTGATTTATGGGAAAAAATAATTACCGTTTCCTAATTCTTAATAGAAGATACCGGTTTTTCCATCAGATTTTCATCCACCTCCGTCTTTATACAGTCTTTAATACCCAATGATAAAATTAATAAATGAATCTAAAGTGCGTATCAAATGTGGAAATGTTCATATTTTTAAATATTACTTATTTAAATATGATAATTTCATGAAAACCAACGATTCGAAACCTCATTCGCATACGCAACCATCGTTATTAAGGAGGCGAAAGAGTATCAACACATTTAGTGAGAGGTTTTCAACCGTTGGCGTTATTCCACCAAGGCCACGTGTAAAAGAAACGTGCACTTGAATAAAATAAATAAAAACGCTCATTTCACGTAAACAAACACCAAAGCATTTGTATCAAATAGAAAAACCTTCCTAAACTAAACACACTCGCCCACTACCTTACTAAACACACAGACAGCACTCGCGCACTACCTCATCAATCATGTCACGATATTTCTGAACCGCGCCGATGAATTATGTCGTCGTTAAAAGAGTGCTTGCAGCCCTTTCTCTATGCTTTCGCCAAATGATTTCAGAGACGAGGTGAAGAGGACGAATGGGTTTGACTTCGGCACGTTCGTCCCTTTCAGGTGAACAATTGCGCTCAGGGTCAGTGCATTGGGAGCAGCCTTGGTAATGAAGTGCATATTCAAGTCAATCTTCTGAAATAAGGTCGATTTCTTTCGCAATGGAAGAGGTTCCCTCGAATCTTATTGAGCCTACGACGTCAACCCATCACGTCTTTATTTCTCAACCTCGGCGAATGGGAGTTTTGGATCCTTGTGGGCGTGAAAAGCAACAGGACACGTGCTTACAATGCGTGCGTGCGTATAAACGTGCTTACGTGATTTACAATAAAATTAGTGGCCTTGCTTTATACTCCATTTCTTCATTTACGTGCAGTTTGAAAGAACTTAAAGAGCGCGGAATTCCGTCAAAGATATTTAAGGAATAGGATAATTTGAACACGATTAATATACCATCCATCCGCGTTGATAAAAAGTAATTAACAAATATGGACTATTATAAATAAATAACTATACATTTATCTTCACTTAACGGCAATAGTAATAGTATATGTGCCACGAACAAATTTTAAAGCATTCATCATCGTATAAGAAGAGGACTTCACTGTAGAGTGTTTCTCGAAAATTATTCCGTTTCCACTTTTTTCAAAGCAGTTTGTTTCTACGGAAATCCGACAAAATATTTTAATTTTTGCGATGTTTCCTGTTTAAAATGAATTCTTGGAACAAGCATGAGTGACGCTGACATTTAAAAATCAAGAGAATAATTATTTCTTTATAATAGTTTCATTAAATTCAGTTCCCTTTTAAATATATTTTGACGCGTAAAAATGAATATCAGAATACGATAGACATTTGAAGTGTAGCGTTAACTTTTCATTTTCCAGTCGTTCCTTCCTAGTCTGGTTTAGTGAATATGCTAAAGTTATTTCGTTCTCTTTATTCATTAAATACAATTAACGCTCTCTAAGCTCCCTAAGACAGGCCCATCAAGCGCAACAGTAATTAATTACTTTGTTTGTATTGCTGTGTGGTCCAATGACTTTGAGCACTATAATAAATACAGGAAGCTTACGGTGTTATGAAATATTCAGCAAGAGAGAGGAAATGTTTGTTTGGAAAATTAGGGATGAGAAAAAATATATTTTATGATGCATGTAGAGTGCATAAACATGGGGAGTGCACTTAAAATAGAATTTAGCTTAGTGTACTTATTTTCTTATAACCTGCCAACTATGAAACCTATATTAAGGCGGAATAAGCAGAGATATATTGCAGCGGTATATATGAAATACAATGGCGAAAGAAATATCCTATTTCCTATTTTTACGGTAATCTCAGCGTTCCACTGCGAGGGTTTCCAAGGATTTCTGATAAAATCTAATTCCGAAGCCATGACTACTTATAAATACTGAAGCGGTAGATCAAATGAAATTCAATCGTATATATCTAGGTCTTCTACGATATCTTAAACCCCATAGTTATATCCGTGATCCTAAAAAATCAGTTGTATTAATGACGAATGACTTATTATTTCATAGTCAAATATTAGTAAGTGGATCCGTTCAATCTTCCCGATTCCTTCCCAATAGAAACCATCCATTCTTTCTTTTTCGCATTAATACTTTTTACTTCTGGAAGCTTCTAATTTTTACTTCTGCCATGAGCAGCCCAAATATTTGTTCCTCGGCTGCTTCAGTAAATAACCTGAAGGTTGTTTTGATAGATAAAGGAGGAGCTCACCTCGTAATAAGCACTACAGTGTGTGAAATTTCTTCATCAGGGTAGGGGAAGCAGTTCCCTGTCCCGTCTGTGGTTTTCCAGGGAGAGTTTCTGGTACCCAAACAATCAGACAGACAACTTATCTAAAGCTGGCGATGCTTAACATGAGCAGGTATTAAAAATCCAGGTCTTTACGGTTTATACTGGACTGTCCTACCAACTAGTCAACCACGCCCCCGAGGAATGGCAAAACAAAATATTCTAGTGTAAAGTAGAACGCCCGAAAAGATGACGGGTGAATTATTCTGTCTGGTAGAAAAGGGAAATCGTTGGGAAAAGCAAGACCGGCGAAAGGCCCTAGGTTAGAGCTCATCTCTAAATTATGTCCTAAAAATATTCACTCGTTTTCAAGGTGAATAATGGACAGTCACACTTGAGCCTCGAGGAGTTGGATGGATCAGAGATGAAGCGAGAGAGTGAGAGAGGGCGAAGAGTGGGAGTGACAGGCTCGGAAAAGGCAAAAAACGAAGACCTGTGAAGCGGAGGCTACCGGGGAGGCTCCAGATAAGCAAAAACAGCAGGGATTAAAGATAAATATTTCGGGAGGCACGTGGGAAACGGGTTTGGGTGCCACCGAAACGGCCTGGTGCACCCGCGGTCCCTCGCTTGTTTTCCTTACCCCTCCCTTGCACGAAGGACGAATTTGGAATGAGGCCGCACCTCATCGTGACAGGATGGAAGTCGGGCAGCGTAAATTCTCGTAAGACGGACGAGAGGCCAGAAAGTAGTAAGATGCGTGGAGGACGTTTGGCTACAGTCTTGGCGAACGGGAATGCTACGTCAAAGACACCAAAACAAACGGTAGTTTTCATAATGTTGTACGACAAACTTCAGTCTGTATAAAATGTTATAAACAGCACAATGGAGGCCAAGCATTGCTCTTTAATTCGTCACGCGTGAACGAGAGGGCGGTTTCATTCGACGGACTTCGTTATAACCTTCATAACGCGTGTTTATTAATACAGTGGGTGAGCAAAAGGTGCGACAGTTCTTCAAAGTTCTCTTTGCGTAATGCGATTCCTGTTCCATACGATGGCGAACTGCTCTGAATAGAAAAACCGTACTTTTGATAGCTATAAAATACTGCAAAAATATTATATTGCTCTTGTTTATTTTTGTAGCTAAGTAAACATAGACGCTGAAGCGGTTTACTTTGTGTCCATCTTTCCGTGATCCCCAATGCATTGCCCCCACATGCAAATCATTTGCAACGATTGCCCGTTATTAACCATAAATTTAAATCTTCGATATTGTAGCTGGTGAAGGATTTTAAAATGCACAGGAAGAAGAGTAACGGAAAAGAGAGAAAGTTTGTAAATGCGATTTGATTATACTTGAAAAAACTTAATAGTAGATGGGTTAACCAGTCGAGGCTGATTTTAAACATTAAGTCAGTTTCAGGTGTTTTCTCATGGGCAATAAAAATATAAATGCCATTAATGAATAATTGAAATGAACTATTGACTGAAGTTTCTACTACTGTTTGGAGTGACTAATACCGATTAAAAATTTTTATATCTATGCCTCAAATTATTTTCATCCATATAGAGGAACTTGGGAAATATTTACTGGGGTTCTTCATTGATTTTTTCCACGCAAAATTTTAGCTTTTTTCATAAAGTTCAATATTTTCATTTTAATGAAATATTGCACTCCTTACTTGTGCTTATTTTATGAACATTCATCTCTCCTTCTTCGTGTTTTTCCTTCCGTTATTAGAATTCACGCCGGACCTTTAAACATCCTGATGAAATTTTGTCTTCACTTTCTCGGGGTCAATTAGCAGAAAAATCTTACTTCTTTATTCACAACACGCTTAAGATATTTTTTATATCTATGTGGACAGGTGCAAATGTATTTACACCGATTTCGATCCTTATTTTTATCTTCACATTACCATGGTAAACGAAGAAGTCAAATTTAAGATATTTACGTAAAATCTGCCTCGAAGTCGGGAAACATAAGGTAATTTAAATAACTTCGCGAAATATAGAAGGAAATCGAAAGATTTTGGCACGCGCTTCGACCATTGTCACATTTGATTCATCTCATCTCCTATCCCTCAACAAGCCTCGATCTTCATTTTTTTCCACCGGTAAAATTATTCTTGATTTTTCTCCCTCTTACGTTTCATACAGGACGTGCTAAGCAATCTCAACTAGTATTTCCTCTGGAATTACACCATATCAAAAGAATTCCCCATGAAAAACCACGACGACACGCTATTTGTTTCAAACCTGTCCATTGCTATAATAAACAAATATTTATTAGTGAGCTTACATAT
Source organism: Hetaerina americana (assembly GCF_022747635.1). Lineage (NCBI taxonomy): Eukaryota > Metazoa > Arthropoda > Insecta > Odonata > Calopterygidae > Hetaerina > Hetaerina americana. The sequence continues at coordinate 70,186,238 of NW_027287095.1, read as the reverse complement.
ATTGTGTTGCGTGGTTGTCATTTGGCGACGCGGATGACAAATTAGGTAATCAGCCCCTTTAGGAATAGGTGGACAATTTATTCTGGATAGAACTTTGATGGAGCACGATAATTATGGAGAAGATTATATTATTAAACTTGAACGTTAAAGTAATATTTAATTTAAAGTGAAATTCGAGATAAAAGTAATTTTTTGCTTGATCCTATAAAATTCTAGTTGAAATTCGTCCATTTCTGTCGAATTGCACATGCTTACCAGTTAAATGCGACAACAATGCGTTGCTATTTCCCTCGATATTTATCGAAAATGTTTCGTAAGACGCTAAAGTGCTTCCATTAGCCTGCTTTGAAATAAAGGTACCGAAATGTCAACATTCGAGCATCACATTCGAAGGATGGAGTTTCGCACACGTGGTAATCAACTAGCGGTCAAAATAATCGACGGCAATTCGGTCCCCGCTTTCATCAGTACGAGAAATGGGTGCTCCATTTGCGGCACTGTCTTAAACCCTCTTAGACCACCATGATGATTATTTTTCATGAGATCGCTTAAAATGTTGCCACGCTCAAATGGAAAAACACTAAAGAAGATATGAAATACTTGGCGCGTAATAGATTACGCTACACTCTGATTGGGACGACGTCGTCGGGGAGAAGGAGGAATTAAAGACGGCGGGAAGGAGGAAAAGGTATGCAAAACGAACTATTCCATTCATGCCGAGTCCTTCACTCTTCTCTTTTCATTCGCGAGGTCAAGTCGAATAAATCCCTGAGATGTTCTTTGTAGTGCACTATTAACACGAAGGCATCTCCGTGACCTGGTATTCGCGCGCTAATCTCCCGAGATACGAGGGGGGGGCGGAGGAGGAGATACGCGAGGAATTGGCGAGGGGTGCGGAGGACAAGGGGAAGGATTGTGATGGGGAGAGGGGGATGTTTTGCCCTGCTCCATTAGACTGAGGTAACAGAGGACGCAACACGGAAGGGCACGTGGAAGATTCGGGTCCATTACGGCGGAGGGAGGGGGAAGGATGCCAGGGGCCGTCCGTCGAGGAGATTGGAATCAGGTCACGTGCCCTTTTGTCTCCTGGTTCCTTTTTTGTGTTCCGCTGAGGTGAGAGCGCATGTAAGCATTGGGGAGGGGGAGGGGTTTGGGGGGGTGGAATAAAAAGCTAAGAATAGGCACGCGTGAAATGAGCAAAACGGTTTCGTCTGGATTGGACCATGTAGGCCCATCCTCGCATTCCTCTTTCCCGAACGGAGGAGGGAGACTCATGAAGGGAGAGCTCGTCGGAATAATTTTCAGTCGAGAACTTGAGATTTGCATTAGATCCTGCTTAGGGGCCTTGATCAATTGTTCAAATTGAGCGAAATTGAACCGAGTAAGAGAGAACCTGAATGGTGAATGGAACAATGTGGTATTTATCACATTTGACGCAAAGCCCTTCAATTAACTCCAGCCGGGTCTTTTGATACGGCAGGGAGGACGGTAAGATCTTGCCATTACATCGCAGCACAGGCAATGCGCTGAGTATTTCTCAACGAAACTAGGTTTGATTAATATGAGTTACTCACAAAGATCACAGGGAAATTCAAATTTACCCGGTGTTTCTTTTCTTCGGTTAGGGGATGGATTTTATCATTATCCGGTAATATCGCTCTTTATATAGACATAGTAGGCCAGTGGGTAGACTGTTGGACTAAGCAACCGGGGGAGGTTCGATTCCCGGGGACGCGTCTGAGGACACCTCCACTTCCCCCAAGCTCTATGGATTTTTTCGGGTACCAGATCTTCCTGGAAAACATGAGGCGACGCAGCGAGAGGTACTGGCCACCACCCCCCAACCCTAATTCGTAAATTTCGCCGACGTTGGGCGAACTGGTGAACTATACCCAAATCTATGAAACCGATTTTTGGGTGGATAACTTTGGTATGTTCTTTCTCGCTCAGGTTAAATTTATTTCATTTGTTCATTGTCGTATTTTTCATCTTCAAAAAATTATGCTCGAAATAACTCTCTTTAACAGGTAGCGCCTGAAGTGAATATAGAGCTGGTTAAACTTTTGTGTCCCTCGGTATTTGAAAAGATAAACATGTATAAAATATTCACGTGCTGGAATAAGATTTCAACGTAACGTAAAATTTTCCAGCAAAAATAAAATTTCTATTCTTATAAAAATTATGGCGCAGTAAACATCTACATCGACATGAAATTTACACAATACCCCGCAAGTTACCACAAGGGCGTGTTACCAGCCATGCATGCACAATCGCAATCATGTTACCTCTGCACAAATATTAGTTTGATCATGCCCTCGATAAATTTTAATCACATGAAAGAAAGTACTTACGTGCAGCAATATTCAATAATAGGATACATATATTCAAAGCATGCAGTAGAACTGTCAAAAAGATATGTCAATTTAATAAAAAGAATAACATGCATATGGAGGAGGTTAACATCTAACTAAGTTGAAATATCAAAGTTCGATAATCCTCTCATTACAATTCCCAAGTGTGCTTCGTATGCATCTTAACCTTTCATTTACCATTCCGCAAATTTCATGAATATGTTTTCTCCAAGACATATCCATAGTCATCGTTACATCTAAGTATTTTATCAATTCTACGTACGTTATGTTGGTTCCCTGTAGATTGTAAGTGTTTTCGGCATCATGTGATGTATTTCCTATGGAGAAGTGAATTTCACTCAAACAAATATCTCCCTCCATTTTTAAAACAACAACAGCACCATCAAAAACACTCATGTCCAAAGTCATGTGAATTTACGTGTGATATTGGCAAGAAATGTATAAATGCCTACGTTTATATTTATCAACAAAAAGCATCTAACTTTGGCAACATTAATTTTTCCAAATCTTGAGCTTGTCGAGCGCATAATTTTTTTAGTGCTTGAAGGCGAATGCTCGCCGTAGGGGCTCGATCTGCGACAACTGCTATGAGTTACGGCTTTCTGGAAGGTTTTTATAGTATATTCCGAAAATATACATATAACTGTGCACACGCTAGCGTATGAATGCTGTGCCTTACTATTCATCATTAATTATGTCATGGCAAGTTTAAACACAACTTAATTAATAGAAATGTATAGGAGAATACTTAAGTATTTTAACGAAATACGCTCATCAAAACACTGTTGGTCTAACTCAGAGAATACTACTCTAGTGCTATTCGCGACCAGAGCGAGGGGTTTCATTTACATGCACCATCAACAAAATACACCCTGGGTACGTATCTTTCTTTTCAGCACCTAGCTCTGAACTTAAGGTTGATAGTTTGCATGCGCGAACGCTCCAGTCTCACCTAATATTTTTGCTCTCACACCAAACGCTACAAGCATAACAAAATTTTATAATTTAAACAATATTGTGGCCAGCTCACTAACATAAAATGAAAGCTCACATACATATTAACGCCTATTTACAAATAGATTTAATTAAAAAACAGTCTCACTCTTCACTCCGGTCATTTTTTTATGATTCACAGTGGAAATGATTGATATGTAAAACAAATTAAAATCTGAGCGATAAAGCCAGTCTTATGACTTGTGTATGATATTTTGTTATGAAAGAACTGCATATCTATGCGTGTATATAGTTTTGATATTTTAATCTTTTTAAGTGAGTGACTAACCTAAAAAATTATAATATTTACGTACTTTTAGTCAGTCTTCAAATCTTTCTCTCGTAGTTTCCCCAAATTCAACAACAGTACATATTAGTGAAAATAGTTCAAGCGAAACAAAAATATTTGCAATTTAACTGAAATAGTCGAGGATTTATCCATACATTGTCAGCATATCCGTAAATACTATCAAATTCCTCTGTAAAAGCACTCTGATTTTAAACAACATAAATAATCACTGAAAGATTTAGGTGTACTTCAGGGGTATATAACAAAGATAAACGGCTTGTTGTAAAAAATGCATTTCTTGTATATTTTCCATTTTGGAATTAGTTTCATGCCCAAGTAGTTTGATGATTGAAAATATTTATATAGAATAACAAAATATTTTGAATTATACCATGAATATATGATTAATTGTAACTGCACGCAACGAGATGATTTTTAAATTGTTACGTGCTTTTAATATTAAGGAAATTTATTGATATTATCTGTATCTATGTTATTGCCAAAAGGCTTGATGGGAATTCAGGTTTTTGGATTTTATTAACATTTTCCAGGTTTTATAACTTGCCGCATTGGAAGTGCATTAGTGACGACAGGATTCTACTTTTCAATTGGTCGTTGCTGTTGTGGTTTTGGGAAGTGGACGTCGCAGCCAACAACGGATAAATAAATAATAGTTCAACTGTGCTTACTCCGTCCCTATTCATATAATATATCCAACCGCTTTTCCTTGCTTTACTGCTGAATCACCATGTAAGTGAACTAAAACAAGAAAAAATATGTGCATGAGACTTATTAATAATCTACATTTTCTCTGTATTTTTAACATTTCAATAAGTTATATGCATGTTCTTCTCGATTTTAATGGGAATATTTTGTAACAAGGGTGATATTTGTTGATGAAGATATATTGTACGTAATTGAATTCAACCACCCTTCGATTTCCGTTCGGTTGTTGGAATATTTACAATTCACTTAATTTTTATCTCTGACAGAATATTTAAATATGATGGCTGAGCGATTAGGAAGGATCATAAATTTGAATTCACATGATGTATCGCGCAAGTATTCTTATGTTATATCGTAATCTAAATGCACCACGATTAGGTAGTACAAGTTTCATTAATGATTTGACTCTACTATCGGGTAAACGGAGGCTGTTGCAAGTAGAAGCTTGTTCAGTTGGCCAAAGGCAACGATTATCACGTGAAGAGTAATGCGCAGTCTTGAAATTTTTTACCACCTGCTCAAATCGTCAGCTTAATGCTGCTAATGCAATGCTACAGGAGGCATGTTGAGAGTACTTCCTTTCCCGTAGCATAGGAAAGTGATTTAAAATGTTTAAAGATGAAAGATAATTTCAGAGGGAGGTGACCTTGAAGCTCCATATCAATTCTCTTATGGAAATTAATATTAACACCGCTGCTGTAATTTTGAGTGAATATCGTCGAATAACATTAAGAGCACTATCAGAAATGCTTATACAAGCTACGGGTTCGATTCCCTTCCTGTAGGTTACGGGTTCGATTCCCACCTCGGAGGGTGTTTGAATTTGTTTTTCCCAATTCCATGAAAAAAAATCCGATGTAAATGTCAAAAAGGCTATTTTGGATAGGTGCTAAATAAATAAATATTGGTATTTTTATTGGGTGCCTCACCCTATGCTGTCGGAAAAATTGCACATGAGACTTATGAATGCGCGGTGAGTTCCGGAACTGCTCATCCCGGACGACAGAAGATTCGCATGAAGGTTTGCTCTAATTTAGTTGACATCCCCGGAAGATGAGGAGTTTCACTCAAAGAGTATCACTGTAATTGAAACTTGGGCTACATCATTTTGATCCAGCGAGTAAACAGCAAAGATCCGACTTCAAAAAATCTAAATTGTTAGCTTCTATTAGGCCATATCAATTTTAGATATTCAGGAAATGGTGTACATGGGTATACCCAGAAGTACCCGGTCTTACCTAGACATGGCGGTAGTTGTTTGAAAAATATCACTGTATTAGAAATTATGCTATCTATTAAGCATATGCTTCAAGTTTGAAGGCGCCACGTTGTTTAGTATTTGTTTGGCAACCATCAGTATTGAAAGTTTTCAGTGAATTTGTAAAAATGGAGAACATTGGTCATCATTATGTGATACAATACTTTTATTTGAAAGGCCTCAGCCAAACCAACATAAAAGGCTGAACTGGATTCTATCCTGGGTGATTCTGCTCCTTTGTTTACAACAGTAACATATTTGGTAGCATAATTTAAACGATTCCGTACGAGCTGTCAAGACGAGCCTCGCATTGGTCGACCAAATGAGGTGAAAACTCCAGAAATGGTGAAGAAAACCCACTAAGTGATACTGGGTGATCGTCGATTGAAAGTGCGCGAGCCAGTAGATATAGTAGGCATTTCAAAAAGTGTGGTACATTTAGATTAGCAGAAAATTTGGACATGAGAAAGCTGTGTGCATGATGGGTGCAAAACCAGTGTCTATATTAGTGACACTCAAGCAAAACCAGTGACATGAAGATGCTTCAATTGGGTGCTCAGCCAAGTTTCACAGCAACAAAGCAGAATTTTTGCGCCGTTTCATAACCATTGATGAAACATGGGTCCATTACTTCACACCCGATACAAAATAACAATCCGAACAATGGATTCAAAAGGAAAACTGGCTCCAAAGAAGGCAAAGACCGATTCATCTGCAGGAAAGGTCATGGCGTCGGTTTTTTGGGATTTGCGTGGGATAATTTTCCTTGACTATCTTGAAAAAGGAAAAGCTATCAACGGAGAGTATAATGCGAACTCATTGCAGCGTTTGAACGAAGAAATGAAGCAAAAGCGGCGTTGTTTCATCAAGACAATGCTCCAGCTCACAAATCCGTTATTGCAATGGCCATAGTATTTCATGAAAGTTTGAATTGCTACCTTATGCGCCCTATTCGCCAGATTGAGCCCCCTCGGATTATTTTCAGTTCGCAAACTTGAATAAATGGCTCGGTGGTCAAAGATTTTCCAACCGTAATGAAACACAACCGAAAGAAGTGATGCCGGCAGTTAATGGCTATTTTGAGGATCAAGACAGTTCTTATGAAACTAAGGGTATCGAACTTATTGAACATTTCTGGGAAAAGTTTATAGAACTGAAAGGAGATTATGTTGAAAAATAAATACATTTTTTTCCAAAACTTTTGTGTTTTCTTTGTTGGATCGGGTACTTCTGGGATGACCCTTGTATAAGTATGTAGAACCAGCACGCAAAAATGTAAATGGAGCGCACTATAAGGATGTAATGAATATTCTCTAAGGACAATTCGATCGCCAAATACGACCCCCTTTCAAAGTAACTGGCTTGATGCTACACTACCTTAAAGCACGGCCATGCATCGCAAAATTTGTTGCTGAATATCTCGCGAAAATCAATAAAAGAGCTTTTCTCCTCCTCCTAATAGCCCAGATCTAGTGTGCCCCATGTGTCATTTTCATGTTCTCCAGCGTAGAGAAAAACCTTTGCGAAAAGCGTTTTTCGTCATCGGAAGCAGGCGCATGTGAGCTGAATAAGTTTAAAATTGCCACAACTCCTTCTGACGCAATACTGAAGTCAAATCAATGAAACCTGCCCATACGAGGTCTGGTATGTTCACTCTTTAGTTAATCCCTTCCATAATACCTGTGAAGAAGTTTTTTTCATGAAGAGAAAAACTAAGAGTGCGGGTGTGCATATATATATATATATATATATATATATATATATATATATATATATATATATATATATATATATATATATATATACATACATACATACATACATACATATAAATATATAAAAACATAGATGTAGATTTTTAAAACATAGAAACACAGAGAAAGGACACTCACATGTGTAGTTTTGACGTTTCGACAGCACGACCGTCGTCATCAGAATCGACATATGTGATTGTCCTTCCTCTGTGTTTCTATGTTTTAAAAATCTACATCTGTGTTTTTATGTATTTGTTCGTCACCGAAGAGCGTTCCATTTCGAATATATATGTGTATATATATATATATATATATATATATATATATATATATATATATATATATATATATATATATACATACATATATATATATACACGTGTGTGTATGTTTATAACATATACAAATATATTTATTCATACATCATTACTCTACTACGATTTGAACTTGATGGAATGTTATTATATGAGCTGCTTCTCTAAGATAAATTTAATTTAAATATTCTCTTACAAATGTGATCTCCAATTTATGAATGTTGACATCTGTTGCACAACAAGTGGAAGTGATATCAAATAATCGTAGTTAACAGAAATATTTGGGAGATCAAACTATGAAAACTTGTGAATTTTACGCGCAAATTATGAGAAACAAGCCCAAGGTTCGAGGCATAACAGGCGTTAATAGATTTTAATCTTAGATACCAAACTTATTTCCACGTGCAATAGACAAGGTTTTGTTTTCGGTGTTTTGTGGCTTGTGTGTGCTTCAGTCATTCACAATAGCTACGTAAAAATGAACTCAATTTTACCAGAAACCTTGCAGTATATTTTTTAAAGATTCAGAAAACTTTTAAATAGAATGCGAAACAATTCTCCGTAAAGATGAAATAACGGTACTCGTGCAAATGAATTATAATGAGAATAGACATTACTTTTAAAACGAAGTGCGGTCAAATTCATTAGATAAGATTCCGTAAATCTCAATTACATTTGCGTTAAGGTGAACAGAGAATCAATACGCTGTTAAAACAGAGTTAAAATTAAATTACTGTCTCAATGTGTCTCTTAATGGATTTATTTCATCTCCATTTTTCATTTCGACGACTTACTTAAATGCGAATATGAAACTAATCCAACTAAAATTTTAGTGAAAACTTGCACCGGTTCTTATCCTACATAACAGGGATATTAATATGCTCCGACAGTTTTTGGATAGATCATTTGTCAAAATGTGTTGAAAAGTCTATTTTCAATTTGGTTTATTCTTTCTTTTAATAGCACCTGCTGTTTTTTTTACATTTGGCAAACAAACTAAATGTACCTCAAATTCATGGCACAAGACTTCAAACATTCCCATATTATCCGCTAAACGATCTGCGCCCTTCCTGGCGCGCGAGGCAGTCTCTTCTCTTCAAGAACGCAAGCCCACAAGCTCTTCGTCATTCGCCCAAAGTAGTTTTTTCCCACACCCACCCGCAGACCACTCAGGCGCTGGCAAAACAGGCGTGAACGAGACGGCAGCCTCGTCATTTCTGAACGGGAATCATCAAGAAGTCGGAAATAAAATAGCCCCAACTTTCTTCGGTCCATTTTCGAAAAAAGGGCGGGGAAAATTGGCACATCGGGAATATTGAATTATAAAAATATCATTCGGATTTTAATATGATCCCTTTAGTCGTGGTTGCGTTAACATTTTAAGTCATTCTGTTCCAAAACTATCCATACCCTCAGTATAAATTTGTTTGCTTCACTTTTAATTGGTGAGTGATGTCAACAAGACCTTAATCACTGAGTACACCAATCCAGAACGCAATTTCATTTTTCGGCTATCTTCCAATTATTCTTACCATTCATAATTCGTCTCCAATTCTTTGTATCATAATATAAATCCATTATTTTGTTCGATCATGTTCTTGCTCCAGTAATAGCAGAACGTAAAAATTTCTATAATAGAACAAAAATATCCATTCAATATTTCTGAGTCATTAATAAGTTCAGTTTGTAATCATACACAAACTGCCATCCAAGAGCTCAAAATCCAATCAAGTATATTTATTTTCAATCGAAAATTAAAATCTCTTGAATTATCAAACTTTGAAATTTCGACGACTCCATGTTTAAGGAAATGTGTATTTTTCAATTGCCCTGAATACAGAATTAAGAGAATCCTAAATAAGCAGAATAAAAACGGAAATTAATTTTTTTTAATCTAACCAAGATATCTAGATGGAATAAACCTGAATATGAATAGCCCAACCTGGATATGGAATAAACCATAAACGTAGCAATCAACCCGAAGGTCGGTTTGGAAGGTGATCGTAGTAGACCACCCAGTACTAAGCCCGACGGCGTGTGAAATTCACACATCAGAGTAGGGGGGGGGCCAGTTCCCTGTTGTATATGGAATGTGGAAATGAAATTGATATCTTTTAGTTTCTTTTGTGATCAAATGAAAGGAAAAGAGTTGTTTTTACTCCGAGTGAATACTTATCGAGATGTTAGCCCTTGAGCCGGCCAAAAGGATAGTCTTTCTTGTGGAAGAAATATACGAAGAGGAGTGAGCAATAGAGTATAAATATTAGTCGTCGAGTAGATAATTCCCTGATGGAATATATTTTTTCTCAAGATAAACGAAAAACCAGAATCATCTATTTGAACCATGCTACATTTTTCTGTTGGGGTAGGTTCTGACGGGAGATAGCTGTTGCTAATTCGAATGCAAATATTTTTTCAAGTCTATTTCCGCATCACTCATCAACCATTAAGAAAATCGCAAAACCCAATTCTTCGATAGCCTACAGGATGCATCAGCGCCCAAGCATCGACGAATCTTTCTCAAGTCCTCCCTGGATACGACTATCACTGTGGCGTAAATGTCGGGATAAACAAAACGGATATTTTTTTTCTGGAGCGGAGCCAATTTGGAAACTTTCATCGGCGTGGGGGAGTAGGGCAAGACGAAGGGGAAAACTTTTGCCAAAGGTGACGGTTTGATGCGGGGTGGGCTCCCTCATTGACACGCCGCGGTCCTTACATTTTTTTCCGATGAATGCATCCATAAAATACGAATTTGCCGAGTCACAATTAGTCTGGTAAAGCAGTTGCGGACATTTATAAGAGATTTGTTAGCTTTATACGTGATGCTTGGCTCAAATACTGGAAATACTAGTATGAATGGAATGATGATCTGGAAGAAAGATTCAAGCTACCAAAGACATGTTTTTCGTTCAGTGATTGCTGTATCCACAGTTGTCCCACGCCATGGTAAGAGTGAGTTATGATTTCCATATGATACTATTAGTCATAATAATTCTCAGAGATTTTCAGGGAACGCAAAAAGGGCAACCAGCTCTTTTCCAAGTCATACTTAAATGTCCTATTTGAACGTGATTTGGAATATTTTTTATCAATAAAAAGAGTATGAAAAAATTGTTGCGTTTATTTCTTGCCAAAAATGTTACCGCAGTGTAAAAATATTGTTTAATTGGATATTATAAAAACGAATTAACGAATACCATGCATAGAGACAACTACAGTTTTTAAAGTTCAATTCTTAGGAGAAAAGAGTCAACGCGGCACAACGCACACTTCTAGAATGAAAATATTATTAATTTTTGCCTGAAAATTGATTATTAGAAATTTGAAATGGCTTATACAATAAAATTCCATATAATTCATATTAATGGACATGGATCACACACATATCTTCGTTAAAAATCTCGATTCCATGGAAAACATTCATGTAAATGCTGAATAGACGAAGATAAATTTTCGGTGACCTATCCGAGCCACTTTTTTTGCGATACTAGCATTCGTAAAAATTATCTTAGAAAATAATCAATCTGTTTCTATGTAAATGAGTATTTGTTCGCCGTTTGGCGGGATTTCGTGTTTGAATGTATGCATATATATATATATATATATATATATATATATATATATATATATATATATATATATATATATATATATATAACACACAGCGCAAAATCTTCAGGTATATACAGTATATAATATATATATATATAATATATATATAGTATGACAGTACATTTACACATACATTATACAAATATATATATATGTATAATGTATGTGTAAGTGTACTGTCATACTAATATACATGATGTAAGACTATTAATCAGTTCACATTCTGCAAGCCAGTACTAATTTGCAATTAAACTAATGTGTACACACACACATACATATATATTATATATATATATATATATATATATATATATATATATATATATATATATGTATATATATATATATATATATATATATATATACATATATATATATACATATACATATATATTATATATATGTATATATATATATATATATATATATATATATATATATAAAACCATAAACACAGTAATCAACCCGAAGGTCGGTTTAGTAGCTGATGGTAGAGTTCACCCAGTACTAAGCCCGACGGCGTGTGAAAGTCACACATCAGGGTAGGGGGGTCAGTTCCTTTCGCTGTGCCGGTTATGGTTTCCCAGGAAGATCTGGTACCCGAAAAATCACTTAGCTTGGGTGGAGCTGCAGGTGCCCAGAGTGCCTTGCCCGGGAATCGCACCCGGGACCCTCCGGTCAGCAGTCCAACGCTCTACTCACTGGACTACCGGTCGCGGTAGTCCAGTGAGTAGAGCGTTGAATGAGCGTAGAGTGTTGAATATGAATATATATTCATATATTTTCTATATATATATATATGTATGTCATACAGATGCATATATATATATATATATATTTATAATAAAGAAACAAATAAAACTATAATATTGGCTTGCAGGATGTGAGCTATATAATAGTTCTTTTTGATGCATCAATCTGCGATACAAGACGAATTTATTTTTGGAGAAAGAATACGTTCATTGACCAGCATATCCTTGAAATTAAATTTGGGTGGTGATTTTCATCGCTCTCATCCCTCTATAAAATATAATAACTGCATTAAAACACTGAAACAGGGTTGCTCCAGGTTTCTATCGCTATCTCATATGATGACATTTGAGGGCAATCGCCATAAAATTGTTTTTATATTTTCTCCAAATTGGTCGTTCCTTATCGCAATCAACTTTGCAGATATCCACATTGCATAAAAAATTGACGACGATTCCCGCACTAAGTCTGAGCATCCCTGCCATAGTTATTTGCGGATTATTCTTTAGCGGTTTCCCTACATAGTCAGTACTCTCCTCTAATGGCGAAGAGAAGCCTCGAAATATGGCTGAATACTGAATCCAGGAAAGTTTTCATCGCAGAAAATAAAAGAGATCGTCTCCTGATGTCTTTCGGTGGCACACAAACCAGATTTAGATCTCCCATTCCCGTTCAGACATTTCTTACACAAGAAATTAAGTTCACCACTATTTGATCGTCTTTTTATTTTCTTTTCCCTCGGAAATGGGGTTATTTGGCTCGCCCGAAGCAAGTTTCAAAACAGTGCGCAGGAAGCGAACGAATGGGAATTCCCCTTACTGGTGTGTTCCGATTACGTCCAAATGCCTCTATAAAGAGGATTAAGCACTTTCTCTGTATCCCATTCTCGGAGATATTTATAAATACATATTTTCTGGTACATAAGGGGTTTATCATTAGAAGTGTCCCAGTACACAATATATTTCACGCAAAAGCTGCCTTGAATAAACTTATTTCCAAATTCAATAGCTCTCTCTTATATTCTTCAGGTTCAATACTTGTATTCAATTTTACCGGTGTGAATTCCTTGCACTAGATATCTTATCACTGTTTAATATGTTCACGCATATTATAAAAATGCCATCAGCCATCTCAAGACAAGTGGGTAAATTGCTATCTAAGGAGAAGCTCTTAGTGCCAAATTGTTTAGAACTGAATATTTTTCATTGATATTGAAGTAACTGTCAATGGTGGGGCTCGTTTGGGTTTGGGAAACTCGTTTTGGGCAACACGTATGAGCATGCTGTTAATCCGGTTACCCGATTATCCTACTTAAACCTTTGTTGCCCCATAACGCAGGCTAAAATTATCCATGTTGCAAGTATCTTTGTGCTCCAAGTCTCGAGTAGATATCGACCGTAAACTGTTAAATGTTGGGGACTGGGTACCTCAGAAGCCCAGTGTTCATATCAACCAACCGCAAGTGCCTTAATTCAGATTAAGACGAGATATTTGGTGACAAAAGCCCATAACCTTCCCCTTATGATGTTCTCCTGACATTCAGAAATCAAATTTTTCCTATGCTCACTAGAAATTGCAATCCGACAAGCGATTTAGGTTACTTTGTTCAAATTTCTAAGAGATAAAAATACATACATATAATAAAAGCTGTATACATGTCTGCATCATTTGAGGTCCTTTATTGGCATGAAGGAAGTTATTCACAAAATTAGGGTCTGCAGTGCTTTTAGCGAGGGTGCCTATAAAAATATTAATCCGTGTTGGCATATATGAGACAAAATTGATAAAAAACCGATAGAGCCAGTTGGCTGCAGGCCACTGCGAAAACGGAAAGATCCAGGATGCTTCCGCGCCTTCGACCATTCCTTCAGTCACTACCAAGAATTGCTGTGTTGATTTTCACGGGCAAAAATAACTTGGTTACTCTCGCAAACATTTTGCCGCCATTTTTCAATGGCGGAGGCTACAAAGTTTAAAGTATTGAAACAAGCAGTGAAATACAATGATAGAATATAAAATCGAATAAATATATTCGATATTCGTCGTCATCTCTTCGTACGGTGGCATTAGTAAATACCAGTACGTGAACCAGGTTGGATTGGTTTCGCAAGAAAAAAAAGTCTTCTGTACGCGTGGAAACCAAATATTTTTCGGTATGTGACTACAAACATTTGGAAACCGCGTTCACATCTAGCATCGCAAGAGGGCGTCGACCGTGGAATGTTACGACATTCAATTGCCCACAAAATTTGAGAAAGCCCAGCCGCGTCTGCCCCTCATCCCATTTTACGCACGTCTCCGTTGGACACGCAAGAAAACACGCGCACGCGCAGTTCACGTATCATAATGGTGTTAACGCAGCCCCTAACGGCCATTCATTTTCTCCCTCTGAGCCCCCCACTCGTCTGTCCAAGTCGTCCGGAATGGTAGTCGTCGCCCCTCCCCCCCACACTCTGTTAGCCCCCGTGCTAGGAGGGCTCACAGGTGGCCCTCATTCAACCCCTTCTACAAACACTGCTAAAACTCTCTCGCCCCAATTTCACGCGAAAATATCAGTTGTCGTATCTAAGTACGTCGCGCTTTGAGTGTACTTATCTCGATTCGTAATCAAATGCCCCGCAGTAAAATTGGTATCCATTGAATTCCCCCATTTAACTCGCAACGAAAGCAGCCCATTCAAGAGCCACATGTATTTATTTTAAAACCAGAAAATCGTTAATTATAAGAACTTTTTTCTGACGCAGCACATCATAATTTCATTTAGAGACTCTCCCAGGAACATAGAAAGCTCATTAGACATTCATAGTTGGATAACGCACTATCAATTTATTATGGAACCAAATGTCGAATCTAGTCGATCAGAATAAATTCTTATAGGATGCAATTGTCATCATTACAATATGTCCGGAAACCGCGTAAATAACAGCAGACTCTTAATAATACTAGGATGGGGATTAATATTTACTCTTGAGTTACTCCCATGGATTTTTGGAAAAGAACATTTTTTCAGCATGGTGTACTATCAAATATGTTACATATTACTATAGTGGAATAGTTTTAGACAAGTTACCCCATAATAATAAAAACGACTCTTTGATTATTGGTATCCTTAAAATCAGAAACGACGTCACACAGCGATTGGGTATAGGCACGTAACGGGTGCCATGAAGGATCCAGATGTAACGCAAATGTCAATGCAACAATTTCAGAGTGTAAAAATCCTTCACCTTGACTGGGATCCGAACCCAGATCCCTCAATATCCGGTCAAGTGCTTTGGCCACTTAAGCTATCGAGGCGTCCACTTAAACTCTGAAAATTTGGGGATTTTAAAGGAACAAGATGTCAGGAACTAGATCCCAGTCAAGGTGAATGATTTTTACACTCTGAAATTGTTGCATTGAAATGCACATTAGCGGATAACTCCGTTATAAGTTACTGTTGCGGCATCTCCCGCAGTTTCTTTGGAATTTGTAACGCAAATGTATTTAATAGCATAATGATTTAAAATATACCAGTACGAAAAAGAGACCTAAATCATTATTTTGTTAAATAAATGTCCATTACATCAAACATTTGAAGAATTATGACGGCATTTGTCAAACAGTTAAACATGAACAGTGGTCCAATCAAAAACCGAATAGAATAATACCAAACGGATGTCTTTCTCCGTGGATATGAAGCGCTGTTACGAAAATGCTTACCCTCATCCCCTCTGTGCGAGGTGAGAATAAAAGCACAGTGGCGGTTAACTCCGTTGAACATCATTTCATATCCTTCAATCGGAGGAAGTTTGATATTGCAAAGCAGAAAAAAATTCGTTGACGACATCCTCACTCCCCGTCATCGTCGCAATGATTTCGTCCCCTCCCCCCTTTTCGGCAAACGGCCACACACACAAAAAAGAAGAAATCGCAAATCGAAGAGACGGTGGTATTTTGGAAACCGTCAGACTCTTCACACATTTAGTTATAAAATTTGTGGCACGGCTTGTGGCTGCGTATGAATATTTACTGCCCTTAAAAAAACCTACACTTTTGGCGGTCCCTCGGCTTGGCAAGGAACGGACAAATGACGATCGCCCCATCCTAGTTCCCCTCCTTCCCTCCCTCCCCTCCCAGTGGTACCTACGTTATCTCGCCCACTTCCAAAGCACCGCCCACGACAGACTAGAATAACTCGAGACGCATGCACGAAACATTCGCGAGGAATTAAGTCAAATGCGTATTCTTAATGCAAGAAAACGGATTTTTTGTTGTTCTTGGAAAAGTTTTATGAGGTGCAAAATGATTCCGAATTTAAGAGCGCAAATAGTATAAAATGATATGAAAATATAAAATACTTCGTTTACCATATTCACTATTTATGATGCTTTCCAAAGAGATACATTGATACACGAATGTTACATTCATAGAATGTGCGTATTCATCCCCATCGACGTACGGAGGTCTACTGTAAAGAAAATGTGTTCATGCAACCAGAAAATAAACATTTTTGTTTGACCTTACTCTTCTATCAACAAGCCCCTGACCTATCTTCATATTTCCGCAACCAAATATTTTGACGGCCGAATCAAAGAGTTAGGCAAATTAGAGCAATAATATATTTCACCCATTATATTATATTGGAAAAAAGGTCCACATAGACGGGAGAATATTAGGAAGCACAGATCAGTCTTGGGAGACAGGAAAAAACCTCGCCGAGTCGATAAAACAACACATTACATGCTCATTACGGAGGATCTAGGCCGAATGGACTATCTGAAATATAAGGATCTGAATACATAATTATCACGCCTCCTGTGAGAATGCTTAAATCGCCATTCTGCTGGGTGTCAACGCACAGTCTATCAATCAGTTTTCTTTTGCATAAAATTGATTGAAAAATCAGCTATTTTCTGAACTGCATTCTATAATATAATTTGCCAAATTAGACCCGCCAAGTATTTTAATGCACGGGAGCGACTGTGTTTTCATCATTTAGGAAATGCTTGCGAAAATGTAAAAAAATTGCTAACAATGTCCTTTGCGGCTTTGAAAGGAATATCTAGAGGAAAAATAATATTGCATTCGAAAAATAATCCGATTCAAAGAAGCGCGGGATATTTTGGCACCAAATAGAGCTTCATTTGTGCCATTAAATCTTCTTAATCTTTTAATGGATGACCTTAGCCCCGTTGTGGTCTCGGATTTAATAGGTGAGGAATTACTGAGCCAACGTATACGTAATTTGGCATTAACTCATGACATAAAAACCCGCTTCATTTCTCTTTCCACCATATGGGCGATATGCGATAAGGTTTTCTCGGGGTAGAAGGAAAGTAAGTTACAACAACCAACTCGCCGATTGGCTGAAAACAGTACCGCGGGACCTGAATACATAGATTTGAAGCGACAACCGATTGTACATTACCCTCCATTCTGCTCCAAGGTAAAGGCTTGGGCATCTAACTCTACCATGGAAATTCGAGGGAAATCAACTGTCGGGCCAACGGCGTTGCGTCACCAGGGGCGGGCGGGATTCCTGTTTCTAACGAGGGCGAAGGGCGAATGCCAGGCCAAGCACTCTCCCCAGCCGCTTTGCTTGCCTCGCGGTGGAAACTGACGAGGGAAGACTCCATCTCGAGCACCACCCTCCATCCAGCCCGTCCCCCTTCCCTACTTCGCCATCCTCTCCCTAACACTAACCCCCCACCCCAACCCCGTTCGGGTGGGGGGAGGAAATAAGAGAAACGCATTTGATGACGGAGGCGATCCCGCGAGGAATTCCTTCGCTCCCCACGCCAGAGCCCAAAAATACCGCGTCCCTTGCCTTGCATAGACCGGCATTGCGCGAGAGAGCGCTTCTGCGAGAAACACAAGAATCGAGCCTCTCTCTACCGCCATGAGTGAGCAAGGGGTTGGGTTACAGACTGGTTCGCGCGCGGGAAGGCCAACAATTGGGTTCCCGCCGATATGATCGACTGCAGCGTCGTCTTTCAGACCAAATCGTCTTTATTTTCGTCTTGTAAATGAGTGCATGCATATCTTACGCTTTTATATTTTTTAACTATATCTATGTTGAAGCTATCGATGAAGAATAATAGGCTGAAAATGGTGAGCATGTTATACAATTAGCGTCTTAAACAGACTTTCAAACCGAAACCTCTGTTTAATCGTTTAACATCTTTTAGTCTTGAATTAACTACAGAAAGGAAAGGAGACTTTCACACTCTGTAGCAAAGCTAAGCTTCACGGCTGTAAAAATAGAAATTAAATTGAAGGAGGAAATTGATAGTCACTAATTAGGTGCTGATTTCATTGCTAGTTCAAGGCGGATTAGAAGAATTAATCCTTTCATGTTTTATTGACTTATAATCGCCATGATTTTCACCATATACACACATTCACCTGAAAACGAAAGGATAGTTTAAAATATGCTCATACATAGTCAATTTTATAACTGATATATCTAATTGGCTATATTTACTGATATTGCCAATAATTACTCAACATGAAATGTCGAATACTTTTCCAGTTTTAGTCAAAGTAATATTCCTCGTTGATATTATGAAATAACCATTCAGCTTGCTCGTCCAAAATACTTGGTAATCATACTGAGAATTTCTCAGGGGTTACTGTCACGCGAATGAAAAGTCTTTTGCCAATGGTCGCATGCTGTTTTTCACAAAGGGAAGAGGTATCGATTCAAGGTTAATACGACATAATGCAATTGCTTAAGAAGAGAGAGGATATTATTGTCTCAACACCAACACATCAATACCATTGAGGAAGAAAATATTACAATTACCAGACTAAGGAAATGTTACGTCGTCAGATTTACTTCACCTTATGCAATTTTCGCTTTTTATTTTTTATATTATTGAAGGTCACCGTGGCCTATTATTAATCTTATTACTTTTTACTCTCCAAAGGAACCGTAATATTTTATAAGGGAGATTAATATGTGCTAATTACTGGTTAATACTCATCGTTGTTCGATCGATCCATTTGCAAAATTTATACGCAGCAGGAGATTATTCCCTCAACGTAGATACTTAATTATGACAAACAATGCCGCGGATAACACAATTTATATAAATAGGCACATAAAACTCAGTCTCATTTCGCATGCATTCATCAAGAAAATTATAAATTCAAGCAACGTACGGTAAAAATTAGCAATAAAATGTTCAATTTATTCAGCTGTTTATATATTCCTTATCATTCGGGGTTGCGGTTCACGTTTTCATAGCGTAGTATGGATAACTGTGAGTCTTCGACTTTTTCTTTTTCTTTACCTCAGTGTTTAGCATTTCCATTGAGCTTAAACCCATCAACTCACCACGATTTCACAAAAGAAAAAAGAATTCAGCTCAGCATTGCCTATCATTGATGAGGTTACGTGAAAAGTTATTATATGAGTCAGCTGCTTTTTTAAGGTGAAAATATCACTCCTTTCTTTCAATGACTATTTTAAAAGAAACACTGCTCATCGATTGTTGAACTTATTGGAAATTTATTCAGCTAGGAAAAAATTGATCCAATTCTAACAAACAAAATGATAATGGAATCATCATACTATACAACTACTGAAGAAATATTTTTATCATAATGTTTTAAAATCTGTGAGTTAATCGCACTCCCACTTAAACCTGTTCGGCATAATGTTTTAAAAGAAAAAATAAATATTTTACAGCCAGGGCAAAAGATCATTTGAAAGAGTTGGTTTTCAGCATTCAAAGACTCAGCTGTGTGTCTTAATATTGTTTACTTCAGTTTGAAAAATGGAGCAAATGATTCGTGGCTAATGAATGAGAGATCTCTAACAAAATACAAATTTACGTGTCTCCGGATCAACCCAGATACCAAGTGTTTGCCAAAAATGTCTTCTCACAGTCCGTCTATTTATATAATTAGATCCATTCATCTCACACTAGCCAAAACTCAAAGCACTTTCAGTTCTGGAAATGGTTGCACCATACTTTAACAAAGTAAAACACTCATTCAAACTTCTCGCCTCCTCTGACGGAAAGAAATGAAGAGCTTGTGAAAAACCCAATATCTAGCGGAAGGGGGAAGTCTTAGGCACTATTTTAAGACACACGCCACATTGCCCAACCTCTCTCTTTTTCCCTCGGATTTGGATATTTCTTAATCCTTTGAAAATTAATCAGTCACCCCAAAGTTCGGATCATGGGAGAAATTTTCTAGAGAATAGACGGCATTAGTTCCAATTTTTTAATTTACATTTTATACGCATAGAGCTTAGAACGAGGTTAGCTCAACTTACACGTATTAAAGCAAACTTCGGTTTGATCACTCTTGTCGTAGAAGGTAACAAAAATGCTTGTTGTGTTGTACATTTATCGAATGCGATGGAGAAAAACCTTGCCAATGTTTCCAACATTACAGATTAGAAAATAAAAGTTATTTAGATACAGAATTGACGTATCTTCATAAATATAAATGAATGAAATCGCGTGTTCTTTTTTCGTGATTTTCTTTGACTGTCTCAATTTAAGGTGGCTGTGGAACTTGCGGAAAACTTGGAGCGTAAATTTTGACATGCAAGGATATTATTTTGATTCAACCTAATTTATGTTGCTGAGCCTGAATTGAGTAATAAAACGGCTTTTCTGCTGCAAAAATGGTCGAGGATTTTGGGTAAAAATCAGATACTGACCAGGTCTTGCCCCATCTCTCATAAATGTTCATCGGTATGAAAGAACCTTCACCGTTTCGCCTAGCTGAAAACGTGGAAACTACCCTAATTTAGCCTGTTTTAGTAAAAGAAATCCTAAAAGAAGATTTTAAAAGAGTTATGAAATAATTGTTGAAGTGTTTCAGTTTGAATGATGCAAGAGTAACTTTAAAATAACATCGTCAGTTGAAATTTCGGCGATTTTGGTAAACATCGAATTGACTGAACACAAGAAATGTTTTTGATTCTCCGTTATACTAAACTTTATCCAAAAGTTTATTATATTACAATTTTATCCAGCTACAGATTGTTAACTTGCGCTAATCTCCAATTGCCCTCGACACCAATGTTTTTTTACTAGTATCGAAGGTATCAACTTAAGGATGAAAGTATTTACTTTTCTATTCCTGTAACGTTTAACGGTTGATATAATTTGCTAGGAAAATTTATTTTCTTCGTAATATTTAATAATTTCAATCCCTCGAAATGTTTGACATATTACCATTTGTTTTTTTTTTAATTAGTCAATTAAATTGCCCGTAACTCTCACCTAGCTCCAATCCTGTAAAACTTAAAACCATGAAAAATCGTTATATCCTTCCTGTTATCAATTCACCACATGGCGATGAAAATCTTTACAATTGAATGCATGTTTAAATCCGAGAACTACTGTGAATAATTCTAATTCTCATATAAATTTAATAGCTTGCTTTTCGAGGAAGTACATCTAAAGGCATTTACTACGCGATCATCACGTTTATTGTTCCTTTAACTTAACATGAGTAATTAATGCTTGGCCAATCAAGATGACAATAATTATCCTTTTTCAATTTTTTTACAAAATAATGAATATACTATGACAAAAAATAGCCAGTAAATATTTATCTTTTTCGAATGACACGATATAATACTTCGTCTTATTCTCGTGTAGTAAACTTTCTCCTTGCACACCATCCTCAAAGTGAATATTACTTCAAATAATAGTTTAATGCATATAAATCGAACTTCGCCGATACTGGGATGCATGGCTAATGGCTGAAAAGCAAGCCCACGCGGTGATGTGTGAATTACATGAATATTAGTATTTCGCTAAGTTTGTGAAACGTGCGAAAGGACGAAGGTGTGAGGAAAGGGAGTATGAGGGTAATGCGGCGGTCACAAATTCCATAATCCGAAACGGTATCTATTTCCGACCCGCGTCCACGCAAAAAATAGGAAGGCCCACTCATTCAACTCCCCCTCTGCCTCCGACAGGGTCTTCATCTACCAGATGCCCGCCGCGAACGCCGGACGGGGAGGTGGAGCCGGTGGTGGCGGAGGCGCGGCCACCGGCCAGCGCACCGTCTTCCGGCCACCCTGGGTCAAGGACAACACGGATGCCGCGGCTCCACCCCCGCCCACGGGCCCGCCTTGGAGGCGGCAGAGCCGGGTGGCAGCCGATGAAGCCTCCGCCGGAAGCAGCGCGACCAACAACAGCACCCCGGCGAAGGGCGCCGAGGCCACCGCCCCAGGGGTCGAGAAGAAGGTGAAGGTGGTCCCAATAGCGAGGCCAGATGAGGGAAAGGCAGCGGCGGAGAGCGATGGGAAGCGGACGAGGGCCTCCGGGAAACCTTCCGCGCCAGAAGCCAAAGTGATACCCATCAGGATGGCTGACGACAGCGCTTCGCCCGGTAAGAGTCACGGGGTGCCCCGAATGGTTGGCAGAGATCTAACGTGTCATGTCCTTGATATTTAACGTTAAATGGTGAGCACTTAATGTCCTCAGAATTTATTTCATCAATTCTACGAAGAATTTCGCGGGGGCATACATTCATATTCGAAGACTTACTCAATATTCACATAATCGAGAGAAAAGATTTTAATATTATTATCTATCAACTCCAAATATAGAATCAGTTTTCAAATTGAACACCAATCAGGATCAATTATTAATACCTTCACACTAAACGTTCAAAAATATTTTTTGGTTTTTATTATGCATTACCCAATATTTTTGACAATCATGTGCAATAAATTCTCCACATGAAAATATTCTAAGCATGATAACGATTTTCAACAACGTTTCTAAATCTTAAAAAAAATTCATTTCTACAATCATCATGAAACAAAATATCCTGTTCTTCCACGTTATTTTCATGAAGACTGTAAGAGAAGAGCATACTAGAAATATATCTTGAGAAATGGAGAAAGTTACATTATAAATATCAACTAATGTAATGCCTCAGATACTTGTATAGTCTTCACGATTATATCACGATTCTATTAAATTGCTTTTAGGCATAAGATAGGATGGCATATTTTTGATTCCTTGTTTGACTCTGTTTCCTTGTTTGCGTTGTCTTCCTTCCTATTTCTATCATTCCTTCACATACTGTTGGAAAGGATTACAGATAAGAGGGATACATATGAAACATATACCAATATTTGAAAATGATTAACGTTTTAAGAACACATTTGGAGTCATGTAATGGCAAGCAAAATGGCAATAAATATTTAAATTAGTATGAAATGAAGATGATTAAACTGCACCATGCATAATGTATAAAATTGGTGACTCTATTGTATTGAACATAGATAATATTTAACGCAGTATTATTCATATCGAATGATGACACTCGCATGTGCTCCTGGAGCACTTGGGAATCTAAATTTCACAAAGTATAGAAATACATTTCATGATTGTATAATTCGAAACATTCTCCTAGACCTTAGATATTGTATATGGAATGAAAATCAATAGATTACTGCTGAGTAAAGACAGAAGTACGAAGTACTCACGCGCTACGTGTTTACTCATAAAGGATTACCTACTATTACGCGGGAAACTCGTTGCGCTAGCGCTGACATCTGGTGGTGATTCTTAGAACTATTCAAACAACTCTCGTACACTACTGTTAAGCTTATATCTGCAATTTTTCTTGCAGGAAAAATAAGTTCTTATTCTGGCCATATCAGATAGAATGTTCTGTTGTTCCACAATCGCCCATTTTATAAGTATCCTTTTAAAGAATAAGTTTGGTAGGCATCGAACGAGAGTCAATTATTAGAAACAAAGATAATTAGGTTTTCAGGAAATGGGAAATTTATGGTAAAAATTGAAGTCAGGGGACATAAACTAGAACAGATGAAATAGCTCACCTATCTGGTCAGGGTTTCAGAAAAAGGTGGGAAAATTAGTGCGGTGATCACAAGAACGATTGTGTTAGATGAAGAAGTTTTTACAAAAAGGAGGGAGTTTATGAAAGCCACCTTTAATTATGATATACAGAGAAGATTGGTGAAAACTTTAATATGGAGCGTAGTTTTGTATGGCTCGGAAACGTGATAGTTGAGCTGAGAGGATATGCGTGGGTTGGAGGCCTTTGTGGGAGACCTGTGCGGGGAAAAACGGGGAAAATAAAATGAATGGAAAGGAAAACCAATGCTGAGGCTATATGTGTGGTAGAAGAAGAGAGGTGGCTGTTTTGGGAAATTCGAAGAAGGCAGGACATGTGGATTCAGGAGATACCGAAAAGCAATGGGATGCTGAAGACGATAAATGACGGGAGAATGTTAGGAAAGCGAGGTAGGAGAAGGAAAAGAATAATAATTTTGGATTGAATGAAGGGAATTAGAAAGTATACATACAAAGCTAAATTATCAGTAATTTTAATATGTAGAATTGGATTGGAAAATATTTTTTGTATTGTTAGATAGGGCTAAGAAATACAGTAGTGTATAGAGCCTGGGTCCATCAAAAACCTATCCTAACCGGGTAGACTCCTACTAATACTATTGAAGATCATCTCCGACTCTATCAAGCTCCAATTCGGAAGCAAAACCTCATCTTTCAATTAATCAAACACCTTTCCAGCTGAATAGTTTTCTGCTTTTCCATAGCTGAGAGTAGTTGACAAGAACATTTCTTAAACGATGAACCACTGAAAAGTTGTTCCTTCTACGGCATTGAAAAGAAAGAATGAATTAGGTAATGCTTAGCCACAATTACAAAGAGTAGGGAGTCCAATTTTTACGTTAGAATCTTAATAAGTTGGAACTAAACACTTATTTTCCATTGATATAATATGCAACTCCAAAAAAAATTAGCACAATAAAATGTGACGCAAGAAAATAACGTCAGGCATTCCAAGATTCAATCATTACTCGAAATACGAGACTATGAATGGTTTCGATTTTTTGTGTTCAATCGAAAAAGTTATTAGTTCCCATATGACTTACGAAGTGGAAATTTTCATCACGTGATGTCCCTAAACCGAAAGAGTTATATATGAATTCCGAAAATATAATGAATTAAAAATAGAAACAAGAAAGTGGCCAAACATTTTCATGCAGGAAATTCTCTAGAGAAATACAATGGAGTCATTTTATACGGTTATGCCGATTCGAATTTTTATTCCAATTCCTCCACCGCTCTCCAACGTATACTTAAGACAGTCATCTGTTGCGCAAACGAACTATCGGTGTATAAGGGCAGATCGCAGCGGAAATACCGTCTTGATACCGTTTCCAGTTACACAATACGTACTAACTACACTTTCAAGTGATAAGTGTTAATGTGCGACTACATTCTCAAGACTGGTGTTGTAACATCTGGAGGGTTCCAAGGCAATAGTTCCCCTGGCAATAGTACCCTCGGACACGGCTCTTTACTTCCTTTTGGCGAACGCTCCCATTTGGCTGAAGCGTAGTGTTTCCAAGTCGTTGATTTTTCGAAAAATACATTTTAATTTGGTAATAACACTGGAATTACTTCTCTGCGCTGCCAAATACTTCTTCTCTACCTAGTCTATTTCCTCTTGCATGCTCGCAATCCAACCAAGTCTCCGAACACCCATTAAGTGAACTTCATTTTTCTGTTTTTCTCTGTAGAAATCATCGAATACTTCCACGTACATTAAAGTGAAAATCATTTTTTTCCTATGATTCCCTTCGTTCTTCGGTGTCACCAAGAAAAGACTCCGAGGCTTTAGGTGAAATAATGGCCACAACTACTTTTGTTCTACCTTTGTCCAAACTCAAATGTATTCAACCTTATAAGGGCTAACAAAATATTAACATCCACCCCCGCCTCAAAAAGACGGAACATTTGAATAAAATTGCCAGTAAAAGTCATTTTTTACCATGGACCTCCATTTTTAATTCAGCAACAATCTCATCGGACGTCAATAAATGAAGACTATATGTACATTCCGTGAGGAATAAACAATGCATCTCTATTTTTATACTAAATTATAAAAGGTTTCTTCCCAATTATCACAAAGAGCCTTCATATTATGGCAACTAAGTGGTGATAAGTCTTTGCGTTTAACATTACGCCATTGGGATCTCCCGCGCTCCCACCCGTCAGAATCCTCTCAGTTTCACCACCCTCTCATCCCCGTTCCCTAACATACGGATGTATTCTCTGGGCGTACTCTATTTACACTAAACGTATCGAGCATGGTGCATTCTCACTGAATTGATCTCCTCCATTGCGACTCCTCAAGGGGACAAGAAGGCGAAGGTCATACCGATACAGAGAGTGGACAGCAATGCGCGAGAGGACCCACCCAAGAGCACCCGGTCGAGACCCACGGAGGCAAGCGAGGCACCTCAGAGGGGGAAGTTCCAGCGCCAGGAGACCGACAGGAGATCCTCGGGAGTGCGAGAGGACGCGCCTGTCGAGAACGGCTTCCCTGGGAATAAGGAGAGGCGGACCAGCCAGCAGGCGAAGCCGCCACCGAAAGCCGAACCGCCGCTCCAGAGGCAGCTGAGTCAGCAGAGGGGGAGGCCGGAGAAGGGGCCCCCGGCGGGCCCACCGCCACCTCCGCCCCCGCCACCGCCCCCGATGGGCCCCATGGGTCCTCCACCGCCACCCATGCCGACTGGCGACATCAGTGAGTACCTACTTAATTCTCGATCCACGTTTTTTGATCATACGGACGTACCATTATCGCGTTACTGATTGTGTGGCTATACTTGTGATTCGCGGATTAAATGCATACAGA
Source organism: Hetaerina americana (assembly GCF_022747635.1). Classification (NCBI taxonomy): domain Eukaryota; kingdom Metazoa; phylum Arthropoda; class Insecta; order Odonata; family Calopterygidae; genus Hetaerina; species Hetaerina americana. Next base: position 70,159,500 of record NW_027287095.1, on the reverse strand, counting down.
GTTATCTAAGAAACAGTAACGTGAATCATAGCTCTTAATGTTAAATTTTGAAGTTTAAATTATAATTAAGGAGTTTTTTTCTCTGATGCTTTGTGTAGCTTCAGTATTGTACAATCTCTTGCCGATAATTTATGAATGAAATACTTCATTTGGTCATCTTCACTCCTATATAACCATAACATTCATGAGGTCCTATGACTAATAAATATTAGTCATCAGGGAATCAATAAGGAATAATAAAATACCAAAACATCTCAATAGCAAAAATGGCCATCAGGCTCCATTTGGAGGAGATGACCGATTAAAATCTTCCATTTTTGTCTCTTGATGCCGCCAGAATAGTCGTCGCGGTCTGAAAATCAATTAAACAACACACAGTATTTCCGGAAATATCTTCTCAGATGCAATATGTATCACACTTGACTCAATAGCATAACATAGAACAAACGTCACCGAAAACTGAAAACTGTCAAGTTATTCGGAGCAATAATTTGTGGACGGCGCCATTCTGATCATCATATTTTCATGTGGTGCTCTGCACTGCTTTCTTCTTTTTTACTTTTTCGTAATACGTCACTTGATTCATTTCCTGTCTGAGAATATGGAATGTTACTTTTTTTATTCTCTCAATAAAATCCATGATATCCATAGCAATTCCATTTGGTTTGTAAATTCAAATTTTATAAAAAATATTTGCATCCCTAGTACTCCTCAGTCAAAATATTTCACCAAAGTAATAAATCTTATCATTAAGCAGGCCAAATGTTAAAATTTTGATTCTTGTAACAAAAAACAAACTAAATAAAATGGATTTCCATTCCTTTGGGACGAAGCAATAAATGATTTCGAAGATCTAAGATTGTACGCTCAATATTTCCTAATTCGATAACTGATAGATTTAAATTTGACCCCCCATGGCAATAGGTACATATTTATTCATGTGAGAAAGCGCTCAATAGATTAAGTGGTTTCTAGTTGAATAAAAGTGGAAATAATATAAGGAACACATTAAAACATAAGCATTTAATTTTTTTAAGTCTTCAAAAAACACGCTACATCAAAAGGGCATATTAATGTGGACATTAGGAGAAAAATTATGATGGCGAAAGAGGCTTTGAAAGAAAAAGAGATTCGATGACAGTTTCACTACGTAAATATGCCAATAAATAATTTGTAAAGACTTCAGTACAGAGAGATTTTTTGTATGCAAGACCAGCTCTTTGAGGCAAAATCCGGGTCAATGTGAATGATTTTTACACTTAAACTCCTGTATAGGAACATCTATATGGAACACATCCAAGCTCTCAAATGTAAACACAAACACACCAAGATTACATTCAAGCATGAGAATACACTCTTTCGGCGGCGGAACCTCCTAAGTTGATTAGGCACGCGATCGCTGTTTTGTCAACCAACCAAGCTCTTTTTCATCATCTTTTTGACTCGAGAATCACTTTTCTTATAATATATTCAACTTGTTGAAACCATCACAACCAAGCAATTGTCCTCAATGCATTGAATATAAATATGCATATTAGATAGCCTTCGCTATCAAACGAGAGGTTAGAGGGCAAAAATTGCAACGTACGGAGAGTAGATTTAGCGATCGGGAAGCAAGAATATTGAGCTAATTATTAGATTTCGCGCATGTATCTAATTAAAATATCCAAATGGAGGTTTGAGTAATACTTGACGGATTATTTTCCTCCCTCCCGTCCCTTGGCTCTCCTCCCCCCACTGTGTCCGTTTAGTCAGCTGACTCGGGTCACCACAAGAACAGCACGCTAGAGATTTGCGTACGTGAGCTAACCTGATCTTCCCGCGGCTGACTTGTGAGCGTCTTGCGGGTGATGAAGCAGTGGAACCGTGAGGTTGCAAAGGCCTCAGGGGGACACGAATCAGATTGCAATAAGCCGATCGGGGACTCGCTCCCTTATCTCAAAGGAATCAATACGCCGTTAACTGAGCTGTGCTCTCCTCCGTCGGTGCACCTATTCAACGACACGAGCGAGTGGCCTTGAAATTGAGCCCCCCCCCCCCCCGAGCTTCCTGGGAGTTCCCTCGGGAGGAGGAGACCAATTCCTTCCGCACGGTCAGATGCGCATCGTTGTATCGTTGTCAAGTGCCCTCGGCTAGTTTTCGACCCCTCAGTCGGGAGAATAGTGGACACCACCGTCTAATCCAACTCGGATTAAATAAACAAATTATCGATTAAAAATTATATAAAGCAGTACTCACACCAGACATCCGTCCAAGGGGTTCGGAGTTCGAAGGCCGGAGAGGAATAGGCTTTTTAAACGACATGAAGACTGGTAGATGGATGAAGACCTAAAGAAGGAAAGAATTTAATGCAAACAGGAGGAAGTTTACACGATGCGCAGTACATTAACAGCTGTTTGAGACTGGATAAAAACTGACTTTAATGATAACCTTTGAAAGATTGATATGTTCCAAAACTCACTTCCTTCTTGACATTATATAGACTCTCAAGAGCATAGCAGAGTACTGATTTGTCAAGCCAGAACTTCAATAGGGGAGGTAATTGGTAGAAGTCTTTCATTTCGTTTACGCTGGCGCTGCCTCAAGGGCTGAGAGTCGCAGAAGGTGGAGAAAAAATAATATATGGACGGAACGCGATTATGAGCCACATTTGACATCACGCCGTATTTAGGGTGAAAAATCCCCAAAAAAAAGCACTTCCCATATTCCGTGCCTCCTTGGAATAGGGTCTCTGGCATCAGGAGTCGTAAAATTGCTTTCAAAGCTCTCTCTAGCAAAAAAAACAAATTTGGTGAGCGTAATTTATTTGCAGAAACCTCACTATTCATATTTATTTTTGGTTCGTACATGGTACCCTGCAAGTCACCGCTAGAATGGCAGAGGGTGTCTCAACCCCTAGGCAAACAACATCAAAAATACTGTTTATTTTTATTTTTGGTTAAAATAGTATGAACATGTAAAATAATTCAAATGATGTAGATTATGATACCAGGTAAAAGCATTACGGTATCTAAGTGAAATACACTTCAAGGAATGGTACAAAAAAATATAATAGATGAAGGACAACAACTACGGTTAGAAGATATAATCACAACATTCTAGGCTACTTAGAATGAAAAAAGAAAAATTCTTTCCCCCTTAACGTGGTCAGATACAGTTATTTTCATCCCTTATCGCTAGTGTGAAAAATTAAATCTTAAATCAATCTGTTCTACACTTAATCTCTCTAATTGTATTGGCATTCCCTCTAATACCGAATAAAGATGGGGAAAATAATATATTTACGACATCATTACCAAATAGAGCTGTTTCCGATGTATGCAAGAGATTAAATCTGTACTTTAACCTTCGCCCATTGAGTGATTTCCAACCTAGCTCCTCCAAAGATCTTGATGCACTACTCAATTTATCATAACAAGGTTTTACAAATTTAGCTCCTCAACACTCATCTAATTCGCTTTGATATACTAGCATCATATTCTATATGAGCTTAACTAGTGAAAAACTTAAATTACATTGATCTTTAATCCTTCTCGTCACTGTTTCCCAACATTCTTCCAATAAATCCGAATTTTTTGCCAATTTGTCTAGATATTCCTCGTATAATTCACTCAGGAGAAGTCGTGAGTAAGGGTAACACCTAAGCATTTAACCGCTTTACGGCACATTGGTCATTTAATAAGCTTCCTGATATTTGGCATGGTCGAGTAGAACCCCTGCTTAAAGAGACAGAAAACAAATATTGATATTTTCTTCCATACATTTTTCCCATGCATCAACTTTGTATCCATCAAATACGAGAATCTTTAAGCTCCTTAAGAATGAACTATTCAGTTTTTTGTTTCGTCAATTAAAAAATGTATCACAAAGGCTTGAACGTTTACGTTGCATCTATTGAAATACGTCCTTCTTGAGGCTTTGCCCATGCTATTCTCTGATCGCACTATTTCTCAAGGACCGAGCCTTTAAGTTGAGAAGTGCAAGTTATGTTATCCAAACGCTATGGAGTAGGCTATGATCAATATTTTTCTTGAGCGAACCTTGTCAAGGGACGCAGAATAAAACCCTAATTATCGTAACAGTTAAGTCATAAAACTTTATCAAATTTACTGAATGATAAAAGCCGCCAATTCATCCGAAGGGCCACCAATTTTAATGAACACAGAACGTAATTTTCCGATGTAGAGCCTGGATACCACAATGACTAGCCACATGCGGTCTACTCGTCCCACGATCCGGAATGAATCGAGATACTCCTGGAGGCGCAAATGGTCTTTGATAATGTGTATCTTCCTCGATAGTCGAGCTCGACTAGAATGCGTGGGGCTGTGAGGCGGCCGACTCTATGGGTTGCGGAAGGGGAGGGCGGTCGGTGGAGGCGAGACAGGTGGGGTGTATGGAGAGGGGGAGGCTCACCCCCCCCCCTCTCCCGTCTGACCAATCCACTCCACGCCGAAGGCCAGGCGCCGAGGGCGGCCTGCCTCTATTCCCGACGCGCGGCCGTAAGGTCGCTCGAGAATGCGCGCGGCCGAGTAATATGTGGGGCAGTCGGCTGGTTGGCCGGCGGGGAGGCGGCGCGGGAGGCAGTCTCCGGCAGAGGGTGGAGAGGACGACGGAGAATAGGGAGAGAGGGGTGATTCGGCCGGGAGGAGGAATCGTCAAATGCGGCTAGGTGGGAGGGAGGAGACGGGCCCTATTGAGGGCGTGAGATTTGATTGACTCGCATAATACCATCGCTGGCGAATTCTTCGTCTGGTAGTTAAAAGTTCCAATTGGAATTTGGCAATCAAACATAATTGATTTTCATTCGAACTCGGCTTTGATTCAATTCTGTTCAAATATGATTCCTTCGCCAAATATGATTCCTGAAGGTCAAACATTTTATGATTGATGGCTTCCATCAAAAATATAAAAGTGTCACTAAATATCAAACGCCAGCATCTCTAATAATATCAGTACGCACGGTAGAAAAATCCACAATTACTCTACCCTGGAAGCATGTTACGAATTCATAAGGAATGATCGTGCATGAATTGGATCTAAATTTGAGTATAAACAATCAGTTGTTATGAGAAATAATAATCCTAAACCTAAAAATCTAGATTTTGTTCTATTAATTTAAAGCAATTGAATTTTTTTATTTTAATGAAAAAATTTTTTATACATTTTTTGTATCTTCTCAATAATAATAAGAAAATGCGAGTTAGCATCACTTTAGCGACGTAGTTTTCTCTTGTCGATGTTGTTTTACCTTCCATATTCAATCTCAGAGGACTCAATGTTGGTGTGAGAAAGAAAGGAAGTGATAGCACGCGATTTTCATCAGTAACGGAAGCACGAGAATCAAATTTGATAAGGATTTCCGTATGATAAATCCCGTCGTACCAATCCAATCGATTCACCAAAGAAGATACTCGGATCTGCTTTGCTTCCATCGCAATCGATTCCTTGATAAAGATTATACACGATGATATGAATAGGCCCAATCTTGTTCTCTCAGGATTAGTTTTAAGGATTTGCAAGGAGGGTGGATGAGCGGGGGTGGGTAGGGGGGTAGAGCGGGAGAGGAGGGTTTTCGGAAGTAGTTTGGTGTTGATGGCGGGGCATGTTATCGAGACCTGTGACGCAGTGTCCCCACCCTATTCTGGGACTGTGAGTCATCGAAGAAAGACAAGACTGGGGGAGAAACAACAGCGTTGAGGCTGCAATCCACACGCCCCTCCTATTTCTCCCCCCCCCCACTTCGGCGCGAGGAAACCTCTGTTAGCAAACCGCCTCGCCGAACTCACACAAACAAACACGCGGAAGACATCTGCGAGAGCGGTCAAGAGCAGAAATGAAAAGAAAGAAGACGGGAGAGACGGATATGGGAGAAGGTTGGAGATGGAAGATAAGAGTCCATGGAGACCCAACGAAAGAGGCGAAAGCCAAATAAACATAACTAAACCTAAGAAAAATTTGTTGCCTTATTCGGATGAAAACATATATTTACTAGCTGAGAGCGTACGAATATAACTGCAGGACTATCGAACTTTATAATTTACCACAACTTAAAATTTACAAAATACATTTAACTTAAAACTGAAGTAAGATGTATGTGCGTTGTGCCTCCGAGAATGAGGTTTGGCATGATTCTCATTTTCCTATTGGATGATTACCATCGCTTGTTGCCATATTTTTGATTAATTACTGCATTAATATTACTATAAAAACAACAGCAGTTTGTTTTTTTTTCATTTTCATTGGGCTAGAAACCATAACCTTCGAAAATTTTGCTTTTGACTGCAGCTTTTTGCCGGCTGAAATGACTGTTATTTAAACCAACATTCATTTTGAAGATAGATATTACTTAAAATTTAATGACGCTCATTAAATATGCACACTGCGTATTGGTGTAATGCTCGTTACATCAACAATTACCAAAATTCACCACTGAAGATTTTAAAACTAATGCCCAATCCTTGGATAACCATTGCGATCTCAAGCCAACATTCATGTGGATATGACATCGTGAGGACGCGTGCATAGATGTGCGGTACTACGTTATGCAGATTGCGCTGCGTCATATATGTATATGTCAAAACATGCCGCGTAGGAATGAAAAAATAGGTTTACTAATATTCGATTATCAGCACCTTCGATATAAAATTGGGGTGATGGGTATACTAACGGATATATTTATAAATATTTATGTCATAAATATCCTATATACCTAATCGATGTCGTCCTCATGAATCCGATAAGTGTGATGAGGCAAGTTGCAATTATTTTAGCCACAAAAATATCTTCAAATCACCCTGGCCGAAAGTAAATATGAATTACGATGATACGATGATGAATTAAGGTGAATTGAGATTGCAACATTGATTTGATTTCGTTCATTTAAAAAACTCAATTTATCTATCCTTTATGCTATTCAATTTTCACCCACTGCAATCCTCAGGGTCTAACATGACATTTACGAGTATGTACGAGGGCGATTCGAAAAGTAAGGTCTCCTATTTTTTTCATGAAAAATCAAATTTAATCTCAACTTTGTGTACATTGCAGGAAAGGCTGAGCATTTAGCTATTTTTTTACATAGTTGCCTTGACGATCAATCACTTTTTGCATCCCTGTAAGCAGCTTTTTAATACCGGCGTCGTACCTTTCTCCCGCCGCGTCACGAAGCCGGTGTTAAAAAGCTGGTTACAAGGATGCAAAAAGTGATGGTCATCGAGGCGACTATGTAGAAAAATAGCTAAATTCTCAAACTTTCCAACGGTGTACGCAAAGTTGAGAATAAATTTGATTTTTTATGAAAATAAAATAGGGGACCTTACTTTTCGAATCGCCAATGCACACTCGCAGCAATTATCAAATAGGCAATAGGCGTGGATAGTAGTATCCTGAAGTTTAGGCTAAGGAATATCATATGTGTTCGAATTATGCCTATATATCAGGGGCACAACTGCTTTGAATGTTCAGACAACTCAAACGTATCGTAGTTCACCTGTACGAAGTTGGTAAATATTATTACGCAAAACTACGTGCAATATACATATATATGAAAAAAGAAGTCGTACAACAATCTTGATGGTCCAATTGAATTTAAATAACGATTAGATAAAAACTACCATGGAAATAAAGGATAATATTCAGTTTTAAGAATGAGACCCATTTCAGAAAATTTATCGAGTTCTTTAGAAGCTAAATTGAAAGAACTACATTTGAATGTATTCTTTTCATTTTGAACTGCCAAACGTTCTTTAGTTGTAGGTAAGCAACCTGTAGCCCACAACCTAAAAACTATAACTTAATGAGAGGAGGTAACCGCGATGAAATAAGATATTCAGAAGAGCGAGATTACCTAATCAAGGTGATACTACGATGAAAAACTATGTTAGTGGCACGTCCAGGTATAACAGCACATGGTTTTAGTATTTTCCTATCAGTCATCAATCACGTAAAGTCAGATATGTACACGTCTCAATAATATTACGTTACTCCTGCTCATTTAACCACCCCTGTACTATTATGCATCAATCAGTTCTCGTCAAGGGTAAAATTGAATATCGAAACAACCACGACGAGTGCAAAAAGACATAATTTTATTTGGAATTGTCAAGTTAACCGTGCAAAATCGGACACTATCCGTTAAATGTAACACTTCCTGTGATCCTTGCTCCTACAATGCCGCACTTTAATGGACACCTTCCCTCCTTTTGGTGTGACTTAAAACGTAAGCCTATAAGTAAAGATTATGTAGAATCATTTGGATAAAAATTAATTTTCTGTATTGTCTTACGTTAATGTAATTGATACTAACTTTCTCAACTTCCAATCAATTCTAATGATCATTTTAATGACTAAGAAGAATAATTATATTGAAGCTAGTCGAATTCTTAACGAAATCTTTAAGTACAAGGAAAAGGATTAGACCAATTTCTTCCATGATGTTGTGACAGCGAATTCCATCCGTCGCTTAGAACCTCATCCATTACTTCATCCATTACCAATGTATTGCACGCTCTTTCGAAAATTTCGAGATGATGTTAATTACTTTGTGACAACGACGATAGTATATCTCGAAACGCTAACAAATGCAACTACGCCACTCAAGCGCGCGACGCACCCTCTGCTTCGCCCAAGCTGTGAGTTGTTTTCTGGAGGTCATATTTTGACGGAAAACCACATGTGGCAAAGGAAATTGAACCCTAATGTGTGGCTTTCACTTGCCATATATTATTAGATGAGCTCTACCCTCGCCTATCAAACCATCCTTCGGGTTGATCACGGTGGTATTGCACGACACCACTCCCCATTTACTAATGGTCCCTCTCATAACAAAGATCGCAAGATGCCCGTTTCACTTGCGTGAACACCCGAGAGGTGAGCAAAAGCACTAAAATATATCAAATCAATTCCCATAGTGTTCGAAACATTTTCGGCACAACCTAAAGTCACCGCATGAGGAAAGGGTGGGTAGATGTTACAGGCTTCCTCATGGAATTGAGTTGACGGCAAATTACACTCATTAATAACTAATCTCTTCCAACAATATTTTGTTGGAATACTTATTCAACGGTACCGATAAAATTCAAGATAATCAAAGATGTAAAAAGGCGTACATTTAATATTAAAAGTTCATCAGAACCAGGAAAAAGCGTTTGATAGCTTCAAAGAATTTGCATTGGCAAAGAGCGACGATAGGAATGAAAATTCCAAAACTCGCAATTCAGGAACTGAATACAAATATGCTGTAGCAGATTTTCTTTCGTGGACACATGGGATGCACGGGAATTTCCAGATCTGAATCACAAAGTCAATTCCAAATAGGGTATCGGGTGGTTGCGTTTGTTTGTGTGCCCTATTTTATCGCCCTAAGAGTACGGGTTCGTATCCTGGAAGTAGCATCATCATTCAGAGTTATCCAGATCCCTACTTGAGTGTTACAGTTACTGTATGTTGTGAACACTTCAAATGGAGTACACCGTCCGTATTACCCACCTTTCCTCAATAGATAAAACAGCCTCAACTCAATCCATACGTATATTTCAACAGAATTTTCTCAAAATTACGTAAGAAACATGTTAAAGAAGCAGTCGTGCAGGCATGAAGAACTAGAAAGACGGAGGAAATCGTGGCGAGGAATAAGGGAAACGAACGCGTAGGAGAGGGAGTCCCATGGATAGATCACAGAGGAAGGGGATGGGAAGGGGCGGGGTGTTGAAATTGGAACACGGAGGAGGAACGAGGACGAGGCGGGGGATTTCATCGGTCGCTGCAGCAGTTCTTCCCGAAATAAATGAGCATCAGCGCCGCGCAGAGAATGCCGCGAGAACATTGGAGGAATCGGAATGGAAGGCGAGCGTGGCCGAGAGAGGGAAGGAGATAAAGAATCACGAGTGGATTTAAAGGAGGAAGACTTTTCGCAATTTGGTGGGAAGATACCTCTCCAAGGGGCTCGCTCATTCATGAGTCCGCCGCGGCGAGTGAGTGCGAGACCTTCAATGAAATCGGCACGCGGCTGTGATTTATCTAAATGAGGACTGTTTTCCCCTAAATAAATCGAAATTCTGAGATTAATTGACCGTCAAGGGCTTATTGTTTCACCATCGATAAAAGACATTTTGTTGAACACCAACGGCTGTAAACCGCTTCGCGAGTATTCCATCGAACGCTGAATTAATGAGATTTATAATTCACATGTAAGGCGAAACTAAATGAAACAACAAATTAGGTGCACGTTAAACGAATAACATTCCAACAGGATACTTAAAGGAATGCATGCGTCCGACTTCGGTGGCGTTGAAAAATAGCAATCCATTCGTCTCCCATATATCAGTCTCACATTTGGAGACTCGGAATGACGAAGGGAAACTTTCCACCCTTAAAATTCAGGGACATGCTACAGAACATAAGCTATCCTGTTATCATACATTTAGAAGTATTTTGGAGAGTTCGTATGAAATAAAAACCACTGAGCAAAGATGAATAAAGCAAGAATATATACATGCATCACTTTAAAAACAAAACATTTCATTGTACTTACAGGGCAAATATATTAAGGGAATCAGCTCATCCGAACTCATTAATGATGATTTCACTGTCAGCTTGGTAATATGGGACAATAGTAAAGCAGATAATAACTTTTAAAATTTTAAATAAATAGTTTTGCATTTCTGTAAAAATAATGATTATTTATCCGGTAACATTTAAAGACCCTCTCGTTTGCAAGGTAACGTAACTTGATAAGGAGTTCCATTAATAGTTATTTTAGCTGATTAAAAATGCTTCCACGATCAGCTTTAAAATGATCACTAAACCTTAAATGATATCCTGTATCAATCTACACCTTTCATTTTGCCAATCATTGGTTTTATAAATGAGGTTAGCGCTATCTTAAAACTATACTACCGGGAAGCTGAGGGTGCCCAAAGGGGCCAACCCGTATCGAATCCTCCAGTCAGTATCTCAACGCTTTACCCACTACACTACCACGTCCCACATTGTTCAGACGGAAACTATTATTTCTTCTAATTTTCAATATTAAGAAACGTATAGACGTATCCAATTTTTTTAAATTCAATATATGGATAATCGCAATTGCTTTCAACGTAATTGCACAGGATAATGAGTTTGATTACCCACATTTCCACCCTCTGAAATAAGTATTTACTGAAAAAACTTTGTTGTCATAATCCATGCTAATCCTTTGACTAATCTTTGCTAAAAACGTATTTAACTAATTTTTTTTAATGATTTTATATAATAACGCCGATATTAAACATTTGTCGTATGGCATTGCTTCAGTGCTAAGTTACCTTACGAAAACAACTGCTGATTCTCTTAACAGTAAACGAAATTTAACATCTTAAAATTAAATTTTAAAGAATTTTGTAGAGGTTTTGAATCTCGTATCAAGGAAGTTACCAAATAGATCTCAAATTATATTAATACTTCTAACAAAAATAGTTTCACCACTTTCTTTTGCGTCTAACGAGAAAAAACTCCGCAGTTCACCAAAATAATTGGTTGGTGAGGAGATTAATCAATGTAGCAGCTGCTTTCGCAAATGAGGAGACCCGAACACAAATCCAATACACACTCAAGCAGTAAAATGAGCGTAAATATTTGCTACTAATCTCCCTTCTTTTGTTACCTTCTCAAACGAAACCTTATAATCGTGATCGTTTCCTACAGATAGTACGAACACTTCCCTCCTTGGATTCGTAATTACATCCGCCGAGAACTAGTTTGACAGCTTTACATAAATAAAAAATTGATATATGGCATAACCCTTAAAGAACAACACTGTTAAAATTTGGGACCCATAACCTTGATTTTTGTCCTTGAACGTATTTTCATATACCTATTTTCTGCTACTAAAGACTGGAAAACACCCACTTCTTCAAATTCAAACAGAAAATTTGTATGAGCAAAATAAATTAAAAGAAAGCCGATCAAGGCCTGAAAGGAAGCCAAAAGAGTTGGATAAGATCCAAATATTTTTAGTAGGGGTGTGCATATATAAATGAGTTCAGAAAGATCATCCATCTTCTTCCTGAACTCAGACTACTTGCCTAATTATAGTTCTAACACTATCTAAATTATATATTGTGGAAACCCTTATTTTTATTAACATAGCCTCTGAATATTTCCCTTAATTTCCATGATTTTAATAGAATTCGACGAAAACATTATTTGGTAAGTAAATTTTAACAGAAAAATCAAAATCTTCACCCTAAAATACACGTCTTTAATATAAAATCGAAATAAAACCTTATGTAGGGTACTTTAAGTCATCCTAAAGATTCAATTTTTCCATTTTCTGCACGTGATATGCAACATTTATATTCCATTATACACTGCACATATCATTTTATTATAAAGAGGAAGGACATTTCTATACTTGCAGATCTAACGAATTTTCAGTGCAAGTATCATCGTCGACGGCTTTCTCAGCCGCTCGTGTTGGCCGCAGCCTTGAATTCAACCCCATAAACTTCGTTATCTTTCCCATTTCACTACCAGAAGATCCCGCCTAAAATGTAGAGGAAACGATGTGGAAAATAAATGACATATCTTTGGAACCCATAAACCATTTGGCCATAGGCTGTTCTTCGAAAATGTTCGTTTAGTATTGCCATTCGCAATAAAATGGCATTGATTTTTCTATGCTAATCGACGGGTATGAAGAGGTGCTCGCTGATGATCTGATTATATCCCCAGAGAAATTTGAAGACATTTAAAGCTCCAAAAGATCCCGGCGAATTGTTCGTCACTTTTATATTTTGTTCCAATTACCTCGTATTCCGAGGAGGCGCTGTTGGCCAATAGATGGTACAGTCGGCCTCTAACGATAGGTTACCGGTTTCAAATCCCGGGTGATCCCTTTGACAATCCCATATAAGACATCCAAGCGATCAGAATTTCTGGTTACCATTATTTCTTGCGAAACCGATTTTTGCCACTTGGAAAAGGAACTCTGCCCCCCTCCCTGATTGTGTGCATTTCTCACACCTTAAAGCTAGCTTTGGGGTGAGTTGTAACCTCACCTATTAAAATAAGGTTGATTATTTTTATGATGAATGTCATAATCCAGAAGAGAACTACCTTAAAACGGATGCAAAACATCTTTGAAATAATGCCCTTCATAATTGAACACTATGCTTTTCATGCTCATTATAGGCATAAAATTGTGCAATCATTCCATTAATATCCTCAATCAAAGACTCGCATGCAGGTCCGTATGATCAACTGGCGGTAAAGAAGCGCACATATCTACAATGACACGATAACTTGCGATACAACAGCAAGGTGTGTGGCAGGGCTTGCATCCACATAAAGTACGTATCCACAATATGTAAAGAGTTGTGGTCACGCACTGCCCATGATGGGCTGATCGTTACTAAACATGTTTATCATAAAACGTAATAAGAAATTACGAGTGTCAAATTATTGGATAAAAGTTCAATACCATTTGTGTGAAATCATGCATATAAAAAACGAACTAACAATTTATAAAAAAAATTCTAACATGCTCATCGAGAAAAAACTTTCCCATATTGTGATTTCTTTCACCCGATAAATTAAGAAATAACTGCTTTTTGTACTTGCTTCTAACTTGAATTAAAATAAGACGAAAAATCTCAATACTCATTTTTGCCAAAATGTTCTCAAATCTTCTCTACGAAATCTTGAGGCGCCCAAACATGATTTAGAAGCAATTTCCTTGCTTCCGTCGAGTCGACGGCCCCAGAAATTCTACTATCGGATAAATTCTCTAAATAAGGTAAAAAACAAATGGCGTTATTTTACTCGTCTTCTTCTGTTATAAAAACGAGCGCGTTATATTTTGATGGTAATGCATTTTATCGTTCGATTCCCCGGAACCTCAGAGCGGGTGGCAAATACTGCGGAGGCGAAGGCCCGGCTGGAGGCCCTGCGGAGTCGGCCGAGGCGGAGACCCGACTGGGCGGAGATGATGAAGGAGGTGGAGGACGGAATCAAGTTGAAGCACGTCCAATGCAACGACCGCAGCAAACCACTTTTGCCCCAAGTGAAGGCCAAAGGACAGGTAGGCACGGTGGCAGCGCTCGGAAAAAGAGCAATCAATTTTAAATTCTCGAAAGACTACGCCGATGCTACTCTTTCATTGTCATATGGAAAAGTTTATAACAAAAAACAGTCCTTCAAAACATCTTTGTTTGCAATCCCAAGGTAATTTGCACGCAATTATGTTCACAGACACGTACGAAATTACCTCTTCGTCATAATGGAATTTTGTCTTCAACAGATGTGATTATAATTACCCAATGAAATAAATTCTGAAATATGATTCCTTTCTGCGACACCATCTCTTTGCTCGCACATTTATTTCATCATATTCAAACTAAGATCTTCGAAATTAGAAAACATTGATCGAAATGATGGCCTACAAAGACACACAGATCAAACGTACAGCGAGACAAAATCATTGACCACCTTCTCGACAGTTAACCAGTGATTTTATTTTCGCAATTTGTCGTAGGTGTTTGAACATCACATGTTGAACCGATCATATTCATCAAAGGGTTTTAACTGTGTTGGTTGTCGAGTGAAATTGTGAGCGTTTCCTTGTGGTTTTCCGCGTGCAGCACCTCGGAGGAGCAATAAAGACAGCTAATTTTGCCCGTTTCACTGCATGCCACAATTATTATGCACGTATCTAACCAAAACCGAGGTAAATACGGCTGTTGGTTACTGATAATGACAAACCATTAGATGTCTTAGTCAAAGTCCATTCATAGTCCTGCGTTTATGGGCATAAACCTGCTTAACTCCAGGCAAACAGCACTTAAAATTACGTAAGTCGATGTTGCGAGAAATAAAAGAGTTAAACAAAATTTCATTATTTTTAGCGATATCTGAATACGAGCTAGAAATAAGTGAAAAGAATAAACATTTCTTTCTTCAATGAAGGTTCAGTGCTGCTTCTGCGTGGTTAGCCATCTAATGCCTCTCCACACTATACAAGATGTGAACCATGATCTCCAGTGCACATAGCGAATATGGTACTCTTTTCTTTATAGTAAGCACTAAGAAATGTGAAATGTAATAATAGCGTTTTACAATAACAGTTATGACTTTTTCATATGAGTCAAGCCAGTTAATAGCGAGAAAATAATTTTTTTCTCAATTCAAGCCGAGGATTTAATTAATACGAGTTAGCATCTGCGACTCTTATCTTGATGTAGTTCTAAATACATTTTAAACTACAAATATCGGGTTATTTAAGTTTCATTTACACTATTTTCAGCACCAAAAAAATAGTAAACCCTTGATAATCCTCAAATTTCTCCTCTTAATTATTTCCTTTTTCAATGAATTTCGAGGCAGCAAAATCGAATCGCTTCGGAACTTTGGAGGGACAAAACGTAGCCGTGTGTTTTAAATCTCCCCCTCCTTAAACCCCGCTGAACCAGAGGTGCTTTAAACCCAAACAGCAGATCATGCTTTAGTGACTATTCTTTATCCTTATTGTTCGCTACAAAAATAGGCAAACCTCTGTATTTTTCGAACGAAAAGTTGGCAGTCGCCCGTATTTTTTCGCGCGAAAAGTTGGCAGTTGTACCTCATGCGCCACGCCAAAGACTTGAACTCGATAGCCTCCGGCCGCCCTCTCTCCGGGGAAAGTTTTGCCCTCTGGGTCACCCACCCTCGCGGCCATGGACTCCGGCGACGTGCTTTTGACAGAATGTGAGGAGGGCCAGGAGACAGTACCGTGCATGGACGACGAACAATTCGACAAGGTGAGCTGTCGAATTGACGCTTCAAAACGAACGCGTCGGAGATATCAGAGGGGATTCTAGAAGGAATCCTTTCTAGATTGGACTCACTGCCCTGGGCTATTAAACTCATTCCCAGAGTTCAATGTTTTGTCGTGAAAATATTATTACAAAGACTCTAAACTGCCTATCAAAAGTTTAGTGAGAAATATTATGTACAGGTATGAGGCATAAACAAGTTCAACTCCTGATACGTGTCGGCATTTCACAAATATCATTATTTTTCACTCAGAAAATTGGCTCTTGCAACTCTCTGTTCTTCCCAATGGCCACTTACTCTTTCCTCATTACCACTCGTCTCATAAAAATCTCTCTAATCTCTCACACTTGAAATTATAATTTGCCCCTCTGTTGCCCTTTTTCAGTCCACTCTCGAATATTTCGATTTTCTGTTGTCAGCAGGAAATATTCCTCAGTTCTCTTTCATTAGCCTTCCTCTTGCCCTTAATTTTTCCTTCAATTAAAGTCATTACTAACGTCTAATGATGTTCCCAATATATCAGCTTTCTTCCACATTATTTCTATAGTTCTTTCCCCTCACTTTTACTGCACCACTTCACATTTCTCCCTTCATCGTTTCATTTTACTTTACATACTCATCTCCACACCGCCCTTCAAATGTTCTTCTCCCATCACTTACCAATTTATTTTCTTTTACAGTACATATTATAGCTCTATTGAAGTTTATGCTGGCAGTATGCCTACACCAGGGCTGTATGCTATTTCAATGTACTGGCTATGGTATCTAATGCATGTCCAACTTTAAGATAGGTTACATTTAATCTGAACTAACACCAACTAATGAAGGATGCATGGAAACATGGAACTCCATATAAAAATATATATGTTCAAATCTTCATATTCCTATCTTTTTTCCTTTTTTAGCTGTTTTGTCACCAAGGTATTTTTTCCTTTCATGTTTATCCTAAACAATATAACACAGAAAATCAATTCCCACCACTGTTTTCCAGGCATTTCATATTCATAACTTTAAGCAGAATATGGCTGCATTACTACGATTTGAGGCTTTGAGGAATGTTTCTTGAGTATAAACGACAGAAGTTCAATTTACCAAATTTTGTCTGATCCTCATAAATCTTTTTTTCTATATTCTGATCAAATTCCATCCAATAAAGAACCTCAAAACTGTTTTACACAAGTCTGAAATGGGACAATGATGGAGGTACATTTTCCTGTTTATGAGACATTAAAAACAGGCAGTAAAGTTGTCCGGTAATAATAATCCCACTTACCATGTACATGCATGTTTTACATTACCTCAAACAAGAATTACCCATGGCTTAATCTATCCTCATTGAACATTAAGAGTCACCTACATACTACTTCATTATCATGTGCATTCACAAATTGCACATGGTTTTAGTTTTCAACATTAGAAGCACTTAGGTGTTAAACAAATACTGAAGCATCAAGGTTTCTGTTTACCAATATTTTTGTATTTAATACATTTCAAAATTAATATTATTCATATGCCCGGCACATTCTCTGAATATTTGCTGTCCACCAAGCATTATATTATCTACTAAATAGTGAATTGTGGCCTCTAAATCAGTGCAATTAGTTTTAAATGCAGCATGTTTTTCAAATTTATTTGCAGAAAAGAGGCTACTTATTTGAATGGGCTTAAAAATATGACCAAGTTTCACTCCTATGGCTCTCTAACTTGGAAAAACTATGATAAATGAGCAATCATTATTACTGTGTCAAAGTATAAACACTTTCTTCACCCTTTTATATGGAAATATAGTTTTTACTCAGTTTACTCAGTATGGATAGTTACCTCAAAGGAACACATGAATCTACCCATTTTATTATTTATGCTATTAAGAGTGTGTAAACAATTATAGCTATTTTATAGAATAAAGAATATTCTGCATTAAAAACAAATTATTTAAATAAAGATTCTCAGAACCTTAAAACACTTTGGAATCTGCTGTTAAATCAATGACTCTATACCATAACACAATGATGTATTCAAACCACATGCAAATATCATACATAATATACCACATTTTCTATGAACTGTAGATAACATTTAAATTCCCTGCTTTTTTTAATTTCAATATACTATATGGCATGGATGACTTCCATTCACCAAATTGTTTATGGTTGTTTCACATCTTTGGAGAATTTAATGAATGCTCTTAGAAAATTGCATAATAGTATAAAATTATATTATTGAGTCATATCTCAAATACTCTGCTCCCTCCCATCGGCTAATACATTGAGTGTTTCAATAAATGAGCATCTGTTAATGCTAAAGATCTTGTCAAAAATATTGCCATTAACTAAATGAATGAACACTTTAATATGTTTCAACTTATTTGTTACAAAAATTAACTACAATTATAAGAGTACAATATCATACTTCTGAAAGGATGGCTAGTGGGAATTGATCAAATTGTTTTAATATTCCAGTTTGTTTATGAGACCGAGCAAAAGAACATACACAATCAGCTGCTTAACCAAATCCAACAGGGAGTAAAACTCAAGAGAACAGTTACAAATGACCGAAGCAAACCTGTACTGGATGGTATGTATTACGTTAAAATTACTACAGAAACTATGGATCTACCTACTTGACAACAAAACAATTTTATTGATGAGTGGGCCAAATCATATGTATTCATAGATTGATTCTATTGTTCCTGATCTGTTCCATAAAGAATACTTTTTTGTTACAATAATGTGGTTTAAATCCTTCCAGTGCATTTGGTGAGAAATTATTCATATAACAGAGCACCAAATATAAATAACTAAACTATAATTGAAATGATGGAAAGGAAACAAACTATGCAAATTTCACTTGAATAGAGATTTATTCACCGTGAGATTTCACAGTGTGAATAAATCTCTATTCAAGTGAAATTTGCATAGTTTGTTTCCTTTCCATCATGGATAAATTTCACAGGGTTAACCCTAATACCGTTCGGTTTGTTATAATTGAAATACATTTAGCCAATTTTGCCCAAATAAATACCCAGGGCACTACAATGTGTTTCCAATCACAAATACTACTATTAAAACTTTTTCTGTTTAAGTAGTTCGTTATTAGTATGTATTACTTAATATCAACCTTTAAAATTGCACACACACACAAATTTATTTATTTATGTGAAACAAATATTTTTTTATCATGTATAACCATTTTTGGCATTTCTTCAATCATTTTTCATGCTCTCAAACCCATAATTTTAAAAATTGTTCTCTTAATAAAGTTTCTGGGTGCTCCTGTCACAATTATTTTACATGAAGAAGATGAATTAAAAGTCAACTACAGTTGACAGATAATGCCCCAAAAATATGGAAGGATAATAGCCAAAAAAAATAGGACACTATTTAATACTCAATTAAAAAGCAAGTCATCCTTGCATTGTTCCCCTCTGTGAAGTTTGTTAAGGAAAAAACAATCAAATTCTTTTCCTTGAAAGCAAATTAGGTAATTTAAATCTTTACAAATAGTAGGCAAGATACCAAGCACCACTTACCAAAAGGGCTGTGGTTCACTGGTCATTCTTTGAATTTCCCCATTAAGGTCTCCGCAAGTTCCGAAGACAGTTGACAATTGAGGAACAAATCCAACAGGCAGAGGAGGAAGCTGTAGTGGAGCCTGATGAGCTTGATGACATTGATAAAGTCCGTGATGACCTGCAGTCCACAAAGCAGATGCTTGCCCTGGAATTGGCAAACAAGGCGCAAGCCGAGAGGGAGAACCGGCTTCTTCAGGCAAAGGTGTTTGCCATTGAGGAGCAACTGGAGAAGGAGAGGGAGAGGGCAAAGAAGGCTGAAGAGGAGCGAGACCGACTCAAGGAGGCAACAGACTGTGGCATCCCAGGCATTGGAGATCCCCTTGATGCACTCAGGTGAACCCTAGAAACACCAACACTCAAATTACTTTAAAAATAAGCTTACCCTTGACCACTCATACTAACAATCAATTTGGTTCCATATTAAATTTTGTATTTATTACAATTTAAATCACTTTTAGTTAGTGAAATATGTTTTATGATCAACATTACGGGTAATATTTAGGAATAGGGATGAATAATATTTGGATAGAGCAGTAAGGGCACTGAATCTTTTTCTTTGTGAATAGGCGATGAAATGGGAGAAATGGGAGAGGAGGCTTTGTGAAATTGGAGATGAGAAGAGTCAGACAATTTTAAGGATCAATGTCTAAAAATGAATTATGAACGGATACAAAAATGGAATGGACAAAGTCAAAGGGTACCAGCTTTAACCTGAAAGATAGATGTTTACCATAGAGGAGAGTCCTAGGAAAAGATTACAATAACTATTATGCCACATTTTATCTGTATATCAGTTGTCTCCAGACAATATCATAGAATATATGAATATGCATGGGGATGAATTGTGACATAATTCCACAATGTGAACAAGAATTTCATTATTAATAATAAAATATTCTTCAAATAGCAATCCAATATTTACTTGAAGAGTAATACATATACATAGAAAAATATCTCTCCAGTGTTTTCACCCATGGTAGGCAAATGTCAATGTGGACTTCCCTTTATCATTCCTCTTTCCTTTGTACCTGATTCACATACAATTACCATTCCAAAATTAATATCAGTGAGCACATGCCTATCCAAATCCATTGCAGACCAAGTGGTCAATAGTCCCTGGACCAGGACATTTTTATAGGGTCCGAAAGAAGGAAGGGTTCCCCATGGACCACTTTCAAGGGCAACAGATCCCCGATTCCCACCTTTGAAACCCATCCTGGTTAAAAATTGTAGGGCATTGTAATATAAGTGTATATTATCTCCAGGTTTCTAAGAATATTTTGTTTTCACATCTACTTTTACTTTTTTTTAACAAATGCCTTTGTTTTGGTCCCTCACCCTCCATCAGAATCCATAATTTATTTCCATCATTTATGTGCTTTAATATTCAAACATCTATTCATTCAAAAATTAGATATTAACCTGTCACTTAACTAACTTCACTATTTTGACATGAATTTTTTCACAACAAAACACCTGTACATATGTAAAATTATTAAGCTCTTTAAGTGAAGTAGCCACAGTATTGTAGAGCACTTTTCCTCTTTAAATTAGCATTCAATCTCAAAATGTTGATGATAATACCTTTTCTTTTCTTGCTGCTATTTGAGAGATGCAAGTGAGTTCAAATCTTTAACGATGGGCAGATAAATAATATTAAGACATTAAAAAAATTGAACAAAGTGGTCCAAGATTGATCAGCCATCAAGTAACCTCAAATGACATTTGAATCAAAATAGAAATTAAAAAAGCTTAGTAAAACAAACATGTCATCATCTTTAGTGTATGCCTAAACAAAATAAGTATCACTGTCAATACATTATGTAGTGTATCATGGTCATAGTGCTGCTTTATGGCAATTTTTAAATGTGGAATATATCAAATGTGGCTGTGTATATCCTAATGTGTGGAGAACTTTGTAATTAATGAGGGTTTTAATCCAACTAGTGAATCTGTTCTGGACTCCCCAATTATAAGCCCTTATGGATTTTTCTGGGAGCCAGATTTAACAAAGGAAAACATCAGTGGTCAAGGTAGTGGAACCAATAATGAAGGTTTGAATTGGTACATCATTGAGTTTAGCTATAAGGTGGAATCCACCCTCATTCATCACACCAAACTCTGGGATAGGCAACAATGGCTGGATATCATGACACATATTAGCACCAACACCCCATATCACATATTGATTCTGCTTCATCCTCAGGGCTCAGGTGGCTCTCGCAGGAAAGACTGCCTATGACTACCAGCAAAAGTACCAAGATGTATGCAGGCGGCTGGAGCTGACCAAGGCTACCCTTGAAGATGAAGAGCACAAGACTCTGTTGCTGGAGAAAAAACTGGAGGCTGCAACAAAGGGCAAGGGAGGGGGTGGTTCCTTGGCTCCATCCTGTACCATTGCCGTCCAGACAGATCCTGTGGTGGTGGTTGGGAGTGAAGTAATCCCACTGACAAAGCAACCATCAAGGAAAGAAATTGCGAGAGCCGTTGCAGCTGCAGCAGCCCAGCAGCTGCCCAAGCAGCAGCAGCAGGATGGGAAGAAGGAAGATGGGGATGAGGAGTCGGAGTACACAGAAGAGAGCTACTCGGGCAGTGAAGAGGAGAGTGAGGATGAGGAGGCAAAGGAGGAGAGGAGGCATCAGAGGGAGATGAAGATGCTTGCGTCAAAGCTAAAGTCATACAGGGAAAAGGAGGGCTCTGCCAAGAAAGAGAGGAAGGCCCTCAAGGAGCAGCATGGCCGGCTCACAAAGACACTCAAAACAGAGAAGACCAAGTACAAGAAGCTCCAGAAGGAAGTAGACAAGATGGCAAAACTGATGAAGGAGGGAGATGATGATGAGGAAGAAGAGGAGGAGGAGGAGGTGGAGGAGGAAGAGGAGGAGTCAAGTGAGGAAGAATCTAGTGAGGAGGAATCCAGCGAAGAGGAGGATGACGTAGCCATTCCGCAGGATGACCCCAAGGCTCCACCAGAGAAGAAGACCTTCCGCTTTGAGCAGATGATTAAGAGGCATGAGAGCTCTCTAGCAGCCCTGAAGAAGGGGAACTACATGTTAAAAGCCAACATTGACCGACTAAAGGATGAGCTGGAAAAGCAGAAGGAAATGTATGTCACGCTACAGGAGGACCTCAACTCTGTCCTCGCAGAACTTGGTTGAAGTGTGAGGAAATACTGTGGTGGATGGTGATGGTGTTCCTAAGGTTGATGGATCGATCACACCCCTCCCTACCCTCCTCCCTCATAATAAGTAACTATAAACCTGGAATCTGAGAATCTAAAACCAGGTTCTATCTTAAGGTATGAATAGCATCTAAACTGTTAAGGGTGGTAGCAAGGAATGTGATAATGAAACATTTATGAAGGTTGAATATGGGACATTAGGTGATCAAATATATCAATGGGCTATTTTATTGTTTAAAATGGATACCTTAAAACAAATAGGGCGACTTATTTTACAGCGTTACCATATTTGACAGCATTTAAGATATATCCCCATTTCCATAGGGTATGTTCACGGAAAAGCCTTTAGACTGTGCATGAAAAATAAGATTCTGCGCACATATTTTGGAAAGTGTCTTATATGCCATCAAATATGGTAAATTCTGACACTCTTTATCATATATTGGCTTTTATCAGCATTTAAGAATTTTAAGGGAGTCAGCAGTCCTCTGAAGCACCTTCCTTGCTACCTCCTAAAGAGAGGCAAGTTGCAAGACATGATGAGCATAAATATTTAGTGTTGGGCTACATGGGACCATTTCCCCACCATCCTAAAAAATACAAATTGCGGTTATGACCATCATTTGATGCTTCTATCATGCTATTGACTTGCAACACTTTAATAGGGAGGTTTGAAATTATTGGCAATCACATTTTCGACAAAGGGGTGGGCAAAATTATTCCAGGCCTACATATATTGTTGGAGTGGGTGGTGTATCCTCATTTCTAATCTGATTCCCTTCTTCAACAACCACAATCCTACTAGCCTGCTTTGATTTTTCATCAACCTCAGTGGCATCAGTTCTCCACCTACATAAAACAATTATATCCTTCCAAATGACCAATACTGAATTTTGTGGGTTTAAGTTGAGAGATGACAATGTATGCCTGGCCACCGTCAGCCAATAGAAACAATTGGAGTGTTCCAAATGATTACAGCTTGAATCAATCATTCATCATGGAAGTCAAGAACTGTTAATGGTCATGCAGATAGAAAATTTTACATGATTGGCCTCAGCCTCGTGCTTCCTTAAATGCATGGACACGTTTTGTGTAATACTTTTTTTGTACAGTCTATGCTGAGGCAAATAAACAAAAACCATACTTTCTGAAAGTATGCAGGAGTAAGGACAAGAGATAGTAAGCTTGGCATATGAAAGGTAAGGTACTAACACACTGTTTTTCCCATGCATTGCATTCTTTGTGGAGCCTCCTGCCAAACAAATATTTTAAGCTTTTGGGATTTTTTTCCTGCTTGAATATGTGATAGGGTAACTGTGATGTGTGTTTTCAAGCTTTGGAATGATTATTCCACAAGGAAATAATGTATTTCAACACATTGTGGGGATGAGAGATGTTAGATGCTAAAATTGCTATTTTGAATTAAGGGATATCTCATGTTAATATTCCAAATACATGAATATCTTGTGAATGTTTGTGTAAGTGTGATTTTCATGTTATGCTACAGTACCTATTCATGAATTACCGATGTAAATATAATCATTTTTATCCTTTTTTATTGTACTCTTACAAACAATAATGTATCAGAAATATTGATACTGGACTTTAAAATCAGTTGCATAAAATACCCCCTTGGTAAATTATGTCACATCATTTTGTTCAACAACACGAATGTAATTAAATAAAGCTTTCCTGTATTCCCATTTTGTAGTAAATCCAAATCCTTTGCACACTTTCAGCTCCTAAAAACTGAAGGATGCCTCCAGTAATGAATGCCAATAGGTATTCTCAATGTTCTTAAACGATCAAAGGAGTGACTTAATGCACAAGTATTTATTGATATAAATAGACTACTTAGCAATATTATATTTTACAGAATCAATTAATATTGAGTTTGCTATCAGCAGCTCCCTTATTTCGTGTTAAGAATCATCTTACAAGGACAAATTTCCTGTTTAAACAGAATTTTCTGTTACCCATGTAATTAGAACTTTTCATTTACAATGATTGCCTGGTACCCTTGATTTTATAAATACGGTTTCTTTGCAAACAGAATCAAGGTAAATTTAGGACTCTTGTGAACCATATGCTAGGTGAGAACCCTTACAAATACGAGGGTCATCCGGAAAGTAGTACCCGTTCGTGCCGCATGAAGTGCTGACGACGCGAGTAGCCGCTGGACGAGGTCAGATAGCTTCAGTGGCTTGTCTGCCTTCTCTGAGCCAAGTTGCGTGACGCTAGCATTGCCTGTGTTGTTTCTGTGATTGTTTACAATGTTTAAAAAAATTGAGAACGCCGCCAGTTGTGAAGTGAGGGCAGTGATTAAATTCCTCAATGCAAGAAACGTTCGCCCATGTGATATTCATCGCCAATTAAAGGAGGTGTATGGAGACAATGTAATGGACGAGTCGTCTGTTCGGCGGTGGTGTCGCAACTTCAACATGGGGAGGGGGAACACACACGACGATGAGCGTTCGGAGAGACCGTCTGTCATTACAGACCAACTGGTGAGCTCAGTTGACGAATTCGTGAGGAACGATCGGCGCGTCACAATTGATGACATCTGTGAGCATTTTCCCAATGTTTCTCGAACAATTGTTCATGAAATTGTTAAACACCATCTGCATTATGCAAAAATTTGTGCAAGATGGGTCCCTCGCGTATCTCAATGAGCTGGCGGCGAAGGACTATGCAGCAGGAATACAGAAACTTGTCACACGCTATGACAAATGCCTTAATTTGCTTGGAGATTATGTTGAGAAGTAGTTTAAAGTATCCTCTTTCAAATAAAATTTTTTATGTTTGTTAATATTTACTTTTGTGTCTTTATTTCACGAACGGGTACTACTTTCCGGATGACCCTCTTATATACCAGGATATAATATAAAAAAGGTACATCAGACACCATTTATTAATCCAAATCATTTAGCACAAACCTTTCTTAAAGATTACTTTCCTACTATAAATTAATTTTATTTTTATTGAAAAACCATTGAGAGTTACACTCTAAAAAAATTTCTAAGTCAAAGGCACCATATACATTTAATAAAAATGAGCTCCCTAAGGTTCAAATTTATTTCCATTAGTTTTTCACTTTTCAGTAGAAAAATTGAAGAATTTCTTCATGTTGAACCTTTAGTGTCCAACATTATGTATTTACTAGGCATCTTGATAAAATCAGTTGGATGAAATAAATTATATATATTTTATTATTGGTCACTCGAGACATGCAAATATATGGTAATTTATTCATATTTATTGCTATGAATACATTAACATAATTTGTTAGCCTCAGTGACACTGGACGTAGGTACTTCATCATTGGCCAATCTATTTATTATGGTTTTAATGCCACACATATGGGTTGTCTTCTAAAGTATGCATTTCATTAATTTTTATTTGATTATTGAAATGTTTTTAATGTACAAAATTGACCCTTAGTGCATTTAGAAACATATTATCAATTTTAATATTACAGTACATGATATGGATTTCAGAAAACATTCAATTTCTAATAATGATTCCTTCTTAATATTTATGGGATAATTTTGAGTATAAAGTAAATAAATAATTATATACATAATTACTCAAATAGGTTTCCCAGTGTACAATTTATTGCAATTCTTTAAAAAGTGATAATTTATACTGATTTGGTTTGCTATAGCAATTACAGAAAAAAATTCTAGGTAATGTTCCACAAGAATGATTGCTGTAATATGGAATCATTCCACAAAATTAAGCCTTTTTCCATCAATTATAGACTAATTGTCACTTATGCATAATTTTTTCATCAAATTACTATTTACATTACACATACAAGGTAAATCTAACAGTTCAATGATGGAAACAAGTAACTAGTTCATTAAACAGTAAAATTTTATTTTCAAGATTGTTGAGCCAGATACTTATGGAGATCAACCAAACAAAAATAACACATGCTACCCATTAACATATCCAATTTTATCCCTAGATGTGCTCCTGTTATATCCCAAAATAAAGTGGTCCTGTTTAAAAATTAGTACAGAAAACTTTAACGGACAATTACTTTTGCTCTGTTGGTATAGGAAGAAGTTATCATGATTACACGAATGTAAAAGTGTGAAGGATTTAACAGCACATACTGCTTCATATCCTTTCCTTAGGTATTCAAAGCTTTTCATACAAGAGTCCCTGATGGCAACATTGATTTATAGTTATGAATATATTAAGAAATAAAATAAATTATAGATGTATACTCATAGGCTTTTATTGCTTGCTGGACTGAATAATGTAGGACCCTCTGAGGGCATCAGCCAGTCAGCAGATGGGAATATCTATAATACAATGCGGATATGCAGGTGTAATGGCACAAATCATGTATAAATTGATCTCACTGGATAAAAGTATACACACAATACATTATTATACATTTTATGAAAATAATACATTATATACAAATTGCATGGTTATTTCAACTACAACAGGTAGAGCAATTACTTCACGCATTATAAATTTGCCATAAACATAATAACACAGAGTAAGAGCAAATCATTACAATAAAACTGCCTGCTTCATTTAAGACATTCATTAGCAACAAAAAATCTTTTTTGACTCCCAAGAACAATGTAACAGGCAGAAGAGACTAGCAATTTTTACAGAAACACTTTAATTTATACAAAACAACAACTCCTGTCAGCATTTAAAAAAAAAGATTGAATATCATCATCATGTGCTGCACCCCACACATTTTACCAATCTCAAATATTTGAAGAAAAAAAAACATTACCATTCCGAAAAAACCCAGTTTTTCCACATGTTTGCATTGGGAACAAATTAGGCCTTGAATGAAAATGTTTTAATGCAATAAAGCCCAATATTAGGGCTGAGAGGAACCCGATATCTTACAAGCAACAGCAGTTGATCAGTCTATTACTTTTTAATTATTCATTCAATATTAACTATTATACACTAGGTTATACATGACAATTTTTTTTCATTCCCTGAATGGGAATAAGGATATTTGGTACCATTGGAAGGAAAGTGGATGACAGCATTCTAAACAATAGACACATCTGCCCCGAGCAAACATCTTCCAAAGTTGAAAGCCGAAAAGTGTTGAAAGCCATTCAAAAGGCCACAAAAGAAGATTTTTTTTTAAAAAACACTCGAGAATTTTGTGCCATGCCAATAGCAATCACATTTTCATATTAAGGGAAAAATATGATTAGGGAATGTTTTGACCTCTCCCTTAATAGGTGCAAATTCATGAAATGCACAGCCTACCTTACTCCCACTTTCATATAAAGATACTGACAAAAATGCCTTAAATACCACAGTTAAATCCCCCGAGTAGTTTGGATATCTTGCCCCAAATGTATCTCGCACCAATGCCATTCAGACACAAAATAAAGAACAATTAAGGCATCAGTTATCACTAGTAAAGCTCATAGAAATATAAAATGCCACTCGCTGTAAAGCATTATAACAAACATAGAAATTCACAGGCATAAAAGTCTGTCCCACATAATATGTGGATCATATAATTTCATGACACACAGGTGCACTCAATCGTTGGCAATGTTCACAATTTAAAGATTTTTAACATGCATAACAACTTGAAGTCCTTGATCAGGAGTGAATGTCTCTCAGTACATGAAAGTGATGCTCACTTAATGCACAGAGGAGTAATATCAAACAAAGAATATGAGTATCTTTCAATTAAAAAAATTCTAAGCTAAGAGGTAATCTGCACTGGTAACATAATGACAAAAGAATATCTACAATTACATCAGGAACTACTGCAGATATGCACATATTATATTATTCTGAATTTATGTCAGGCTAATATTGCAACAAAAATATATAGTTATTTTTTATATATTAATAAACAAATCAATAACCATGCACATCTATGATCTTCATGTGATATTCCAAAACATAAATCTCAACAAATACATTATAAGGGCTTAGCAGTTGCTAAAATACAACATGAAATTTAAATTGAAATTTTCACTAAAAATTAACAAAGTGTAACATTAATCAACATGCTAGTTAACCTTCTGTGAATATAAAATGTCAAAATGGCCACAAATTATGCGAATCATGGAGCCAACAGGATTATATAGATCTGTCGAAATAACTGAGCTGGAAAAGATATGCAAAAAATGTTGTATTTAAAAATAATATTTCCCTGAAATTCATGACAGTATATTTTACAATAACTTTAGAAAAAAATTAGTTTCTCTTGACAAAATAACTTTCATATTTAGAGCTCTTGAGGTACCTTCAGAAATGTTTAGAAAACCTCTTTGTATTACCACAGTTCTACATCATCTTTCTGTGAAACTCTGGTATAACTCACAAAAAACAACTTCAATGATACAGTTTCCCACAATTATGATTGACCTACACAAAACATTGGTGTACTGTAAATGAAGTCATCATTACTCATTTCAACTGCATTTGAAATAAAGCCGTAAATAATCTGCCCAATGATCTGCATGAAACGTGCTTCAAAAAAAGACCTCATCCAAAACAGCCATTCAAATATTCACATACATCCATGTCATATAGGCCTGTTTTCCTCATTTAACCACAGCCATTCAAGCACATTCACATACATAACCTTTCAAACCTATGTACATTAACAAGCAGTATTATTTTCTACCAGCCTTAACTAATCGGCTTGATAGTATCTTTACACCAATATAGTCATTGATTACATCAACTGGCTGGAATTTCACTCTTATATTGACTATTTACATCACACAGCAGAGTTTTTTAAGATCTGAATCAAATTCTTCATCCAGGTCTCGAAAATCTGGTACCTTTCCCTCAATATTAGGCATATACCTTTGTTGACAAAGACCTTTCCGTTCATAGAACAGCATGTACGCTGAGCTTGTATCAATTTGGGTCTCGGTCACTTCCTGAAAAATATTAAATTAAAAACCCAAACACAATTAAAATTAATTTAATTTGAAAGTTCAGGATGTTCTTTAAAAAATTTACACGTATAAAATATGCACCACTTGCACCAACAAGTAATGCAAAAACATTTTCCAAAGTGACATGCTCACAGCAATAGGAAGAAAACCACAAATTAAAAATTTAGATGTGCATATATTTAACAAATATGTATACTTAAATTACACCAGACTAGCATAAGTCCTTGACAGTTTTGTCTCAATAGAGAATACAAAATTAAATGGAGATGATAAATTTTATTTTGAATACAAAATTCCATTACAAGAACAGAATTTGAATGATAGTGTTTCACACTCCAGGTGAGCAAAAAAATGCACTTAGCAATCATATTTCTTTCAGCATTAAGTTTTATCTGACTCTATCAATTAATTGAAACCTAATCATTCCCTATTTAGCTACCACAACCATATTGTTACTCTGTATGCCACAGGTCATCCAGGGAGCATCAGTGCCCTGGAAAGATGCATCAGCAGGGAAACCTCATTATAAGTACCAAAAATAAAATTGTCCATTTGAAGTGAATTTAAATTTTGTTGTTCATCACCATAATAAGAGTTATAAACAGCGAAGTATGAAAAATATGCATCGCATATTAACGGTTCTTCTGATGCTTCTGTTAAATGAGGGGTTTTCCTAATCAACCAAACTGAGAAACGCATACCAAACTGTCATGTTATTGCCATGAAAGTAACTTTTGTAATTTTCCATGATACGCTCAAACAGATGTAAGAGTGTTCCGTAGATCATTTACTTTGACTTACACCCCACCCAACTACTGATATGCCAATACTTGGCTAAGTGATTTAATCAGTTCAACAACCAAAGCCTCTTCTCACCGAAAATTTTTTTCGAAAGAAATCATTAATTGAGATTACGAAACAGAGCAACAAAAACACAATAGTTTTAATACGGAAAGAAGTAAAGTACTAAGTAGAAATTTCACATTTCTAATAAATTATGAAATTTCTACTTTGTATTTTATTTATTTACAAATTTAAACTTCTACAGTTACCTTCATTTCAAATTAAGAGCTCTACCTGTTCATATTTAACCAGTAAACAAAGTGTCATGATTTGAATTAGCTAATACTCATTGAAAAACATCAATTGTTACTCTAAATTAATCAAAAATAAAAATAAACCCAAAGAATGTGCATTAAAAATAAAATATATGCATAAGGTAAGACGTAAGTCATTAAGCTTTCAATGAATTTTTACTTTTAAGCTTTTTCATATTTAATTATTTATGATTATTTAAAAATATGAAATAAAGCTATTTAGCAATAGCTCCAATTAAAATGTTTAGGCTAACAGCTAAGAGGAGATATTCCTAATTATTTAAAAACATCGTGCATGAGAGAAAATGAAGTAATCCAAGATGAGATCCCCAGAGTCAGCATGAAATAAAATGGTAATATGGACTGAATTGAATTCATGGCTTGTTTTACAAAATAACATCCTTGATATATGATATTGACAAATCGATGATGACTTTCCATGACTTGCTGAAGCATAGAAATATTATAAAATTAGTGAGTCTCACAGAACCATTGAAGAAATCTAGTCTGGTTTCTCTACTTGGTTGCTATAGTTATAACAAAAAACTGCTGGAAATTTTCAAATGTTAAGCAAGCTGGGTAAATTCACGCTGAGGGGAAATGATCTAATTTATAGATGGGGACATTGTTACTTGATAGAACTGGGAATGCCATTCAATTTTCCTAATTATTGACATGATTGATTTGATCAAAATATAACCATTAACAAGAAATTCATTCATATTAGTTCATATCTAACATGCAACATAAAGGATAATTTTACTTTCTTATATAAGTGCACAAAATTTCACTAGAAATTGGCATAGTCTTCTTCTGAAGTATATATGCATCAGAGGGTTATACATTTACAATGTACATGATGCAGCAATACGTTATTCACTTTACTGTTTCAAATAACAATTAAACATGCTTGACATGCATGCCCAATGATGTACAAAATGGCATAAGAATTAATTCCGTAGAACTTGGGTCATAAAAATAGTGAAATCTCAAATTTATATTTGAAGGGCTCAGTGAAAGCATAAAGGGTATTTTGATGCTCACACATTTATGAATTACATCTCTCATTAATATAATAAAATAACAAGGATAATCATCATTGTTTAGTCGAGAATATACAATAAATAATTCAGTTATTTCAATAAAATATTTGTTCTAAACATGCCCTACTTTATCATAATGTTACAAGGATAACACAGTAGTTAGCATAATTATTATAATATATATTACTTACTTTGCAACTGCTATCATTGTAACAGTACCATTTTCCATTTGGGTTGCAGGCATATGAAACATAATGTCCACCACCTAATTTGCCTGAGTGACACTGTAAAAAAAAATTTAATCTAAAATGACTAAATATCATTCATTATAATCATGCACTTGAATTTAGTTTACATCAACTGTTACTGTTATTAGGAACTAATAATATTATATTTTAACTTCTGGATAATGACGTCAGGTGGAGGTTGACTGCATTAGGCTCAAGGGATTTAAATATTCTTTTTATTGGCTTCATGCACATGAAATTAAAGCAGAGTTATCATTACTAAAAGCTAATGTAATATACTTATTGTGTCATTGTTAAACAATTTATAACCCTGAAAGATAATTTATAACATACAACCATATTAAAGTCATATTGTGAAACTTGACTCATCATGGCTTAGGTAATTTTAAGTGTTTGTGATAAAATTTTCACAAACTAAAGATACACACACTTCTGAGGATGTTTAATTAGTTACCTAACTAAGGATTATATTCTTTACATTAAAACTTAAAAATACTGAGGAAATTATTATAGGAAATGAAAAATTGCATTTTCTATGACAATAATTGTTGTCTGTATTGATTTGTTCATGTCAAACTTAATATTATTTTCTGTAAATGATACGACTAATACATTACAGCATGCATACTCTCAAATTTGGGCATAGTTTGTCCTTGAAGCATTGATGAAATGGTTGATTTCGTCATTTGAACTATAAAATAATTATAATTCCAGGATTCATATTTACGTACTTAAGTTCATGCCTCAATCTTGTCCACTGACAATGACTGAATAATACCCTTTTAAGCGTAATCATTATTGAGACCTCCATTAACATCACTTTTTACATAATTGAGAAAGAATGTGGCATTTGGTATGCCTTGTGAAGTCAGAGCATTTTAAATATTCAATTGTTCCCGGCTAATCAGAGCATTTTATTTTGTGGACGGGCTGAATGCCTTCACCACCCCTGAGTGTCCCCAATGCCCTTCCTCACAGATCACGGGAGCATGCTGTCAAAGAGTGGCCATGTGTCCATGCTGTAGAAATTATATCAGGGTAGCCGTTTATTTTCTATATTCCAATTTCTGAATTTATCCTGATTTTCACAGCAGAAATGGTATTATTTTCCTGATACTTTTCATGAATAATACTGCCCCGCATCCAAATTATATTTAAATGTAGCCCAATCAATATTTAATTATACCTTTTGCTGAAAACATGGTACTGATTGTACAGCATTCATTATGGGTATTAAAACATCAGCAAAAATAAATTCATCCTATAGTTCTGGCTAGGTTAGATCTATTTTACCAAACATGTTTAATGGTTAAGATGATTCCAGAAGGATGTGACTTTTCTTGGCCGACACTGCCAATTATAGGAGGAGATAATTTTCCATAAAACCCCTCATTCAGAATAAATTTACAAGACATGACCTCTTCAAAATGCAGCGTATATTTCCTTATCTCATTTCACCGAGAGGGGTTATTCTCAATAAGATGTCTTAAGAGTCATAGGAAAATAAAATTCAATTTCTTGCCACTGTAATCCACGTTGCTATGATGCCAAAAAGCTGATGCTTACATAATAATAAATCTTCTTCATAAAAATAATCTCTGGATAGTTTGATCATCTTACTATGCCATAATACAAATTATACCCTTGTGCTCAAAAGTTAAAAAAAAATTTTTGTCCCATTTTTCTTATTCTGGCTCACTGTGCTTTGGTGAAGACAAAATGTCTCCCTCCCATAATCTGACAACTGTCATAAGATTTCTTATGTCAGTTGTGGTTATGGAAAGCATGGTGCCAGGCAAGCTGCATTAGTACTGAGACTTAGTTGAATAAGATTTTACACCATATCTCACATGGGAAAGTTTGTCCACACTTGCTTTTGCTCAAAAGCTAAAAATGAAAACCTATCACAACATTCAGCTTACTTTGATCCCCCACTGAATTTCCAATAAATAAATGCATTTTTGTTTCAGTATATCCCAAAGATTATAAAATAGAAATGCACTGTATTATGCTTTTTGAATATAATTACCACTATTCACACTTGGATAATAAAAAAGTATGTCTATATCTTTTTTTGCTACAAGCCACAATTATTTAAAATTTAAAAAAATCATATAAGTGTCAAGTAGTATCATGTTCATACCTAATTGTTGCACAATATTCTTTAAGGTTGGTACTATATGAAAAGGATAAATATTTTCAATAAGCTTAAAAATAACTTTTTTCAAAGGTTTCTGTGGTCTGGATTACCAGTCTGCGTGCTTCTTGGGTTTTCACCGCATTTGTTGACTTGGCCTGAGAACTGCTCTGACTGACTGATATCCACTACATAGCACATTGAAAAGAGACATCTGGCAACCGACCAAACAGAAGCTAGCAATGAGACAATGCAGTCAATATAAAGGTGCTGAGAATCGCAGCCATCGACCTTCAACCTGAAGATGCCAGCTGGAATGCTGACGAAACTGTTGTCAGTTCAAGTCAACAAACACAGTGAAAACCCAAGAAGCATGCAGAAATCATCTTAAAAATAACTTTTTCATGGCCCTTTAAAAATATCCTTGACTTTCTGTTCGATTCCCTGATTTTTTCAATTCATGATGATTTTCCTGACCTTTCCCGTATTTCCCCGTCACTGGTCACCCTGGAAACATTATCTAGTCACTAAAAAGCTAACACCACACACCTAAGGAAGTTTCACAATCATGGTGATTCTTGTAATTATACAGTTCCCTTGGAACCATAACTACCCTAAGAAACATTTTAATGATAGAATAAAAAAACCTCAAACAGCCAAATCTTTTCTCTGAAGAAGTACTTACTAAATATTTTCATGTTTGCAAATTCGACAAAATGATATTCATATATTACTTACCACAACAGCATAGAGGTTGTACTTTAGCTCAAATGGCTCAACACCTGGGAGAAGACTGTGCTGGTGGAAATCCTGCAGGGTGCCATCACCTACAGGGTGTGTTGCCAATGAAGTGGACCCTATCCTCCCTCTTGTCCCTCCCGCAAGACCGAGGCACCTCCCGAGGTCACCATTAGGTAACCGTTCAAGAACATCCACACCTTCTTCCTCCACATCCGGCTCACTACACTCCAAACCCTCATCCTCAACAGCCTCACCAATCAGTTCAACAGTGTCACTTAGCCTATCTCGGAACCTAGATGTCATGTCCCTGAGATCGTCAAATCCCAAACCATTGACTTTACCACTGATCCTACTGAAGGACGACCTAGACCGTATTACATTAGGGACACACTCTTGGTCCTCTACAGGAGAAGCAACACATGGGGATGAGGAAGAGGATGAAGAGTCCATGTCATTACGAGCCACTGCTTCAGACTTGGCCTTGTGAAGCTTCTGCTTTAACTCCTTCAAGCCCCTAAGCTCTAGGTACCGAATCACTGTCTGTCGAGGCACAGAAGCCAGATAAGCTGTTGGATCAAAGTTGGAGAAGGGGAAATTGACTACCTTCTGGGACTTAATCCACTTTCCATTTACAAACTGGAATCTTTTCAGGTGCACAATCTGAAATGAGAAAATAACTCTTGTTCAGGAGAGTACTTCTCTTCCCACATTGGCCTAAGATATTCTAAAAATGGATGGGAAAATTTTCAAAAAAAATGATTGCGATATAAATAAAAATTAGAATTAAAAAAATAATCAAAGTTTGATGGCAATCCAAAATACTGGTCGATTGCATACTGTTTTTCACATCTCATAATATAAGCTCTTCAACTACATTAAATAATTTTCCCTTCAAGCCTTAACAAAACTCTGAATAAAAAATGACACTACACATCATAATCTCCACGGTACAGTAATATTTATATTACAGAAGTTTTATCATTATTTTACAATAATCCTTGATTCAGAAACGCATATTCAAGGAATTTGCTAATGATTTAACTGGTTACCAATTCAAAGAACAAATGCAGAAATTGCAGCACTTTGTAAATTCAAAGTATGCAACTTCATTTAATGCAAACATTTTGGCAAAAATATATGCTAACAAATACTGATTACAATATGATATCACACATCTTGTAATTACCATGACTTCATGTTAAAGAGTTTCTCACAATTTTTTTCCACTGCTGAAATCAAAGGCAAATTTTTTGAGAGGGAAATGAAATAGAATTTTGAAGTACATCACTGAATGATATTTTTCTCACTGATGCTAAAAAAAATCTTTAATTTATCCAAAAATGGTTTTTTGAGCTGGTACCATGAATGTATGACTTGATGGGTTAACTTCACCATTAATTAAATAAGACAAACACATAAATCTTGGAAAGGTAAATGGTTGGAACGGGAACCTGCAAACAGTGTTAACCTACCCATTATGGAAGGGTACTATATATGGTTAAAAATTCAACATCCCATAAAAATAATAATTGGTCATATATTCTGCACTTCACAGCCTCAATGATTACCAAGTATGAAGGACAGAATACCACAGAAGAATTGAACATAGCTGCCAATTAAATGTATATCCAGGATGTAGAGAGTCATTACAGTCTGATCACAACATTTCAATAGGTATCACAATTTTTAAGGGATAAAAAAGCAAAAATATATAACACTTAAATTCTTACCAATATTGGAGGTAGCCTCCAAATCTGCAATGTTTTGCTAGCAAGCTGGTGGGTTCGGCACTGGGAGCAATAATATTTCTCATCCTCGCCAAGGTGTTCCTCTTTGGTAAATGCTTCTAAACAGAAATCAAGGTCGATAGGCTCCGACTGCTGTTGACGAGTCCTTGGCACACTTGAGTGCTCCATATACTCCTATAAGCAATACGTTGTATATTTAGCTTCCTCACAATGTCTTCACCTTAGAGTAATTTATACACCAAACAAAACTATAGCAAACATGACAAAAAAGGCCACAATGACTCCATCTATAACATTTCTATGAGTGATATGAATCATGCTGAGAAAAATATATTTCAACCAAAGGTTTTGCTACAGTAATGATGACCTTAAAGAAGTCTTATAAGGTAGTGAAAATAATAACATACTTTTATCAACACTGATTGGCATGCCCCTGTATAACAAGTAGCGCCAGAATTAAAATGACATATTGGGAAAGGAAGAATGAAACTAAAGAATTTAATTAATTGATGAAATGATTCATTACAATTCATTGAAAGTTACCCCAAAATTTAAAATTACAGGACTGTTAACAGCCAAAACTGGCAGGCATTTTTATTCTAATCAATTTATCATCACTGCAGAACAAAGAGAAGAAATTTGTATCATTTGTTCATGGAGGAAATAACATTTTTCAGATCTTCAACAAACTCAAGAGAGGCTCAAACCAGCAGCAAGGTATTTCATTACCCGCAGAAAGGTATCTGCAATCGAGATGCAACAAAACTGTGAAAAATGAAGCTAGACGAAGTCCTTGCACACAAATGACCACAAAAATTTCTAACCTTCTCAAGTGAGGTTTGATAGCGAAGATGAAGAGCTGTTGGATCCCAATCAATAGCCAAGTAATTGGTGCCGAAGTCAAGTATAGCATCAGAACACTGAATGCGGCAACCTCGGCAAAACCGATACCATGGACAAAGAGCACACAGCATCCCATTCTGTTGGACTGTTTTCAGCACAAATGGGAATTCATATCCCAGGCTGTCATCACTAATAAGGAAAAGATGTCAGGTGATTATAAGATATCTTGCAATATCATTTCCATAAACTCAATGGCTTAATTGACTCTTGAAATTTAAAATCTTAACTCAAAAACAGCACAGAATTTAGCCTTAATAATACACTTCAAAGACTTCTTATGACAGGATGAAAAAATTTTATCATTGAAAAATATGCTTAACCACTAATATTACAATCAAACATAACAGATACATAAAAGTTAGCATTGTTAGTACAAAGACATTATCCAGTAAAAGTAAAAAAAATTGATTCTTCTTTGATTTAATTTATACTTGAGATTGACACTAACTCTACCAAAGATATTTTACTGACCGTATTGTTACACGCTTAACTTTGTGGAAACTTTCCATATTGGAGAGAAATGGCAATTAACAATGAATATTTCCACTATAGTATTTTAATTCACATAATCCACGGTGTGTTGAAACCCAGGTCATAGTAGTAGTAGTAGTATTAAGGGAGGCGACCGACAGCTGAGGTCATTTGCGCCAAAGGGGATGGACAGGAAAGGATGAAGGGTGGAAAGAAACCCGGCATCGGCATTAGCCTACTCTTTATGAAAGGCACCAAGGGGTCCACAGCTTAACGTCCCATCCGACAGACAGAGTACTCACTCAAAGTGCCCTCCACAAAGCACCTCAAGTAGGGATCGAGATACTACTGAAAAATATTCAACACCGCTGGGATTTGAACCCGGGCTCTCAGGGTGGGAGAAGCCCCCGCACCATCTCGATCCCCACCCAGGTCGGGTAAATACAAATACTATCATGGAAGTTACAATTGCTAATTATCATTTCTCTCCAATATTTTACTAATTAGGAAATTGGAAGGCATTAAAAAATACTATGATTACTATCTATGAAACTAACTCCAACGACAAAAGAAACTCCTTTTTAGTGGTGCTAATGACTATCAAAACTTTTTGAGATCTTTTAAATAGATGACATAAGGCAATGATTACATCCTACAGTCAATACTCTGCATTGATGTATAATTTTGAAGGGGATACCTTATTTCAGCCATCCCCAAACAGCTATCATTTTCATATATTTGTAGAAATCCTATATTCAAAGATCAGAAATTTTATTTTGTAACTTATCAATTATTGCTGATACTTGGGAGTATAAGACACTATACTTTGGTTGCAAATTTTCAAACTCCCGAATATTGATGTTTTCAAAAACTAATGCTATGTGCGAATAATGTTAAAGAATATCATAATTTTTTTCAAACACACCACACTTATATTACAACATAATTAACTGGGTTTTAATGACAAATTTAAATTTCAGGAACTTGATGAAACTATCCCATGGGAAAAAATGGGATATAGGTCACGTATTACGGGATATGGGTCATTGAAAATGATGTGAAGTCATGAAATTACATGAAAAATTGTTATTAATACTTTTCTGGTTGATATCCTAATATCTATGCCATAAACTACCCACATAAATGGCTACACTACCCTGAATTTCATGGGAATGAGCTAATAATTGAGTATTTCACCCTCTTGAAATGAAATGAAATAATTTACTTTGTAATTTATTTCCTTTTTTGTATTTATTATTTAATTTATTTTATTTACTTTGTACTTTAATTTCATTTCAATATGTTATGCAAATTCCATAAAGTTACGCCTGAGACAACAAAAAAAAACATATTTTACCCTCAATGTTACTAAGAGAATTTAATATAGGATTCTTTTAGTGATTGATACCTATTGCTATCTTAAGATTCCACTGTAAAATATAAGATTTAGAAAATAATTTAAAAACTTAACTGAATAATTATAGCTTCTCATAGCATTTATTTTCCTAAATGGATAAATTTAATGAATAATATGAAAGTATTTAGAATAAATGAAACCACATTCATACTACCTTGATCAAAAATTTCCCGGAATTTATTCAGAAAATTAAAAATACAAGTTTATTCATCTAAATCTATATTGTCCCCTTCAAAGTAATCCCCATCGACTGCAACACACTTATGCCAGCGCTTGATCCAATCCTCGAAACATTTTTTATATTCGGTTTTCGGTATGTCCATCAGTGCTTCCTGCGATTTTTCCATTACTTCCTCTCGGCTGCTAAAACGCGTTCCCCGTAATGGTTTTTTAACTCGATTGAACAGAAAGAAGTCACAGGGAGCCAAATCAGGTGAATTCGGTGGCTGTTGGATGGTATTTGTTGCATTTTTCGTCAAAAAATTACGAATAATGATAGCACTGTGCGACGGTGCGTTATCATGGTGCAAAATCCACGAGTTTTCTGCCCACATTTCTGGTCTCTTTCGGCGAATTGCTTCACGCAAACGTCTCATAACGCCCAAATAATACTCTTTGTTTACTGTCTGGCCTTCTGGCAAAAATTCATGATGCACTACACCGTTGTAATCCATGAAAACCATCAGCATTGCCTTCTTTTTTGACTGAAAACGACGTGGTTTTTTTGGTCTCGGCTCATTTGGTGAACGCCATTCACTTGCCTGATGTCTGGATTGCGTGTCGTACTCATAAACCCACGTCTCGTCTCCAGTAATGATCCTTTTGATGAATGTGGGATCGGATTCAGCCTCGCAAATCATGTCTTTTGCGACGTCAACACGGTCTCTTTTTTGCATGAAATTGAGGTCTTTTGGAACCAACTTTGCTGCTACACGACGGAAACCCAAATCATTAACCACAATGTCTTGGGCGGATCCATAGGCAATGTTCAAGTCCTCCGCTATTTCTCTGATGGTTAATTTGCGGTTATTGACCAACATTTCTTTTACTTTATCAATTTTTTCACCGACTTTCGATGTCGATGGTCTGCCACTGCGTTCATCATCTTCGATTGACTCACGACCACTTCTGAACCGCTCGTGCCACTGGTAAACGACCGTTTTTTTTAGAGAATCGTTGCCGAAACACTTTTCCAACATTTCCAACGTCCGTGCGCCACTAAATCCGTTTTTTACGCAAAATTTAATACAAGTTCGTTGTTGCAAATTTAAATCCATTTCTGCAATTGTAAAAAATCGCCAACACACACAGAGATAGATGTACTCTTGGCTACGTAACTTTTGCAAATGTCAAGTTATGACACTAAGATTTAAAGGGAATATCAACAACAGATGTACCAATTTAACAAAAAAAACAGAACTCAAATCGGAACGATGGGAGCGCCACACGGTGGTTATTCCGGGAACTTTTTGATCAAGGTAGTATATATTCATTTTAAGCCATAATGTCAAGTTATATGATGTGCAATATATATAAAAGTTAAACCTTTATATTTGATGATAGTCTAAAGAACAGGCTTTACAGAAAGAACACTATTTACCAATCCTGAGCATGATTAGGGGCACCAGATGCTTCTGATGGTGGTAGTGGAGAGACGAGCCTTGCAACTTGAAGCCAAACAGCCTGATACAAATCTTGATGGGTGGTCATTTCCCCACATGGTACAATTAATGGGAGTCCAAACAGACTTGGCTTTGTTTTTTGTGAGGACAGAAAGTACACCTCTTGCCGAATCTGAAAAAATGAGGATTGAAAATAAAATTATTAAAACAGGTTAGTGCATGTAACAATAAAAAAATGTCTGATACACCGTGAAGAAAGCTTAGGTCGTAGATTCATTAATTTTCACTTCATGACCTCAGGAGACAACAGAGAATACCCTTGAAAATCTGCTGAAAAAAATGGATGAATGATTGATTAATAAATATCCAGACATTTGACCAGATATATGCAAAGCTTGCTTGGTAAAGGTACTTATCACAAAATCAATTGATAGTACTATCATAGTCACTGAGAGGAGAGCAATTACTTTCATTGAATAACATTTATTGAATTATTTTTATACAAAAGCCTAAAGCTATCACAAATCTGTTCAAGGAGTAAACGTTAAATCCCTACTGTGCATCACTACCCTTGAGTCTAGTTATAGAATCTTAAATTTTATTTAAAAAATCAACAACAATTAATACTCTAGGTGCAAAAACATAAATATTTACTACTATGCAGTTCTATGCAAAATTATATTTGAGTTTTACTTTCTTTTAAGGATTCAATCCAAAAAGTTTAAATTCGCTTGCATAGATGACTCCAAAAATTATGAATTAATTTAAGCAAGTACAGAAGTCATCCATAACTCTTTATTTGTGGACCCAAACACACCCACTTAATCACACAAATATTTTTGAAACATATATCTTGATCAAAGAGACTTTCCAATAAATGGAGGGGGGTGTATTTTTCTCCAAGATCAATAATATAAAAACACACTGTCAAGCAATCTTCAGCCAGCTTTCTGCCCTTACCCTGTTCTGTCTTCAGTACTTAGGATTTAGATGGCAAATTATGAAAAAATTCTTTTAATGTCTACTGAATATACATTGCCATGGAAAAAGCTAAATTAAGTAAAAGTATGGTCATTAATTCCCAATAAAGATATGTGAAATGCATTAGATTCCTTTCAAGTGTAAATTATTTCTTTGTGCATCAAGTGAAGGCTGTATAAACACCATGAAATAATCACCCATATGTTCTGCTGAAAAGTTAAGACATTTTTGCTGCACAAGTGATTTTCAAAATATTCTTCCCCACCAATTAACCCTTCACCTTGGGCCATCCTCCTGTGACATCCCTTGGTTACTCTAATAAAGCATGAACAATTTTTTTTAAAGAAAAAAAATTTCACCCAAAAAATAATCTTACCTCACAACCCTTATGAAGTGAAAAATAAATTGTTCTCACAACATTTCACATTCTGTTTTGATTCACTCGGGGAAAGGTGTGTGCTAAAATCATTGAATGGGGTAAATGACAAATGGAGAGAGGTTAACTGATGTAAAATGCCAAGTCATAGCGTTCTCTCACTCATTCTGGCCCAGGAAGGGTTTTGAAGGGAATACTTTTTCAGTGGAAAACATTGCGCATTAAGTCTATGTCACAAATAAGTACGACCATAATTTTGGTCAACTTTTAACTACAATTATCTCTCATTTTGATTGCCATTTGCAGAGAAAGCGAGAGAATAGAGAGAGGGAGCAACAGAGTGTACATCAAAGTAATACACATAGCTAAAATTCAAATGTAACACAGTCATATTCAGCTAGCCCTTGACTCAAAAAATTTTAATTTATGGAAATGAACAGGATTAATTATGCATACCAATAAGGGAGAGAATGCATTCAGGACGTGCATTGGTTGATTCTCTCTAAAGATGAAACTTAAAATATGTTCACCCAGCAGATCAGGGCAAATC
Organism: Hetaerina americana; assembly: GCF_022747635.1. Lineage (NCBI taxonomy): Eukaryota > Metazoa > Arthropoda > Insecta > Odonata > Calopterygidae > Hetaerina > Hetaerina americana. The sequence goes on along the minus strand of NW_027287095.1, from coordinate 70,116,699 downwards.
TTTGATTTGGTCGACGACTACTTGGCTTGAAGATAATTTTTAGGAACTAAATATGTTTTAAATATAAGTAAAGTCTGTGATAACTACTGAATCCAGCAATACTTGGTGTTAAAAATTAAATTATGTGAAGCAGGTATTTACCATCTTACGATGCAAGGCAATGATGAAACCCTGACCACTCTCTGCCCCAGGTAAAACACCACCAGGGAGTGTGTTTCCGATTCCACCGATGACGCTAGCATCTGAGGGGCTGCTTCCCAGGCTACTTCCCAGAGCAGTTGTGCTTCCGCTAATGCTACTCGAGTTACTCCCACTGCGCTGCTGAGGGAAATGACTGGTAGCAGCCGCAGTGGATGAAGAGGCAGAAGATGTAGTCGAGGATGCTGATGAGCAGGTTGCAGATCCTACTCCAGATGATGACTCAGGTGAGTCAATAGGCAACGCTGGTGATGACTGATTATCCATGAGGGTCAGCATGGAGAGAATATTATGAAATTTTCCCTCAATATTTTGCAACATATATTCAATGGAAAGATAATATATTTCCAATGATAACTTTGGAATCAATGAATATTACAGGATCATATTAATTAAATATATTATCAATAAATTTATATGAACTAAAAGATACATATTAATGTATTTACACTACATTTTTTTTAAAACTAAGGTGCTGGTTAGGTAAATTTTTAATATATTCTTATCTGGATGTGATTAGTAGAAAAAGTCATACTATATATACTAAGTCTATTATGTGCCTATTTCAAATTTGAAGTGAATCGTTCAGAATGACAAAGTTTAGCATAATACTTTAAGAAGCATACTAATCATTTCGTTTATAAAAATAACCTCTCTTCTAATAGAAAATGTTGGTGGAAAATAACTTGGAAAGGAGCGGCATAAATCACTTATACAATTTTGAAAAAGGTGAATCTATGACCAATTACTAATTCCAACCAATTTCCCCTGTATACTACTTGAAGTTTAATGATATTTGTGCCTCCTTTTCCTGACACCTAATGTTAATTAATGTAAAATTGGGAATCACGCATAATTTAAAACTGAAAATCAAAATGTACAGAAACATAAAATGCCACCAAAATTGGACGTTACCCTATTGTGCTGCAGACATTACCAAATACAATGAGTGACCTGATGTACCAAAATACCATCAATTGGCTACGAACTCCCATATTAGGTAGTAAGTAAATTCCCAAGAATAGAAACATAAAACAGGAAAAAAAGAGAATTTTATATGCTAGGGAAACCAAATGAGCATTTGTCAAAACTTTTGACAAACATTTGTCAAAAATATTCACTAAGGCTCTGAGGACAAACACATATACCTTTTATATTAATTAGTTCTAGAGTATTGGCAGACAATGTGCCACAAAAATCGAAACTTGAAATTGAAAAAGAATAAATGATATATAATAAACAAGGGTGAAAACACTTAATCCGATTTATTACCAATAGCTAATGAAAGGCTTGAGCTATAGTCATTTATCTTAAGAATGGATGCAGCACATTTATGAATACATTATCAACATTAACCCAATATCTCAAGGAGAACTTTAAAAATAGAGATCAAAATTTAGGAATTTTTACGGGGTATTTTTATACAGGAATTCAAAACTTCTGTTAATAAAAGGTTGATTTTTTGAGCTTATTGTCAATATGATTTCAATTATAGGCAAATATTAACAGTAAAAATATTGATGAATAAACATTTCAACTGCAATGTCTTCAAATTTAGTTCACCAACTATGGCAAGACAGCTCCCTTTTACCTGGAACAGATTTGCACTTTGAGCTCTGCTTGAGTGGAAATGGTACTCTTATTGCACCATTTATTCATCAATTTCTCAATCATTTTCCTAACCATTAAATCAGAACCCACAAATATCTTCATTTTACTGAATAACTATATATTTTAAATATAAAATCTGAAATATTCAATTTTTCATATATCTGACAAACATTTTTCTAGGACATTAATTATTCAAGGAACATGATAGTCCAGGGATAGAGACTGGACTACTGACCAGAGGGCTCAAGTTCAATTCCCATGTCTCTCAGGGCACCCTCAGCTTAATCCGGGCTGTGTGATTTTTTGGGTTTCAGAACTTCCTGGGAAACTCTTGATGGCACAGGGAAAGAATCTGGCCCCCCTACCTTGAGGTGTTAATTTTACCTGCCATTGGGCTAAATATTTGGTGAACTCAACCATCGCCTATCAAACCAACCTTTGGATTGATAACAGTGCTTATGCTTTTTTATGTTATTTTAATATATGTAGCTACAATTTCAGAGCTACTTAGTCAATATGGAATAAGGCTGAAAAATATGAGTTACAGTCATATCAATTAGGGTCCCTTAGTGTGTCAAACTATTTCATCAAGATGGTTCTACTTTCTACAGGCATTGTGAATTTTTATTTAATGATGGGTAACTTTTACAAAACACATAAAAAGTCACATTGGCATCATTATCAGGTGATACAAAAGAAACAGCAACTCTTTTATATACTTTACAAGGATGGGAGGCGAAAATAGGGCGGAAGAGGGGATGAAACTAAAGAGAGAGTAGTGGGTCCACTACATACTGCAGCAAGGATGGGAGCAAACAGTGGGATACAAGTTATCATTCCAATTTATCGATTCTTTTATCAATGCGACAGATGACATTCCCTAATAGTAGTATTGAGCCCCTTTTTTTCTTTATCGTAGGGGTCTGATCACTAGAATAAATTTGGTAAACTGCAATTTAGTTTCTCATTTAGCCATGAGTGAATGTATTTAACTAGGTTGATAACCATTGCTATGTCGATGAGATGGATCTCCTGAGCAAAGGGTTAAAGAATACTTTACATTTTCCTTTTTCTCCTCTTGATATAGAACATTTGGCAGTTGACTGAGATGTTGGCTTCAAACAAAACGAGTTCCTATCTAAATCATTTGGTGGCTTATGAATTTAGGGACATATATCCTCTAGTAAATGACCCACCTTGCATAGATCCCATTACAGTGCCTAAGAAAATCAATTCTATCACGAGGCAAATTAAATCTGAGGGGCTCACTTTTCAAAAAGCAGACTAAAGGAACTGCATAGTCATTAGAAACCATAAGGATGATCTACATAAGTGCCAAGATTTCATTAATTACACTGATGTGATGGCCTTATTCAAATACCCAAGCACCAGATTACAGTATGCCAAAAAAGATGCACTCTGCATCTCTGAAAACTTACTCTCCTCCAACTATTTTTTGTTACCATTGCAGTTACTTCAGCCTAACCTAATGACGATGCTAATGCATTGCAACCTGGGTCAAGTGACTTTTTACTTGTGCTTTATAAAGTTACCTATCATTAAATTGAAATGGATAACCCCAAAATTTTGAAGGAGTGAGTTTTATCTACAGAGAATTTTAACTCATAATTTGTTTGATAAGTAAGCTTGACCAAATTGAGCCTTTGCTAGAGTGGTAAATAACTAATTCCTTGTAAAAGATTGAATGGGTGTTAGCAATAGGAAATTAATACAATGCTGGTAAGGTGCAACAAAAATTATGTACCCTAACAGAGTGAAGCTCTTTAACTTTTAAGTATTCCTTTTTATTTTACAACCACTGCTCATTAGGATAACTATGGTCATATCATTTAGCATGGGTCATAATACACGTAGAGTAAAATTCTAAATCATAATTAAGGTCTTTGACTTGAAAAAGTATCATTTGTTTCAAAATTGTCCCAAAGACATTGCATGCCATTAAGCACTTAGGTAATGAAAAGTTAAGTGCATATATTAAGAAGGCCTTGCATTTCTGCTTTTCATCTAACTAAAAACTTTCCTGTACCCCAAACACATAACTTCTATGTGCTAAAAAAAAAGCCAACAAAGAAATAATATCAAGTATATAACAGGAAAGCCTCTGTGCAGACACTCTCACTAGCTAACACAGCCACAAAAAGGGCAAGAAATACTTTCCATAAATTTCATCCAACAGTGATATCAATAGATACCTCTAAATAAGGATCACTTTCAATAATGGCTGCAGCCAGTCAGTTGTCACCTTCATTTCCCCCCAATAGATCCCATTACTGATCAGTCAGAGGGTAATGGGATCAATGAGGTATGAAGGGCTGTTAGCTTATTAATTTAAAAATTAACAGTCAGGGAGATCCCTATAATGGAGCTACAGCTCATGAACCAGTAAGTGGACTTGTGGATGACTGAAGTAATTCTCAAATCTAAATAAGATGTCCTCAAATTATTTTGCCAATTTTATGCGTTTGTAAAGAATGATAAAAATATTCACAGCCTTAAAATATTGAGGGAAAGAAAAATAAATTCAGAATTGTAGCCTCTAGAGGCAGCGGAGGCAGGAGATAAGGTTACAATACCCCACAGAAGAGGGATGAACACTGAAAACTGATTAGGATGTCAAGTGCCAAGTCTCCTCTCAAAGCAATTTCCAGGCACCACCCAAAATGCTTCCATGAGTTTTCAATGACTGTGCCAGTGATTTTTTTACCTAGGGTTCTCCTATATCTCTCCAGATGGTATGGCGTGAAACATAAAGAGAGCATTGCAATGAACTTTGTCTGAAGCTTGATGCCTACTCTTCTATAATGCCTGACAATGAATTGTAAAATGCATTTCCCCTCGAGAGAAAAACTTGTTGGGCAGATTCCAGACAGCAAAATAAATGCAGCACACCCAGTGTTTGCAGTAGATTTGTTTTTAAACTACTCAAATGGCAGAATCATTATTGCAATATGAACTTATTCTACAAAAATCTATAACACTTAAATGAAACTTCTCAAACCTAAATCAGATCCCTACCACTTAATAACTTGCAGTGAAATATATGTAAAAATTTACAAAATAGTAGAAGAACTTAGCCTGATATGACCACGATTGACAAATAAGCTTTTTATGGGCTTATAATTCCTTTACATTTTTATGACAACGATTTTTATTTGCCCATGCTTTAGGTTTAATTTTTGACAACTTTCTTCTTTTACAGGCACATTGCAATTGAGATAGACTTTACAACCGCCATTTTTCATGGAAAAAACATGGACGGAGGAAAATGTACTTCATTATCAAAATAGGGGGAGTTATGTTGGATTCGGAGAAATAAAGGACACTCATACAAAAATTGGCATAGAAAACAAGCTGTTATACATAAGTTTGGTGTCAATGGATGGTTCCCTTATATGAAAATGCAAAAATTTTCAAAAATTTCATCATTTTCAAACCCAAAACCAGTTTTCATTTAAATCTATTATCATTATCACACTGCCCAATCATGGGAAGCCTATCTTTTAATGGGTAGGTCCTGAAATGTCCTTGAAAATGACTTAGCCATGCCATGGACTTCTGAGTAATTCCTCCCAGCCTCAGCCTTGTCCTAAATTACATATTTCCTTCTTCAATTCTTTATACTTTTTGCCCTCATTCACGCATACCTTATAATGCCTTACCTCTACAATCATCAACCCTCCTCACCTAACAATCTCCCTTCTATCTACCTTCTATTCTTTTAATAGATTCCAAGATCTCCTCTGTTCCCTTTTTGTCCCTTCCTCTCATTTCCACAATGTAAAACTTCCATCAGTTATTCTCTCTATTCGATTTATATACTCCAAATTTCTCCTCAAACATGTGAACGGGTCTTTCCAATGGGTTAATCTAACTAAGATAAAAGCTGAAGTGACAGAAGTGAAGTGACAGTAACATATTAGTGGCATGGATACGTGTAGAGTCTTCAATGTCACAGTACATTCTCCACATAAACTTCTTGTGTGTAAGCCCACTTGGAAACTAATTTTAATACAAAAGCAAAAATGGTCAGTTGGTTGAATTTTAGCGGCAGAATCAAGAGATTTAGTGATGGCTTCAGAAATTTCAAGATAAAAATTAGTTTCCAAAATGCCAACCTTAATATGAACTAAACCTCAGAGAAATTACAATGGAAGTTCAGTCACTGGAACCAGAATACTCCAGAGGTGTACAGCAAAATACTCCAGGGTGGAAGACAGATAATGCCACATTACCATTTATCCTCCAACACAACATATTCATCTCTCTCCATAAAATGTGAATGCTCCGAATGAAAAATATGAGGAGGGTATTTCTAACAAGGAAAGGACATAAAAAATGCACCAGATTGGCTTCACTCGTCTCACCTAGTGCTATATCTGGACACCTAACTACTCCATCATATCAATTCACATTTTATTTTGGGTTTTGGGTTAAAGAGAATGAACCATGCTAGATGAGCGTTGTCCACTTGGAAGCAGTGATATAGAATTTTTATAGATTGAAATAATGTATGCTCTGAATAAAAGCAACACAAAAGAAGACAAAGCATTTCAAATCTGTTAGAAAACATGGCTTTGGGGCCTCTGAAGAACACAAACTCAATGATACAGACTATACTTTCTTTTTAGACATCAATTGATGAGTTTACTTGAGATATCAAAGATATAATCCCCATAACAAGCCCCACACCAGAAAGCCAAACCAAACAATTTCCACAAAATAAGATAAATGTAATTTTTGTCGTTTTCTTTTTGCATGATTCATGACCACAAGGAAAGCTGGAAGAAGCACAAAACAATTGCCCTTCTGCGGAGTTGTTAGTTCCTCTTTCTTTCATAGCCATTCTAAAAACCTCTGGCAGATTACCCTCAAGGGATTTTCATTATACAGTGAATTACAGATATCACACTGCCACAATAAACTAGCAAAACATTTGCAAGATTATTATGGCATTATTTTATTATGAATTACTGCTCGAGTATTCCATTCCAACTTTTCATTTTTTCTCATAAACTGAAACACTGTTTGGCAACCAAGATGGTTCAATGTACCAAGATGCGTCATATTTATAAATAAAAATGTTGTTTAATCACCACAGTTGTTTCTTAATATATTCATAAAATATATGATTTTACTATATTGTGAATGGAATGCTTTAGATACTGCAATAGGATTTTAAACATTAAAAAATTAATTGAAGTTTGTCTAAGCTTTGATCAACAAATAATGAAAATGCTAAAATGTAAACACAGGATAGATACAACAAGTCTTAGAGAATAGTGTAATGAGTTTTACTTACTTTAGGAATGTACAATTAAAAGATGAAACAAACATAAAAATAAGATTGTATGAATTACCAAATTCCGAATTTATGTACAGCCAAATATTAAAGAGTAGCATCTAGTGAGTGACCCACCATTAGTCAAGTTCTTAGAAAGCTTTTCCCCACTAATAATAAGACCTTCACCTCCCACTACATTGAAGTCTAATTACACATGAATTACAAGTGATTTCAAAATATGTAAGTTTACAGCTGTTATATTTACTCAAGAAGAGAATCTAAGGGAGCAATATGAAATGGAGCATGATAACAAAGACCACAGGCCAGACCACAAAACAGAGCGTCCAAACCAAGTTTCAAAAGGATTTTTTCACCAGAATATGAGTAAAATAATCTACAAACTGGTACTACTTGCACTACACTTACACAATATATTAAGCATAATTGTAAAAATATACATTAAAGTAATTGCAAACATATTAGTGATTATTATGAAATGTTAATAAACAAACCAAACTATTAAAAAAAACACTTAAATGTGAGAAAATAAACAACCCAAACACATTGAAACCAAATAAAGGTTTATTGAAGTAAAGCAAGTGATATGAAAATACATGTGCTACTCCATTCATGTGAGTGCAGCATAATTGAAGAAGTTGCTACACACTACTATCAATTACCTAAACCAGCAGCAAAGTGGACTTATGACTTACTTGTGCCAAATGGTATAGTAACACATTAAACTCAGAATAATTGCACATAATAATTTAGATAAGTAGTTTCCACCATTTACAGGGGTTTAGGTTGGCTAGTGATTTCACATTAATGATAGATGTGGAAAATGTGAATAAAGAGAAAGCTCATCACAATTACAAGTAGTGCCCAGTCAAACACTAACTTATGACAGGCTAACCTGAATTTTCTGAATGAGTTTCAAACCCATCTTCATTTACCAACCATTCTGAAGCAGAATGAGATAAGCGTACATACATATATTGAAACCTAGCTTCCGATTCATTTTTTTTCTACTCTTATTTTAAGTTCCCCAAATACCGGAGTAACAAGATCAATCTTTTTCCATTCAATGCAGGTCATAGTTTACCTGGCTAGATGGCTAATGAAAATAATTATGGTTATGACTTAACATAATAAATAGACTGCTAGAAGTGCCTCATTTACAGTTACTGCATTTTACTAAGTGTAGTCTTTCTTTTCATAACAGTGTAATAAAGAAAGCTGTTGGTGGACGAAGAGGTGTCAATTATGGAATGCTGAGAAAGGAAAATGTTTTATTTCATTGAATGTACGGTACACTGTTTAGAAGACTAGTAAACTGAGAAGTAAAACATGAGTGAATTGAAACAAGAAACAATGGAATTTGGTCGATGCCTCCCTAATAAAAATATGGATTTAGCAAATGTAACTCTATAATTTGGTATATACCCATATTATCATTGTAATTTGAATACATGCTATCAATAAACACAAACTAAGTGGGTATATAAAGATTGTAGCACACAACAACAGTGTTCTGCATTCAAAGAGATCTGAATATTGAAGATGCTTTTTTTTCTCTTTAGACTAAACAAACTTCAATGTGAATTAATTATTTTAATACTGTAGCACAAAGTATATCGACCAGTGCTGCAGAGCATAGAAGCTGTCTGAAGTGCATAGAAGCTGTGGAACAATCATGACAACAATTCAAATTCATTTCAAAAATAAATCCAGCTTTTAGGTTCATGAAACTTAGCAGTTCTGTGCAGGCCTTTGATTAAATCTCCAAATAGAACATAAAATAATGTAATGTGAAAAGAATTTGCGTTTTACCTTTACAGAACTTTGTACTCGCATATTGTAACAGAGTAAATCAAAATACAGGCGTTCCTTTTTAACAATGAGTACCATGAGATTAAAAATATGTGAGTGTGACTAGGCACTAATACTTGAAAATATCAACTTATGCTTTAAAGTTTTTCGGCAAAAAATTTTGTTCTTACTGGGACTGTTATACAAAGTGATATAAGAAAAAATATATCTATCTACAAAAGGTTAAGTTTATATAATGTCTCGTTGCTATTTGCATTATCTATCTTCATATACTGTAAAAACTCATGTAACTCCTGCATCATATCATTATTCATTGAATTGGATTCATTAAAATTCATCATTTACCATTCATCAGTCATTAAATTAAGGAAAAGGAAAATACTTTAGCATTGGCGCGTTTGTTACATTTTGATGAAAGCTAACATATTCATTTAAGCATAGGGGTAACAGGCTATGAATTTACTCCTTCATACTGATTGATATTCTTTTAAAAAGATTGAAAGATAAAAAAGCACATCAAGCAGAAGCTAAGAATGAGATTCATTTACCTCTTAATTCTATATAACTGATAATTTTTTCACTTTTAGTGCTTGGTAAATTCTATTCACTTCATCTATTAAATATTGACTGATGAATCGAGAAATCACATTGTGCCAGTCCTGTCCAGTTTTAAATTACCCAATGATATAGAATTAATGCGTGATTTTGGAATCAAACAAATTGTGATTCAGGCAAAATGGCACATTCTAACCAATTGCTATTGAGGGGGTCTTTTATCAGCAACTCATGCCATACCTCACTCGGATAAGACTAGCATTTTACATAAAAAATTAAATATAACGGCATGAAAACTATAATTTACTTTCTTGAGAAAGAGAGTGAAAAATACGTACACATGTGAAACAGATTTCGGATGCAAAAAATATTTTATAAGCATATTTTGATGCTTCATAAATTTCTTAATGGCCAAAATTATTACGTAATAAAATCTATAATCACTACGGATGATAATATGCAAACAAATGCAATAAATGTAATTAAATAAGTCCTCCAAATGAAAAACTTAAAAAAAAACCTTTTTAAAGAGAGGTATGAATTTTCTTCTAATAGAACAGTCAGCTTCTACTTGATATGCTTTTTTTACCTTTCAATCTATTTAAAACAATATAAATCAACATTAAAAAGCATTCATTTGCTAAACTCATGTCAGCCAACAGCTATGGTGTTTTTCCAGATGATTTCAAAATCATTACTCCCACCAGAAAACAAAACAACTTTTTTATATAGTGATTAAAATCTGCCATAATATCCAATTTACTTTAAAAATTAATTAATAAAACAATATAAATAAGAGAGATGTAAAAATATAGCAACAACAAAAACATGGAAAAAAGATGAAATAAAAATCACTTTATCATCTTGGAGAAGTAGGGAAATTTTTACATAAATTTGGGATTTAAAAATGTAACATATGGTTCTTGATGCCTCAACGACTGATCAAAATCATAAAAAATTCATAAAATTCAAGGGTCAAGTAAATTCTGGGTAGGTAAATTTGCAGTTACCCTATATTTATTTTCAGAAATAGCCACGGTCCTGGGAGTACACTATGCCACAAATGAAAAACGACAAGAGAAAGATGATACTCGCTGGATGTGAACAGAGATGCGTATTCTCCCCAATAACCTCATGCTACATCCCTTGGCCCAAGAGGCAAAATAATAGGGTGCCAGAAGAAGACTCACTGCATTCAACAGATTCAGGCAAGATGTAGTGGAAGATCATCATTATGAGAAAAAAAATTACACTTTTCCACGAGTTTATTAGTAATGTACTATGAGTTTCGGTTCAAAGTTCACTCATCTTCACTCTGTGAACTGAAATGCATAGTACGTTACTAATAAACTTGTGGAAAAGTGCAAATTTGTTTCCTCATAAGACTCATTTCCCCTGGTAACTACCAAAAAGGATAGAGATATAGATGAATTCATAGCTGACGGCACTAGCACAGTAGGCCTATTTTGGAAGGAATATCCTAAGATATTACAATAGGGGAAGGGGAAGATGGGGTATTCAAATCCCATCCAGGAAAGGGAATTTTTCCATACTTTTCATTCAAATGGGGGAAACTGACAGCAAGGAGCAAGTGTAACGGATAAGAACCAATCAAGTAAGAAGTGAATGGCCTCATGCCCCAGTGAGATATTCAAGGATGCCTAGTTGGTACACCTGCCAGTCACTTCTCCTTGTCCCCTATATCCCTCCTTTCTATCTTACACCCACTTTCTCCATTTCCATAAATATCAGCATGTCTCAATCATTGAAGCCATCTATCACTGAGAGACCTGAATTTGTGTAAGGTGTGCAACATTGTTCTCGGCAGAGAATTTATAGGAAAAAACCTGTGAGTGATACCTGGTTTTATATGGCATTAAGAATCAATTACTTAAATTAAAATAAGTTAATGGAACGTGAAAAGCTGTCATGCAACTGTTGAGTGCCTTTTGAGGTATGCTGACCATCAAAAACAATTAGCTACCTTCAATGATGCTATTTGTGTTTATTGGTGACCAATCAAATGACTACCAGGAATAAAATATTCCAAACAAAATATTTTTCAAACCTAATAATGTTTTTTATTACAAAACATCATTTTTCATAAGGATTTTTATTTTTTTCAATACAACTATTTTATGGACTAAAATACATGCCATTAAGAACAAATCAAGATGAACCCTCAATGTGAATGCAGTATAATTTCAGTGAGATAAGTGGGGATTTTTATTAAAAAAGGAGCCAGAAATTTCCTTTCTACTCTAAATTGTATTGCTAAGAGAAAATACTAATCAACCAAAGACATTTTTTATATTTTTAAAAGAATTTTTCTATTTTTGGTTATTACTCAAGATCACCCTGTCCATGTTTTCATTGATATTTGTCCCAAAATCCCATTAGGAGTTTCACAAAAAATTGTGTATTTTTACAAAATTTACAAAATAAAACCATAAGCATTACTCTAATCCCTCACTATTAAGTATGGGTGCCCCCAGTTAAAAAAATATCACAGCACCCAAATTAACATCACATTTTATCCCACAACAAGGAACTATCACCACACTAACTACAACTAATTCATGAACTATAATTATTAGGCCTGCACCTCAGAAAATAACAAAGTGAATTTAGATTTTTATGTAATCCATGCTATTCTAACTACAGAAGTACTTTACCTTAAAGCACAAGATTGCAGGCATGCAGAAACTGTGGTGCCATCTTACCTCAGGAGTAACACCATCAGATAATAGGGACTGGTCAATCTCCTGAACTCTTATGATTCCCTGTCCAGCATTCACAGCAGGTGCACCTGCAGTGAATGGCAAGTACTATTGCAATGTGTACACAGTCACGAGATAAAGATTAGCATTTAAATCAAAAATATAATACAAGTAGAGAAATAATCAAGGCATAATAATGTTTTTGTTTTATCCTATTGAAAGACTCATGTAGGACTGATTTCAACTCTCCTTAATTACTCTTCACTGAACTTGGGCATACTTTAAAGTGCTACACTAATTTTATAAAGGATAATACATTTTAAAGTAAAATACAATAAGTTCACAACAAGATATAGGTTCTCTATAAGTAACAATTCATTTGAAAATTTCCACCTGATAACTGTAACATTGAAACAAGAAGATACACACAGGGGTTTTTCAGTGACAAAATATAAAAAAAAAGAAAATTGAACAAGTACTAGGCTTTGTAAATCAAGATATAATGTTGTTAGGAGAAATTTACAGAAGGTAAGTAAGTGCATTTATTCAAGTGAGTATATTGAGAGGCAATGTAATGCTGAAGGTGGTGCTATGGGAGGAATAATGGGTAATTGAGGTAAGGGGAGGAAAGTAATAGACACATTGAATGAAATGAAGGTAGGTAGGAATAATGTGGAATTGAAAAATAATTTATTGTAGTGTAGGTTTAATGGTGGTTAGTGCAATATTAGGAGAAGCTTCAAAGTTTAACAGAGATTAGCCCCTGTGTCCATCAACAGAGCTACCTCAACCATTGGATTATGTGGGTTGTTCAATAAGTCTTTAGGAAAAAATAGAAAAGCAAATTATCTTGGGTAGATTTTTTTTATTCTTCAACATAATCTCCTTTAGCATGATGCACTTTTCCCAGCGTTTCTCAAACTTTTTTAAGCCACCCAAAATCGTGTTTTGGAAAGTCCTAAAAATAGGCATCTATGTCGGCAATGACTTCGTAGTTTGATATGAATCATTAACTGCTAACACATTTTTCTATGCTTGGAATGAAAATAAATAGGTTTCCAAATCTTGTTAGTAGGGTGGATGTTGTAATAATTCTAACTGCTCAATAATTTTTGGCATTGAAATCATGCAGGAGTGCACCCATGCATAGTCTTGATGGAAGAGAATTTCAATCTTTGCCAAACAAGTCTGGTTTTTCTTAATTTCCTCACTCAACCACTTCAATAATAATGAATAATACTCTCCATACATTGTTTGTCCTTTTGACAAGTAATCGATGCAGATGATTTGGCGGGCATCCCAAAGAACAGTAGCCATCACTTTATCGGCCGATTTCATTGTCTTCACCATGTTCAGAGGCGTATCATTTTTAGAAACCCGCTGTTTTGACTGTTCCTTTGTCTCCGAGTGTAGTAGTGTATCCATGTTTTGTCCACAGTTATGTATTGATGCAGAAACTCATCAGGATTGTGATGGAAAAGTGCTAAATCAACTTCCGAATAGCACTATTGCATTTATTCTCTACTGAGAACAAACACAGCACCAATCTTGCCAAGATTTTGTTCTCTCACAATTTTCCATGCAAAATTGAAAACAGTGTACCTTGTAATATGCCTGTGGCCTTAAATATTTCACAAACTTTGATTCAATGATCATTCAAAAAATGATCACACAATGTTCATTTGTGGACGTACGGCCCAGTTTAAACTAATTTACCGAACTGTAAACAGTTGCAAACGCAGGAGCTGATGTGCCATGAGCTTCATCCAAATTGGTTTTGATTTATTTTAGTATTAAGCCTTTTATACAGATGAATTTAATGATTGTACTAACCTCATTTATTTCCAATTTTCTAAATAAACAAAATTTTGTCGACATAATCAACTATGAAAATGAAATCACTTAATGGATATAGCTGAAACTAGAACGGCGGTCCAGCAAGAGATAAGGCTTACTAAAAGCAAACCTTTCCTGATACTATGAGGTGCCATCTCTTAGATTTTCCAAGGAATTATTGAATGACCCATGTACCATTAATAATAATAAACTGAAGTATAAAAATGAAAACTAAAGGATTACTTAGCACAAAATGTGCTTATCAAAAATACAGAAAGTATAAAATTATGCATTTCTCCTTCCTTCATGGTTGGTGGAACTTAATACAATACATAATTTGCTTTTTTATTTCGACCATTTAACATACCTAGTCTTCACTACCAATTAATGTAAAACAATGGGAATTTCATGCCAATCCTAACTACGTTGAGTTCTACCATGAAAAAGATTTTTACACTTTGAAATTGTTGCATTGTAATGAGGATCTTCAGGTTTAGGGTCCATAAAAAATTTTAAAATTGGACATAATTGGATATAATTTTTCAACTCTTTCCTATGAAAATGGCAAGCCAGTCTTTACATGAACATACCAAATTACTTGGGCTGGCACAAGATAGGTCAAGTTTATGAGAGACACAATCAATACCACAAGTGTTTTCATAGAGAGTGTAAAACAATGTTATGGATAAATTTAAGCATTACCTTGCTGCGACTGCTTCAACCGCTCATCATGCTCAGCTTGAAGCTGTGAATTCAACATATGACCTCCATTCTCCTGTTTAGAATTACAGAGTGATTCCATGACATCACTGCCAGAATTACTTCCAATGCTCTGTGGTTGAGCGACAGAGTTCATGCCCGTGGAACCCACCAGCTGTAAGTTGCGTGGCTGCACCGACCTCTGGATCTGGGTAAAAGTTTGAGCTTCTCTTGCTTGCGTGCGGTCCTCTTCAATTTGGCTCAGAGAGAGAGGCTGCTGCAGCTGAAGTGAGTTTAGTGCATGCAGAGGCAAAGAATTGGTTTGCGATGACTGTGACCCTGTACAATGAGGAAGTTCATAGGCATATAATGAACCTCCAACAAAAGTTTTGATCTTCTGGTCATCAGGTGGGGAACTCTGGAAATGTAAGCATGAAAGACATAAATTAGTCAGTTAAAATAATAAATATCACCATTCAAAGACTAAAATATGTTTACAATAAGTTGATGCCATTTTTTGGATAATATAAACAATTGCAATATAAACTTGCAATAAAAATTATATAGATCATGTAAGCAACCCTCAATTTATCTTCAGAGCAAAATTTATCACAAATTAATTACTCTCAGCCAAAGAAAATCTTTGGTAGAAAATGTATCCTTCTATGTACCTAGATAACTGATCCCTTTAAATAAATTTCTGCTTTATAAAAGGGACTAATTTTCTGTTCTTCAAATAATTTAAGACCAGTCAACAACAGATCATGAATTTACGGAGAATATTCCAGGATTATGGTGACCTTTTGAAGTGGGCCCTTCCTTAGCAAATAAAGCTGACCACCTCTTTTTAACAACTTTACCAAAGAAGACAATTAATGAAAAAAGAAGGAATTACATTGGTTTACCTATAGTTTTCATAAACAAAACACAAATTGGTTACAATCATACATATTAATGCATCTTGCTCTTGATAAAATGACATTTCACAAAGATGTACTTTCCATAAGGACAAATAAGATTTACTTCACCATTCATTTAATATGCACACAAGCCTTATAAAAAAACAAAACATTGAAAATAACACATACTTTAATCTGAGCACCAGCAACCTCAGCTAACTTCTGCCTGTGAGCTGGTATTCCGCATAATGGACTCAGGTGTTCTTTGATAGAGCTGTATTTTTCATCCATGTTTAACCTCAAACCATACATTATAGGCATTGAACCATCTAGCCTAACAACTGGAAAAAAGTGTAAGGAAAACATAATATTCAATTCCATTAGGATTCTCGCTAATATTTTCTATGTGCTGATTACATTAGGGTGACTATAAAATCCCCTATTTCAAAGTCAAGGATTTTTTTAGAGAAAAATTTAATTGTACACACTTTTGCCCAACAACCATCTTACTTGTCAATTTATTTAAACACCTCAGAGAAAAAAAATACCAGCTACTACTGTGTTTCAATATAATTCAACTAGGCAGGGATAATTTATCAATAAGCAATAACTGTTCAGGAAAAACCATTGTCCAGGAAATGCACATCACACGTTGTATAATAATCATGATTAAGCAAAAATACAAAGGATATCCAAATTTTCACCAATCGATCTACCTAACTATGTGATTCCTTGCAAACTTCTGCCCTTAGTATAGGAAAGCTGGCTGAAATATCTTGTGTAATTCCTTGGTGAATATTATCAGGGATTCAGTTAATAGCCATTAATGTTTAGAAACAAATAAGTACAATTTTTACTTGGAATACAAAGTATGCTAACCTAGTGAAAAAAAAGATTTAATTTTGCATTTTCAAACAAGTAGTGACAGTGCAGTGTCCAAGAATTTGAGCACTTTACCTCCTCTTTGATGCATACAGGCATTGTATGGTTTTAGCTCATGTATTTTTTCTACACAGTCCCCCCCTCACTTAGATATCTCTAGGTTTCATTAATTAATTTTTATTTTATCTCTTAAATCTAGGACCAATTTTATCCAAATACATTTTCAAGCTAATTGGATTTTAACTGAATACATTAGAGTTCAACCATCATCATGTTCTAAAATTTACTTAAATTAAAATATTGCTAAGTTTCTATAATGATTGAGCATAGATTGAAACAAGCAATGATTTTTTCAGCTTGAGAAGTGTAAATAAACACAGTAATTACAGATGAAAGAAAAACATACAGCCTTCGTAATAACGTCATTATCATAATGCCTATTCAAGCATTCAAGTAGTGCAGCCAGTGGGAAAACCATATTTGTTCTCCAATCAAATAATGGTATGATACCCGATGCTTTTCTCTTTTCTGCGCTATCAGCTCCTCCATCTCATGAGTCATCCTGTGCAATCTATCCTTTTCTGCCTCTCCTCCTATGAACTAAAGCATCTCTTCCTCTCTCTTTCATTGGTACTCATCATTTCACTAGGGCAACCTCTTTCATTTTCTAGTGCTTACTGTTAAGGCTAACCACTCTTATTTTCATTTATCCACCATTACGAATTTATTTCAATTCCCTCAAATAATGCAGCATTGTATTAGAGCGTGGAAATGCTTTGTACCATCAAAGAGATAGTGGAAATATGGCATTACATGTCTTTGTTCTGATAATATTGCTTTAGGGTAACAGAAATACAGATTTTGTTCACACATTTGATAGAAATCTAAAAATGTACTCATGTTTTCCAGGACATACAATAAAAACAAAATCATAAAAGTGACATGTTATTCAAAAATATGGCTTATTCAAAGGTATTTCAGCAAAATAATAAATAAATTATGAAAAATCCTTAAGTATAGACTATCACATGAAGTATATAAAGGAATCCATATTCTTTTTCTGACCCAAACTTAGGTTGCACCTTAATATAAGAATAAAAAGGTATTCTCTTTTTAGGAGATGCTGAATAAAATGCTTTTAATGCCTACCAAGATGTTTTATAAATATGAAATTATAAAATCATTTGATAATTCAAAAATAAGCAACATTACACAGTTGTTCAGGAGACAAATAATTCCTTCCACATAACCTATTAAAATATAGAGTTTTCGATTATGACAACCTAATTTATTTTTAAAGACATGAGAAAAACAAAAATGTATCTCACAGTTTTTCAATGACAACATTTGAAACTCCTACTGTGTGTGGTGCCTTTCCTAAACACCAAAATATTAATGCCTGGTAACTTGCAGAATAATTGGAAACAAAACCTATTACAAATTAAAGTAATGAAAGTTCTTTGAAATAAAAATATTTTCTCAAGTATGAGCGATGGTAGCAAATAAATATCTTCAAAGCATGATTTTTTAAATGGTGAAAATTCCACATAATTAACCTGATAAAAAAATTAAACCCCAAGAAACTAAAATTTTAAAAATTGGTGGCACAACAACCCCATTAAATGAATAATTAATAACACATTTTATAATTTCCCAGACAGTTTTGATTAAAACTTATAGGCCAAATTCAATGTTCTGCTCAACTCAAGTTAATGACACAGGCATGGCAGAAAGAGAGTAAGGAATAAGAGCAGTATTCAATTTGTATTGGTTCTCGTATTACAGCTGCACCAACATTATGTTGACTAGCTACGAAACCACAGAAGGTGAGACCTAGTATAACTTTAATAGATGCAACGTTTAAATTTGTAAGAAGTTTTTAGGAATTTACCTTTGCCAACTAACCATTACATATAAGTTTATGGGACTTTCTCTTTAGATGAAAATCAAAACTTTCAAGAATGTAATGCAGGCCTGGGTAATCTGGACTCCCAAATAATTGAGGCAAACTCTGGTGTGGTAATGCAGGTGGTTTATAAAGGTGTTGTGAGAGGCAAAACTACTATACCCCGCCAAAAAATGCTTTACTTGCAATTTTGTATGAATGTGGTTGAAATTAATTATAATACTTCAATAATGCATCAATATTCTAGGAGTACATATGAAATTATGAATCAACTGTCCCTATATGCAGCATAAATCATACATTCATTTAAATACAGCATGCTTTGCAAACATTTCATTTGAAATAAATAGTTAATTCTCTCCATAAAATTTCACAATCCTTAATCTACGTACATAATTAATTAAAATAGGATCTTCTGACAGAAACACTGAAAGAACCTTTGACTATAGTACCTGAGAAGGATGGTAGTAAAAGAAAACATGTAACTATGAGCATTAGGCAATGTGAAATTTTTGGAGAAATTAAGATGCCACATCATTGGCATTTGCTGAGAGTTTTGTATACCTTGACACTTTATCTGATCGGAAAAAAAGGCTAGGTTTAATCTGTATGCTCTTAGGTTTGAATTAAGTTCACAGAAAATAGACAGAAAATTATGAGGATACTGAAAGATGAGAGATAGGAAGTTGCCCTCAAGGGAAATGTGATCATGTGGGTACAAACGTGTGGCATTGACAAAACACTTGTCAAATACTTTAAAGCAAAGAATCTCACTGCAAGTAGTGGTTGGTTATGATGTTTTGACAAAGTTTGAGACAAAGATCTTTGTAATGGAAGTATAAAATGTCTTTCCAGAGATGGCATTGAACCTCATTTACAGAAAAATTGCCAGCACTAATGGCAGAATATTATTTACAGTGATCTCAAATATAAATGCAGATTAAATGGGGCAGTACTGAAGAGCTTTGACTGAATAATGCAAGCTTTACTAAACATATCTTAGTTCCTTCTATCTAGGTTCCTAGAAAAAGAATTGGTACAGAAAGTATGTCTACACTTCTTTGTGTTTATGCTAACCATAACCACAATGTGAAGATGTTAGCAAGGCAAAATATCAAAAACCTGGAAGTCTGAGGAGGATCGAGTACCTCTAAGTAGCCTAAAAAATTTTGGCAAATGTGGGGTATACCAGAGTTATGACATCACACTAGTTCCCCAATCATTTAATCACAAAAATGCAAAAAGAAAATCTCATTGTAATCTTCACCTGTCCACATCTTGTTTACTCCATTAACTATGTGGGTCATTCAATAACTCCTCAGAAAATCCAAGAGATGCCGCTTGTAGTATCAGAAAAGGTTAGCTTTTAGCAAGCCTCATCTCTCACTAGAATGCTCTTCAACTTTCAGCTATATCTATTAAGTGATTTCATTTTCATAGTCTATTGAAGTAACAAACTTCTGCTTATTTAGAAAAATGGATAAAAATGAGGTCAGTACCAGAAAAGGTTTGCTTTTAGCAAGCCTCATCTCTCACTAGAATGCTCTTCAACTTTCAGCTATATCTATTAAGTGATTTCATTTTCATAGTCTATTGAAGTAACAAACTTCTGCTTATTTAGAAAAATGGATAAAAATGAGGTCAGTACAATGATTTAACACATCTGTTTAAAAATCTGAATGCCAAAAGAAATTGAAGCTGATTTGGATGAAGTTGATGAGACAAGTGCTCCTGTGTTTGCTACAGTTTATAATGGGTAACGTGATTCAGTTTAAACATGGCCGTACATCAACTAATGATGAATATCATTTGGGATGTCCAGTGGAAGTGACTTCCCCAGAAATGAAAGACAAAATCCACCACATGAAAAAATGGTTCAGTGGAAAACAATCCACTGCGAATTAAGACGCCATCACCAACACAGATGCCTATATACAAAGCGAACGGTAACTACGGCCGTATAAATATAATGGGAAGAGTTCACCCCAGCCGTACTCTCTCAGCGTGATTATTTTGCCTTTATTATTATACGTGTGACTGACGGGCCACTGGCGCAGAGGGAACCTCTCCTAAGCCCTGATTGAAGGTGAGTGCCTGTGACTAGCAAGGATCAATGCTATATAGTACATCCGAGCTAGAGAGCGCGTGATCATTTTTCGTTTATTACATTTCTTAATTTTATTTCAATAAGTGTGATTGGTGGGCCCCTGACGCAGAGGGAAACCTCTCGTAAGCCCTGATAGAGTGAGAGTGTAAGCGACTAGCAAGGATCACTGCTGCATAGTACATCCAAGCTAGAGAATGCGTGATTAATTTTCACTTTTTTAGTATTCAAAAAATTAATTTTTTTTTTTTACTACGTGCGTTTGAGTGCTTGAGACTAGCATAGATCAATGCTGTATAGTATATCCAAGCTAGATAGTATGTGATTTATTTGCAGTCCTCCATTTCATTGTTCTAACCGTTTGCGGTATTTAAATATTTCAATTATTTTCAGTTTTCTGCTATATTTATTGTTAGTCTTATTTTCAGTTAATTATTTAATTTTATAATTTTTATCGATTTACTGTTTCTATTTTCTCCAATATCCCCCACCCATCCTTTGCCCATTTATAAGAGTACGGCTGGGGTGAACTCTTCCCATTACAGATGCCTATTTTGAGGACTTCCAAAATCCTACCTTATGGATGGCTTATAAAAGTTGGAGAAACTATGAGAAAGAGTGTATTGAACCAAAAGCCTTAATTATGTTAGAAAATAAAAATATCTGCCAATAATAATTTGTTTTTCTACATTTTCCTACGAATGTATTGAACAATCACATATATCCATCCATAGAAATATGAGTATCATGCACAGAAGTCTGCTAGTTTCACAAAAAAGTAGTGGAATTCAATAGCAATTCACCAAGTCAAGTTACTACACCAAAACAAATTAGCTGTAAGATTTGTTAATATTTTATGAACATCAACAAATTATAGTATGAGTAGGTACATTTCAGTGGCGCATAGTAACATTCAGGCATGCTAGAGTATATCAGCAACAGTGCACTGTATCATTATGACTCAAATTGCAAAATAAAACTAGCCCATTTTTTCTGAACTTAAGCTCTCATATATTCAAATAAAATTCTGATCAATTTGTAAGCTTAATGCATGACGATAGATAAAATATTTGAATAATACTATTTCCTACACAACACAACTGTTTTGTTCAAAGTTCTTAATGAATTATGAACAAATTTGTTTCAGGGGAAAATCAGTGACATATTA
Source organism: Hetaerina americana (assembly GCF_022747635.1). NCBI lineage: Eukaryota > Metazoa > Arthropoda > Insecta > Odonata > Calopterygidae > Hetaerina > Hetaerina americana. Next base: position 70,094,989 of record NW_027287095.1, on the reverse strand, counting down.
AGGTTTATTTCATATTTAAATAGATTGCTTTTAAACTAGGGGGTCTAATGGTTCATAGCAGGTAATTAGTATTCGTTGGCGATCAAATATGCAAAGTATAGCAAGAGAAAAAATTCCATGGGGTAGGGTGTGTCAAATTATGGTATCATATATGAATACAAAAAAAACGAAAGTATTACTATAATTTTTATTTAATTTGGGATAACCCATTAGATAACTCCATTTCCACCCTTGAGAATAAAATAAAACCAGATTGACATGTTCAACACGTAAAGAGTAAATTTCCTATGGAATTATGTCTTTGTGGTCTATGCAAAATGACTATCCAGAATATATTGAATGGATAAAAAAAAGATGATGCAGTGTAGGCAAATTTTAGTCTTTAATCATAATAATTATGGTGCAAAATTCCAACATTCCTATTTTAAAACTATTTTACCTCTCGAAAGAATCAAGACTTATGCAAACTGATGCACCTACATTTTGCAAGCTTTTGTAAGCAATCAAAATTACTTGTACATTCTCTGCTACTGAGAAGGTGGACAAAATTAAAAGCATATTCTTCTCAGCTATAGGACTAATTTCTAATATAAAAAAACACAAACATACCTATAACTTCCACGTGGATGTAACTCTCCATGGGTAATGGAAGAGAGAGGTAGTTGAATGGGTCAAACCTCACACTTTCATGACTACATACTTTACAAGTAACCTTAGACTTAAGTTGACCATGGAATAAGTCGACAATAATAGATTTATTCCTTAGTACATGATTTTCCCAGGCCTGCCAAGAGTAACAAAAATAATGTTAGTATTAGAGATAAAAGCATCACTCTTAAAAGGAAAAATTATTATTCATCAGGCCACAAAAATCCTTTCACAATTAAAGTCATTACATGGGTGAAAATATTTTCAAGGTATCATAAGCATTACTTCTTGAGCCACTACAACGTCTGGACGTCCTCCACTGTCCTTCAACTCAAGATAAGGTTTGTCATGAACTCTGTTAAGGTCCTCATGCAGTCCATCAAGTAAAAATGCTAGCAGTTCCTGAGAATCATGCTGCTGGAATCCATTAAACCTAGGAGCATATTTCCCAATAGTCCACTGAAAAAAAACCAAAGCTCTAAGACACATACAATTTGACTTATCAACATTGACATGGTAAGCCAAATTCTATTGTGAAATGTAAATGTGATAATTACATGATCAAGCTCATTGTGTAAACCAAGAGATACAAAAACTATTCCCCCTTGCAAAAGTTACTAAAAGATAAATCAAAGCAAATACTACCTTGATTCCCAGAGCGTATAAATGTTCACCAAAATTTCATCTTTCACATTTCACAAACCCTTGTCTCCAAACAATTTACTGTTTTGAGACAGAAGGGATATTTGCCTCCGTATACTGAGAAATTCATGAATTAAAACTGCATAAATTTGAATTAACCACTGGACTGAGCAAGACAGGAACTACCTATCACATTAGATTGCAGCAGAGATTTCAAGCATTTCTAATTTCACCTGGGATAATACATGAAACAAGGTTCAAGGGAGGGGGTCTAGCATTTTGCTACAGCTCGGCCCCAAGGAAAAATGGAGATGAAAACAAACAGTCTTTTTGCATAGTGTCACAACAGCTACCCATGAGGAGCCAAAACGTTGACCAACCATTTGCACTAAACAACCTCAAAGTCATTTAAACACTTCTCTTGATATTACAAATTCTAGCCATAAGTCCAAAGAAAATCTGATTTATCATTTTAAGTTTATCATCGGTTTTCACAAATACTGCCATTTTGAAAATGCTTAGTTAGTTTTTATCACAATTACTGTATTGACTGTATCATTGAAACTCACCCTCAGCTTTAATGGAGCAATTGTTTTCGCTGTACCACTCCAAATATCTCTTATTAAATCACCATACCTCTTTGCTATGTGCCCCTTCATGCCCAAAGGATTGGTCCTAATGAAAGAAAATAAATAATGATGAGACATCAAGAAAAACAACCAGTTCTACAATGGGATAAGAGAACACCAAAATCATTAAAATTAAAACCTACCTGTTCAATTCATAAAGATGCATATTTTCAGTAAAATACTGGGTTAGAGCTCTCGTGTTACTAACACACTGCAGTGCTGCATTCATAAAGCAAGTGTTCCCTAAATTATTAAGACCAGTAGCACCTTTTTCTGCAGGAGCTACAAATAGGAATCAGAACAGTTTGTCAAGGATTAAGAACTTATGCAAAATTACAAAAGTAAGAAATTGAACATAGTCAACAATTTAAAGCTGTTCCTCTTTTGTTAAGACAATAAATTCTTACCTTGTTTGCGCTTATCCTGTAGATTGGTAGCCAGAGATCCCATTTCTTCTGGCCATGTTAGATCTTTATTTCGAACCTCAATCAAAAGTTGATCCTCATCTTGGATGCCTAGTTCCTCCAATGTAGCTTCTTCTTCTTCAATTAGCAACATGTTGTTCTGCAATTCACAGGAAATAAAAATAAGATTAAAAACAAATATTAGCACCATAAGCTTGAAGGTAACTTAAGTCATGGAAAAAGGGTAACATCCAAGGTCCAAAGAGAGAAACCTTGTAAATGACTGACTATCTGGGGCACTAGTTAATCAATGGTTATCTCTAGCATGTCACAAAAATGCAAACAATCTATAAGGACATAGGAATGCTGGAAATTTTCATGGAAACGAAAAATTTGAAAAGTAAACAATCAGCATCAATGAGACTATTTTTACTTTTGACAGCAAACTATTTTGGACAAATACAGACTGCATTTACTACTACAGCTAAGACTATTTCATAACTCCTTAAGAATGACTGAAACATATCTCTATATATCACATTTTAATTTTTCTTTCTGATTTCAATATGAGCTTATTTTATTTTTAGCTCACTATAGGAGATCGACATGCAATTTGTGAATATTTTTTTATCATTTGAAATATTTCTACCAAGAATATTTTCATTGTTAAATACTTCATCCTTCCATTTATTGTCAGTAAGAAACTATGTGTGTCACACTATATCAACATGTTTACTGTAATATATCATGAAAGATCAACATGCTACCAATTGTTTGTATGATGAAATCTAATTATCGGCTATAAGTGAATTTTCTTTAACTCAAAAATTTCATAACTCATATCGTCTCTCAAACACTAAGTCACTTTGATCTACCATATTGAAGTTCAAATGTACCTAATGTCAGTATTGCTTTGAACAATGCTATGCAAAATGCATTTCTCAGCATGGAAAGTGCCAAATCACTTCATTAATTTTACAAAAAAGATATATTAGGCATCAATTGCTATCAAACATAGTTCAGTTTGCCAGTCACTTATTTACTTGTATTCCACTGCACCATCCTCTTAAAATTATTTATTCCAATTTTCAATATGCAAAAAAACTGTTTACTAGTTCAAGAAACATCGAATTTTACTTGCCTCATCTTTAAACAGCCATAATCTCATATCTTCTGGACGAATTTTTAGTCTGGAGCACAGGAAGTCATACACCTGTTTTATTGTGGACATGCAACTGAAAGCTGCAACATATGCCAAATACCGTTTTGGAGGTGTGGGCAAACCGGAGACATAAGCATACCCAGTTGTACCTATAATGTTGGAAATAATAAAGCAATTTTTAGCTGAGGAGATAATGTTATATATTTTCTACTATTAAAACAATAGAAGGTAACTTTGCAATTTTATATTTCCATTATAACTTTGCAAAATTTAATTCCTAGGTATATATAGAATGATATAAAAACAAATATCTCAATTTAAGGCACAGTCAACTCTTGAAAATCAGGGGAGATGATAAGAAGAGGGTGCAAAAATAATGAGAAAACATGGACAATCCAAATTTTCAATTAATTTTTTTTCGCATCAGAATTGATAAAATTATTATTATTTATTGTCTAATCTTTTATCCTTATATCCTATATTCCAGGTGTAGTTGAGTTTTCTTCCTTCTATTTGGATATCTATTCTTCACAGCTGGTCCAAATACTCACTGCATCTCCAAAGCTGCTTTCACTCATTGAAAGATATAAGTTTAAGTTTCAAGTCTAAGTTTGAAGGAGCACCGGAGATATATAAGGTCAGGATATTGTGAGAAAACAGAAAAAAGCCTCAATGGGACCACCTCTCTTTAAATGACACACAGCTGCTCAGTAGATGTAATAGCTATTGGGACTACCTAATGAAGGAGGTGATAGAAATCCATATGGAAGATAGAAAATTCAATCAGCCAACTGTGAAAACTGGTGCTCCACAAAATAAAAACAAAAGGAAAAAGAGCAAGAGAATTGGCAATGAATAATCAGAGAACACCTGGCACCAGCAAGGGCTGACAGTTCTTGACCTAGTCCTCTACATTCAGCGGGTGATGGCAGAATCAGCCATTACATCACATCACCCGATTAGCTAGCCTGAAGGAAGATGCACAAATACTTCACTAACAACTTAAAATTGTTTCTCCTTATTTTTTGACAATGAGAGCTGATAACAAGAGTGCTAATAATTGACAGTGTATTCTAAGGGTGAAAGGCACTAGACTAACTAAAGAGGCTGTAGACATGGCAAAAATCATATATTTCTGTAGTTAATCAATAAAAATATTCTTACTGAGAGCAGCAGCTCCATATCCTCCAACCATTCCAGACCATGCTGTTTGGGTGGCACGACCTTGGCTCTGCAATATAGTCTGTTGCTGTTGTTGCTGCTGATTTTGTGAGGCATGTTGCACTTGATGTCGTAACAAACGAACATTTAGTGGGTATAATTCTAAGTCCACTTGCTCACTATTCTTCCTCAGGATTACCTGTATAAATATTTTGAAAAATGTTTAACCACTTGGAAAGTTATTCAGGAGTACTTCAGTAAGAAGAAGAATAAAATTTCCATTAGGCGTCAATCAGCCTGTCAACCAACCTGTCTTGGGAGAGCAGGAGACCCATCATACCACTGATGAAGTGCTTTCCACAAGGAATCTGGAACCAGTTCAAAGTCTCGAGATCTCACCAGTATTGTATTCCTCTTCAATTTTCCTCCTTCTCCAGTCAATGTAATAACCTGAATTTAAAATCAAAAGCATTTAACTGGAATTATTACTCCATAAACAAATAAGGGAGCATTTATTCTCAATATTGATGCTGCCCACTAGTAAAATATGTTTTTCCATTACTATCTAGTAGTTTTATCTACCTGTTGTGAAAACAGAATAGATCGTGTTATTGCCTCGTTAAAAAATGCACACTCCTTTATGCATGGGCGATTACTCATTACTTTATTTTTAAACTGATAACATCTAATACATCCACTTTGGTTTATTGTTACTACTTTTGTGATTAGTTCTCACTGGCATCACCCTTCAAATATGCAACGATTTACATCTATATTTTTATACGTCATATATCACTTAGATCCGATAGAAATTCCACAACATGATACTCCACAGTGCCCTTAGAAGTATACTACAACAAATACTAGAAGTAATGTATTCATCTTGCAAAAGTTTTGTGTGGATGAGCCATTAAGACACTTTGGAGTGTGAGGGAAAAATCAGCTACGAGACAAAAGTAAGGACAAGGTATGTAATTACCTTGTAGGTGGGGCTCACAACAAGCACGCTGTTGTCAATGGGGCCTGGGCGAGGTGGGGGATAAGCTGGTGCGCCATAGGAACTACCAAGACCACCAAGTGCAACAGCAGAAGATGAAGATGACAGGCTATGGGTAGTTACAATTTTTCTAACAGGTCTAGGTGAATGGGTAGGGCTGGATGTTCCACTTGGAGGCCTGAAAAGCATGTGAAAATATACAAATAATCAATAAAACCTTAACTATTCATACCATGGCTATGTAGGCCATTGATCGAAATTTAAAGAATTTCATATTACTGCAGCAAAAAGATGGTATAAGTCATCACCACCTTTATGACTTCCTTTCAACAAAAAAGTAACTGAATAGTTATATAATTCACATCTTTGCTTGTATCATATGCTGAAAAGACATCAAGTTCTTTATGATCCATTGTGGCTCATAGTAAATTAAAAGTCCCCAATTATAAACAAAATTGGAAGAAGTTCCCACACAATTATTTTAACCTTGCATTGCTGCTACTCCTATGATGAACAAGCACTTGAAAACTACCATGGCTTCCTTACCTCATACTCATAAAATGCTATGTGCCTTTGCACTGGAATGGCCAAAAGGAATGCATTAAACAGAGAAATGGGTGAGACTTAGCCCAAGGTAACATGACTACTTCTAAACATGATTTGCTACTGTCTCTCAGAAACTAGGGTCTGTTCAAAAAGTATCGAGACTTTCATGTTTTTTCAATAATTATTTATTCATTCATGAATATCTATTTCATCCCCTTCAAATTAATCCCCATTAGATATTATACACCTGTGCCAGTGTTTTTTCCAATCCTCAAAGCACTTCAAAAATCCTTATTTGTGATCTTGTTCAGCTCCTCCTTCCATGCAGTCTTTATCTCGTCAATTGTAGCATAGCGTCGTCCTTTCATGGGCCTCTTTAGTTATGGGAACAAGAAAAAGTCACCGGGGGCCAGATCTGGGGAATACGGTGGCTGCGGCATTATTGGACTGAACTTGGCGTGCTTTTTTCGGTCTTGGCTCATGTTGCAGCTTCCATTGGGATGATTGAGCTTTAATTTCCATGTCATAACCATAAACCCATGATTCGACACCAGTTAGGACCCTGTAGAGCAAATTTGGGCTGTTGCAGACAGAGTCCCAACACCTCATTAGCAATGTTAATGCATTGCTGTTTTTGCTCGAAATTGAGCAATTTTGGTATGAATTTCACAGTGACCTGTGTCATGCCTAAATCATTGGTAAAAATTGAATGGCATGAGCCAACCAATATGTTTAGATCCTCAGTAACTTCTCTAACGATGACTCGACAATTGGCCAATACTATTTTCTTCACTTCATCAATGTTTTCATCCGTTGTTGACGTGCTCGGGCGTCTGTCATGCTCTTCATCATTGACATCTTCTCGGCCCTCTAAGAACATTTTGTACCACCAATTAGCGTTGCTTTGGTCCAAGGTAGCTTCTGCATATGCCACAGTCAACATTCAGAATGCGTCCGTGCACTTAATTTCGTTTTTCACACAAAATTTGATACAGATTCTTTGATCAATTTTTTGGAACAGGCAAAAATCGAAAACAAGCCAAAACACGTTTAAGCAAAACAGCTATCAACAATTAACTGAACATTCCAAATGGCCAAACTTTTCGGCATAGTGAGAGACATAAGTATCAACATAAAGCCACAAAAAAATCGAAAATCAAATATACTTGACCCGCAAAAATTCTAAATTCGCGATACTTAATGAACAGACCTTGTATATTTCATTAAGATAATTTGTGTAAGCTGAGTATGATGGGATTATGATATGATTGGAAAATTTGGGATGAATCAATATTATTACTGCTTTTATGAATCAATAGGGACTTAAATGATCAAGAAAACTGAAGAGTTTATCCATTGCTGATCATAACTGAAATATTCAATGGTGAAATCCTCAGTAGATGTCCCTTGGTAGCACGTTTTCCTTGTTAGCACATGTATCCCTTCAGGTCCTGGACACAACTCTTGTAAATATTCTGGTTAAGACATTTTGGTTCCCTCTTTTGTACATTCAAATGCAGTCAAAAATTAAAATTTGTGCATGTATGAGCAGTCAAACCCCTAAGGCAAAATCAATGAAAAACAAAACATACATAAAATGATAATTGCTTACTAAAAAGGATCGGAGTCAATTCAGATGATATTTTATCTGAGTAAGGAGTTTTACCTGGTGAGGAGTTTACATTGGTGCAAAGAAAATAGTCTGAAACTGAATAATGAGAAGTCCTAGGCCATTAATTCCACAGAATAAATGCATTCCTTATTGCCTATTCCACTTCCTAAGATGGCAGCAAAAAGTGTTACACTTCAAACAACCACTGACTAAAAACCACCTTTATCACAAGAAGATATAGCAGCTAATTGGTCAAGTGCTGATTAAAAATGTTCAGCCATTTAAGTTAACTGAAAGTTAAAGCAAGTGCAATCGTTTTCTTCTGTTGTTTATGCTGGTTGAATATCAAAATCACTTATGCCACAAGAATTTTTAATTGTTAAGTTCTTGCCTCTCAAATACCCTACATTTATAAAGAGGATATCAGAATATTATAGTCTCTGCTCAACTCGACTATATTGAGACAATAATTCTAGAACAGCATGAAATTTCCATTATTTCCCATTATTCATACTATGGCCTTCAGTAACTTTCTCAAATATATCCTTTGGCTAATGGACATCTAAGTCTAAGTCTTGGAATGAGGCCCTCTTCACTCATTAATGAAGGTAAGTTGAAACTAAGTTGAATTGTAAATATCTCTCAGCTCATTTTTCCATGGCAGTATTTCCACAAATGCTATGCATACATAAAAATGATATTTTATTCAAACAATGACAACTGATAAGCCCCAGTAACAGTACTTTTTTTATATCTCGAGGGAATGTATATTCGAAAACAATTACTCCTCATTTGTTCCATTGGTTTGCATTCTATTGCCAATGGCCTGTCAATTGTGATAATGGTGTTGAAATGGTAGATGACATGGCAGGTGAAAACAATTCAACCTACAGAATTAATCATTGCTCTTTGCTTGACAGTTACAGCATGGCCAAAATCAAATTGATGGTAGCCCTAACTGATGCAGGATAAGCAGTAAAAAGGCAACCACTGAAGATTCTCTCAAAATGGGTTGCCTGTTCAAATGTTACGGTTTAAGTTTTAATGACTGAATATAAATTATATCTAACCTGGAACAGTCCTGGGCAAGTAAGGTGAGGGAACTGGAGCTGGCCTTCTTTGGGCTTGCAGTCCTTTGAAGGTAAAACCTTGAACCGGCTGATGAAGTTGATGATGATGGTGAGAAATCACCAACAGGCAGATCTCCTGGAGGCAAAGAATCGCCAAATCCAGAATCTGCTGTCTCCACTGGTGTGCCATTCCGTAATTTGGATGAACGATTTATCCCAACACCTCTCTTTAGACTACCTGAATTGCTTCCTGAAGGGCTTCCTCCATAACCACTACCCAAACTAGTCTGGCTCTCACTTCCATGAACCCCAGGAGAATTCTGAAATTCAGACCAAATCATGGCATGATAAGAGGCAGAGAAATCACAGTTATACATCTAATGTCTGAAATTTCAGTTACCTTTGTATCCATCAAATCATAAGTCACCTCCTTAGCACTAACATGCCAGGGTCCATTGCATTAATGGATGTCCATTTTCAACATTTCTGCTAGTTCTACTTGTATCACATCACCAATATTTCCTGAGACTTTTAATAAAGTTATTTTGACATTTTCGTAGAGCATTAGAAGTAAATCCATATGAACTCAAAGACAAATGGACTTTAACTTAAAAACACCTATTTCAATTGGGTGGGCCAGCCTTTTTCAGGTTTTTACCACTGCATCGTTTAAAGGTGACCATTTTGAGATTATTTTTATACCAGAATTAATTCATTTTATCCAACTCTATAATACAAAATATACAATGCAACATGCAAAAATAGTTTGCTTTACTATATGATATTGAAAATTGGGCCGGAGGGTGACATTTAGCACTATAAGTTTATATAATTTCATGCGTAGCTATTTTAATGACTTAAATCTGAATTAAAGTCCTGAGAGTACATCTAAATATTCACCCAGAAAAATATAATTCAAGGACACAAGATCCACACACCATTGCAACATTGAAAGTACAACTCATCTAAAACCTTTAATATGCCACCTCACAGGTTTAAGAATGTCAATACCACAAAATTCACTCCCAGTTACAGCTGTTATTAGGGGAGTCCCATCAACACTATCATGATAAAAATTAGATTTGATAACTTTTTGTGAGAAAGTAAAGATTTGTATCAATATTTTTAGGAAATATAACATTGTGGAACCAAAGTCCTATGGGATTAGCCCAGGCCTAGATGCAATCTATTTAGGATGTATCCTGAAGAGGAATTTAACTCCTGGACAGGGGAGGAGTGGATGCCAACATAGAGTTCCATCAAATTAAGCAAACAAATTACCAAATATTTATAGTCTTAAAAAGGTTGATTCACACACTGTTATTGCTGTAACATTCAGTAAAAACAGACTTACAAAGGATTTAAAAAAACATTCCATTGATTAAATACCCCTACAAGGCTATTTGTGGTCATCAGTTTTCAGGCTGCTGAGAGTAAAATGAATTGAATACAGACACACAGTGTTTAAGTCTTGAAGAGTACCACGGAGTTTCAAATATTTCCACTGCTTTCAGCTCGCTCATTTATTAGTAAATGAAAATGAATGAGCAGCAGATGAAATACACCCAGTGAAGGCAGATTCTGCATTTTTTCCAGCTATATTAATTTCTTATTACAAGAGATATGTAAAATAATATTTAATTTATTCTGAAATGTAAATGTGAAATAAATTGTAAAATGTAAATGCGAAATAATTTGTGAAAATGTAAAATAATAATAAATAATTTTTTGCAAATTCAAATAAACCAATTTCATGATGAAACAAAAACATTTGCATTTCATTTCTTCATATTTCTTTCATCACTTGTTATCAAACAAAAATATTTACTCAATCATGTTTGCATTGAAGAAAATGATTCTATGAGCACAACTTGAATGCAATTGTGGCGACAACCACCATGAATCAGCTGTAACTTGTGCACTCAAACAATAACTAAATTTAATGCACATGTAATTTGTGTCTAATTAGTCATTTCCATTTCAACCACTTTGGCTCGTTTTATTCCAAAATTACATTACCAACAGGATTATCCAATGATAAACTGTAAAATTATTCCATCCTCTTAAACATTGAATATTAACTTTCCAAAATTTCCTGCAGAGTAATCTGCATACCTTAATTAATCAGCAAATTCTACCTTTACTTAATGCACTTCATCTGCTGCTGGACATTTCATGACCTCTAGTAATAACATCCCCTTTGTGTCAATAAAAGTTCAAACTGTGCAATTCACTTTTGATATGAGTTTCATTAATTATGCTACATACACTTCAATTTAACGATCATCGCATAAAAACTGAGGGCCAAAAATTGGTCATTAGACATACTTTGTTGAATGCTTCTTTTAACTTTGGGGGAAAACAAAATCTTCATAAATTTCTAGTTCTGTTTAAATTCCTCTTCAGCATGCAATCTAAATGGTTTGCATCTAACACTCAGCCAACACTTAATACTTTTGTTGTCATATCCCATAAATATCTCTTCCTCCCTGATAATGACTAATAATATTCATGAATATATTGTTAATACATTATTCCATGCATGATATTAGGCACAAACACTATCAGTCATTTTTACTCAGAAATTCAGCAAAGAAGTACATTTACACACCCTACTTTAACTTTTTTTATTTTTTTTCTCTCTCTCGTGATGCTTCTTCTCATGCTCCCTGCACCCCTAGGATCTCCATTAACTCTTGGCTTATCGTTAAGTTACCAAGGGGCCACACCACAAGAACTTGAACCCACAAGATTTGGGTAAGAAGGCGAGTATATTACCCACCCAAATAGCCAGTAAAGGAATTAGTTCCAGTAAATGAGTTCAATTAATCATTTTGTATAAGATACAACAATAAACTAATTCACTATTAAATTAATAATAACAAAGCTTTACACATTCTCAATGGTTAATAGCAGGAATAATACTAAGAACAGACAAAATTTCAAAACAATTTCACCATAATCACTTTTGTATTAAAAAGCCAAGTTTTAATTTTTTTCTCAAATGCCAATGAATAATGAATTATTCCCATAATATAGAAATGAAACTCCTCATGCTTTTCTTTTCTGCTCAAAACCCAGATAATGCACAATCTGCGAACATTTTTTCTACAATGAGGATAAACGACTAAATTATGGCTTAAGTTATCTAACATGCTCCATTAAGAAAAATATATTTTTCCTTAAATCTTACCGAGTAGTTGACATAATCATTCCAAGCACGCCACCAGTTAATGGATATAAGGTACCAAAATTGACCAATTTGAAAACCTCTCCTCTCTTCCCGTTCCAACCACCCTCGAACAATTTCAGCCTCCTCCTCCCTGCTTACTGGCCGCAGTCCCAAAACAATATGGCACACCTGAATATTGGTGAAAACAAAAGCATACATGAGAAAATGAAATTTAAAAAATGAAAATGCAGAATTAAGATATTTCCATTATAATCTGAAAGCAAAATTGTTCAATTTAATGACATATTCCTTTTTCATACCATTTGCTTTATATTGATATGATGGATTTGAATGGTATAATTATGAACATGCATTACTGTGTTTCTTTAAAGGTTAAGATACATCTGAAATGAAGTTTTACAATTTTGTATGATGAGCACCATAGTCATTTTGTGGACAAATAAAAAAATGTTAACTGAAACTACTAACTGGTTTGGATATAATAGGGCATATTTCTGATCCCAACATTTTAATGGTCATCATGGAAGGTTTGACTTTAGGATGCTGACAGCACTAAATACAGATGTTACATCAGTTCATAACTTATCATTGAATTGCTTTGCGTTCGAATGTAACTAATTTGTGAGTAAATGCATTTTTGTCCCCAAGGATCCCTGGTGATGCATGCTTATTGTATATACTTGAGAATATTACCATTTTATTTATTGTGATCAAAATAATGAGGCTTCACTATTTATTTGCAAATGACTAATTTATAAAATATGCATTTAAAGCTTCACCACACAAAAAATTATTTTTGGGAGAAAAGAAGACTTCATCACCAGGAATCTATACAGGCTCAAGATAGCTATGAGGCCCTGGGCGCGTGGTATCGATACAAATTCATGATAACTACAAAGTTCTGGGGGTACATTATACATAAGATGTGCGTTATCGATGGGAAAATATGGTAATTAGTATTTTGAATTAATTTTCACATGGGAGGTTTCTTCTAACCTGAAATAGCAGATTGAGAAAATCCAATGGTAAAGAATTGCCAACAGTCCACATCAGGTACTCTTCTTGAGTTAATCCCTCCTGCGATGATGACTGTGAACTTTGACGAATTTCAGCAATCACTGCATCAACATCTATCCAAATCAAGAAAATAAATTTGAAATCACTTGGTAAAATCAAACAATACATTTTGTATTCACACCACCAATCTTTTTACATGGTTGAATGACCACAAAAGGGCAATGTTTGTGTTGTTATGACCTGTTAAGGAAGTTTTTTTCAATTTGTTCATGAACTGCATTCCTTCGTAGAGCAGTCAGTTACATGAGGTCAAAAAGAACACACAAAATCCTCATCAAGTTACCCTACATAAGTTAGAAGCACGGCACTTAAGTAGCCAACCATTGTATTAGTTTGTAGGCCATTTTTGCATCCCCCAATAATAAAACACACTTAATACATATTAAATTTTCACCTCTTATTCTGGAGTTGCCTTTTTACACGGGACAAGAGTACACCATGGTTATTTCATCAAGTGTTGAAAATGTATTGAGTAAGCAAAAATTACTTAAGAGTGACATGATGAATTAATCATTGAAGCATCATTGCATCTACATTAGAAACATACCCAGGCTGCCATAAGGATCTGCTGCAAGTTCTTGAGATGTTCTATTTTCACGGCGCACAAACAGGAGGACATTTGCCATGTGTCTTAGCTCACATTCATTTAAAATACCATCTCTGTCTCCATCAAAAACTTTAAAACAAACTGAAAATGAAAGGAAATAATGGAAATTATTAATGACAAGAATAGCTGGCATGGTGAAAATATAAGGTTTGATAAAAAAAATATCAGAATGATTTTATTCTGTGCAAACCATTCAACGGATCAAAACGAGACACAGTGCACACCATCTAGCGACACATCTGACGACTAAAACGAGAGGTGTTGCATTTGTTTATGTTGAGTCGTTATGCAGCAGCAGCAGCTGTAGATGTCTTCACCTGTTCGTTGCAGTGTGCAACGGCAGCAAGGAAGGCACTAGAGGAACAGTCTCACATGGCACTGATCATGACAGAGTTTTTCGCCAGAACCAGAATTTCCGTGATCCTGCAGCCACTCTACTCTCCAGACATGGCTCCATTTGACATTTTTTTGTTTCCCAAGTAAAAATCAACCTTGAAAGGGTGCCAATTCGACTCTATCGTGGACATTAAAACTAATTGTACAGTGGACCTGAAGAGGATCCCTAAGGCGGCTTATGAGGCAGGGTTTGAGAGCTGGAAGAAACATTGGCAAAGGTGTGTCGTCAGCCAAGGCATGAACGTTGAGGGCAACAAGTTTGATTAAGCTGTATCCATCGAAATAAACAAGTTATACAATCAGTTTTGCTTTGCAAGGGCTTCGTGAGATGGCAATCGCTAAAGCCTGCATTTCCCGCTGCCGGGCACGATACACAGCAGATTGGGCTAAGTCCCATAGTTGCCGGTACTGATTTTCTCTTTACTGTCCATCAATAGTCTTAGGAATACTAATTAAGGTGGTTTCCCATAGCCTTCATCAATAGTGTTCTTAACGTGACACCATCACTCAATGGCCACCTCACTGGGGTCAGCTGCCTTTGTAGCCACTGCACTGAGGAACAGATGCTGCGAGGACTACCTTCTGTTTGGCTCCAAACCTTTGACCTATGGGCGACCCTACCAGGAATAATTATCATTGCTCCTGCCAGCATAGCTCCAGGGGTTTGGCCATCAGCCTCATAAAAATTAAATGCACGAATTTATCAGTGCAATAATTCTTTTAACTAATATGCTATCATGCTGCCAGGAATTACAATATGATACTTGGAAAATTTTAAGAAAATACTTTTTATAAGAATAAAATTGAATGAGCAACCTAAAAAATCTTAAATATTTTAGTTAAATAATAGATGCAATAAAGTTTAAACTTTTGTGATGCTTACATTTTTGACGTTCAGTGAGCGGCCCTCTGCATGCAGCAGATATGCCACACGCCATTTCTTTGAAGTCGATATGTCCATCTCTATTCTCATCAAATGCATGAAACACTCCTTGGCACACTGAAATAGGCACTGGTGGGCAAACTAATGGTATTAATGTCTCCAGATCCAGTTTTCCTGTCCTTGACTGTCCTTTTAAATGCCAATATTGCTTTTCCAATTCGATGATATCAATCTCCTCCACTGGAAAAGATATTATTTAGAAATCCCATTGTTAAATCATTTACAAAACCTTCCTATACCAAAGAAATAATTGCAAGAGCAATTTTTTCCAGGGGAAGGGAATGGCAAAGAGAAGTGGGTAAAGAGAAAATTGATCAAAAAATCATTCTGATCACCTAATTTTTAGTGCAATTTTCATTAGTAACTCAATGGATACATCAAAATTGTTTAAGCTATTAATTTTGTGCCAAAATCAAGGGTTCTCCACATTTTATTAAAAAAGGGCTACTCCAAATTGAGGCCATTACACAGCAACTTTACCTATGATTGATTTTTCATTCGAATAGTGCCGACAATTCTCTTTCCTTCCCTGATAGAATTACGGGCTATGAAAACTGATTCATTTAAATCCCATTCATAACTGTAAGGGTGGTAACAAAAAATGTGCAAAAATTAAAGCTACTTAAACTTTAAGAATAAACCATTTTTATTATTCAACATAGTGTTGTATTAGGCTTAAACATTTCATACAATGCTGCTCCAGTTTGCTGATAACTTCCAAAAAAGCAAACAATTTTCCAACTCCACCAAATGGGTTTTTTATCTTCGATCACCTCCTTGTTTGAATAAAATCTCCTCCTGGTTGGCCATTTATCTATGTTGGAATGTTGGAAAACAGGCAGTATTCCAAAGGGTGACCAAACTTGAGAGTAAAGGAATAGATAAATGATACAATCCAGAATCCATCAATTTTAACACCACAGAGGCAGAGGAAAGAGCTGGAGTTATAGGAAAGGACTTCTTTGTGGGCCAATCGTGATTTTTTTTCTCACAGCTCAGTTTTCTAACAGTTTACTATGCACCTGTAATAGTTTGAACCTTTTACAAATATTGAATGAAGATAACTTAATGCAAATTCCAAAAAAAGTTACCATAACCTTCCGAGCTGAAGGAACAGACTTTTCATTTTTTGGTGTAGGATCCCTGTTGATAACCCATTGCTTGGATTGTTCCTTAGTTTCAATCATGGTATAAACAGTGGTGTATTTTTCATCCACAGAGATGCAATGATGCCTAAAAACCTGCAGATTTCATTGAAATAGCTGCAAATCAGTCTTCGAGCATGTCACATGATTTAATTTGTGATAAACTGAGAGCAATTGTGGCACCCATCATGCGGATAGTCCAAATGTTGACATAAAACATTTTTTATCCCTTCCCCTGGGCTGCCTACAGCAATAGCAATTCATGCATCTTTACTCTCCCATGATTCATCACCATATCATAGAGTTTATCCATGTTTTATGGAGTAGTGACCACCATAGGTCCACCAGATCATTCAGTATCACTTGTGCTCATATGGCCACTGAGAAATATTTTGAAACCACTAATGAATCATTCTAATCAAAGTCTGGATTCATTATTATGTTCATCAAGTTTCTCTTTTGTCTCCTGGGGTAATTTAGCTTTGATAAAATGTTTGGTCAGCGGACAAAATTCTTCTCCTTCCATTTTTTTTGGAAATCACTTGACTTATTCAAGTCAAACAAAACTAACACAGAGTAATACAGCAACTTGACAAGAATTTGTTGTGGGATTCTGAATTTGTTGTGTGATTCTTTAAGAGATGCTATTAACTGAAAACAACTTTGATACACACCACTCATACCATCTCTCTGGCTTTTCACAGGCTATTAAAGCTACCCCTCATACAAGCAAACTAATGGCAGGACATCTGAACTAAAAAAATCCTTGGTTTGAGTCCAAGTCTCTTCAATAATAATTGATGAAAATTTTATCCAGAAATAATTTCAAATTCATGATATATTGTAATATTCGTCAATTTTAACTGAAGCAATATGGCGAATACAAAGTTTTCTTAAACTTATAATTTTTGGCTTAAGAAAACTTTATATCTTAAACATGCAAAACCATAAAAGCTTCGTGGCACTTACAGTGGGTGACTCCAGCCAAAGTCTGGTAAAATGTAGGAGTTTCTGTATCATTGGACAGAGTTACGGTGCAAGGTTCGGATAAAAGCCACCTAGTAAGGGATGTGGCATCTGGATTTGCCTGCAGCCAATCACGAAACTCTTCAAATGGTATTTTTTCATGCTGGAATGAAAAATATTCATCAATACAATAGCAATCCAAAAATATCAGCTATAAATCCATAGTGATGCCTATTATTTGGTAAATTCCTAATGTTAAAAAGGAAAAATGCAACAGTTACCATATCCTAGTTTATAATAACAACTGTTAAATGATAGCATTATTAAAAATCCAATTAATCTACCTAAATCATTCATCAGTTACTTTATGTGGTTGTATTGAACATTATAATGAAGAAATATGGCCAACTGCTTTGCATAATATAATATTAAGCATTAAATATTACAAAACTATAAGGAGTTTTTATTGGCTGAATGCTAATGATATATCCCTAACAATTTAACAACATAAATGAAAATTAGATGTGAGTAATCAGGAAATACATAACACTGATAATCAGTTTAATGATTCTGGATGATAAATTCCATTTATATTACTTTCATTATTTCTCTTTAATGCCATTTTACCACTTTTTCAGTAGTCCAAAACTTTTAATGCCAGTTTTTCAGTCCTAATTACACTAGAAAAGCATTCCCACAAAACATATTTCCATTAAAAGGTCCTTCAATTCCACATTAGTATTTATCAATCAAAAAAAGCTTCAACCTAGTACATTTTCCATGGAATGCTTTCTTTGTCTAGTCTATTCTGCTCACTAGCTATCATGAGTATTAGTATTTAGGAGAGGCGACTGACAGCTTAGGTCATTTGCCATAGGGATGGACAGGAAAGGATGAAGGATGGAGAGAAACCTGGTTTCAGCATTAGCCTACTCTTTACGAAAGGTGCAAAGGGGTCCGCAGCTTAACATCCCATCCGACGGCCGCGTACTCACTCAAAGTGCCCTCCACAAAGCACCTCAAGTAGGGATCGAGATACCTCAGAAAAATATTTAACACCACCGGGATTTGAACCCAGGCCCTTTGGGTGAGAAGCCAGTATGTTAGCCCCCACACCATCTCGATCCCCTAGCTATCATGATCCAGGTTCCTAGGTATCAACATTTCTTGACTCGCTCCTAATTTTCCCTTTCCAGTTTCACTTTAAAATGTCTTTTTCCAATAACTATGAACAATAACAAATTTAAAGAAAACTCCTATAGCTGTAAAAAGTTAGCACCACTTGCCCCACAGTGAAAACTAAATTTGTTGTGATGGTTTGGGGGAAAAATAAATTCCAGGACAGTGACCAACTACAACCTCTGAACCAGAATACCCTTCTTCAATAGTTTGCGGGAATGTTACTTCCTTGCCGGTGGCCAACTACAGACACAAACACTGAAACCTAATTGGGATACTTCACTGGGTTAAAGTGACTCCGTTAAGGATATCTGGGGTTATGAACACATATGGGGATCGAGATGGTGCAGTGGTTATCGTACTCACTTCCCACCCAGAGGGCCCAGGTTCAAATCTCAAATTCAAATAATTCAAATATTTTTCAGTGGTGTCTCGATCCCTACTTGAGGTGCTTTGTGGAGGGTACTTTGAGTGAGTATGCTGTCCATCGGATGGGACATTATACTGCGGACCCCTTCGCGCCTTTCGTTAAGAGTAGGCTAATGCCAGCGCCAGGTGTCTCTCCACCCTTTCCTGTCCATCCCTAATGGCGCAAATGACCTTAGTAGTCGGTCGCCTCACCTAAAATACTATGAATACATACACACTATCCATGACTGTTTACGGGAATAAATTCCATGCCAGGGACAACCACAGAGCAGGCACACTCACGAGCTCTCAGGAAAACCCTGACTCATACATTCAAAGAGGGTCTCACTACTGGGAGAATATTACTCAAAGAGAGCAACATCAAGAGATATCAACAAACAGGGAAAGACGAGGGTGTGCATAGGATACGTGAATTTTCGTCACAAAGTGGCCCTTCTCAGCGAACTGAAGGAAAATAGGTACTTACAACAGAAAGTTGTACATGAATCAGGAAACAGACAAACTCAATATATACACCAAGCTGAAGAGGGGGGTTGGGAAAGGCAAAAATTGGAGGAACCAATGCGGATGATAAAGGAGGAGGGGTAAGTGAAGGGAAGTGAGACGATTTTAAGATGGGAACTTTCAAAATATGACAAAGATATTCTATTGTTTCAGGCTTCACTTCGTGGAAGTAATTAATATCCATTACTAAAAAAAAAAGAAAGACTCATACTTTTCCACAGATTTTATTATACGGTACAACGCGTTTCACCGACTTGCGGCATCATCAGGTACAAATTTGCAAAACAGACAGAGCAAGCATATATACCCTCAGGACAGAGTGGGGGCGGGGAGGGTTGGAAGGATTTGAGAGGGGTGGGGGCTCGCAGGTGCGTTGATGGATTGTTTTGACCATTTCCAGGCTAATTTCTCGGAGAGGAGTGGGGAGGGGTATGGGAATAATGCTTTGTAATGAGCAATTATTCCCATACCCCTCCCCACTCCTCTCCGAGAAATTAGCCTGGAAATGGTCAAAACAATCCATCAACGCACCCGCTAGCCCCCACCCCTCTCAAATCCTTCCAACCCTCCCCGCCCCCACTCTGTCCTGAGGGTATATATGCTTGCTCTGTCTGTTTTGCAAATTTGTACCTGATGATGCCGCAAGTCGGTGAAACGCATTGTACCGTATAATAAAATCTGTGGAAAAGTACGAGTCTTCCTTTCTTTTTTAGTAATGGATATGACAAAGAATTTGAAATACTTATTTTAGGATAGAAAATAGGGATGAGTAAGGAATAGGTCCACTGTTGCCATTAATAATGTTCATTTTAAATTTTTGGTGTATAAGTATGCAAGTTTCAATTTTCCAGAACACATAACAATAGGGGCTATAAAATGAGCCTTACTAAGCATGAGCTTTACTTATAAAATGAGCCTTACTAATGAGCATTTACATAAGTTTGTACAAATTCTAAGTATTAGTTAAATTAGAAATATTTTCATGAGAGATCTGAAAAATTATTCACTATGGATAATGTCTTCCATTTTCATATTCCAAGGTAGTCATTTGATGAAGAATCATTATGACTGAACAGAAAGCATCACATTATTATTGGATAAGATATCCCTGGTTACGAGCCAATGGAAATACAAGAATTACATGCATTTAGTTTTGATGAATTCTCCTAAGGATCTCCACCCTGTTAAATCCTACATAGTTACTGACATTTTGAGGTATCACTTGTTCAATGCCTTTCAGGCTGAATGGTGATGGATTAGTTATCCTTAGAAGTATTGGCAAGGAAAGGGAAGGTTTATCATGTGCTTTAGCCAGAAAAAAGAAGCAATAAAAAGTAAACTTGGGGGAGAGAATTTATTATCTAATATTTTTAGGAAGAGAAGTGAATTTTGGCAAGTACCAATTATCACTGAAAATTTTTCAAGGGCCACAACAAAGATCATATGCATTTTTTTTAACAAGAAAGAAGTTCTGAAAAACTGGGAAGGAAAAAAGCATTCTAAAATGAAATTAATAAGTCAATCAAAGGTAGGATAAGAAAAATGATTTTGCCCACAAATGGTTTAACTATTTGCTTGCAAGCCATTAACAGTGAAAGGGTACATGCTACTATAGACAAGTTCATCAAGAGGCAAAAGAAAACTTTGCGACCAAAAATGAGTAGCTTGAATGTTTTGGGATATGCCAAGGCATGTCAGTTTAAATGCATGCTGAGAAGGTGGTGATATAAATGAAAAGGAAATTGATGATTAGGAAGTGTTCGGACTTAGTACTGGGTGAACTCTACCATCACCTACCAAACCGACCTTCGGGTTGATTACTGTGTTTATGGTTTGTTTATTACCAAATCTATTGAAGAAATTTCAACCTGATATGATTCAACCATCCCTAATTTTTACACATACTGATATAAAAACAAAACTAACCTGAATTCGAAAGTTTTCAGGACCCGACAAATAATTCAAATGGTCAAGGTCTACTTTTATAAGTCATAAATACAAACTCGGATCCCTTGAGGTCTGAATACATGTGAACTTTAATGATCAAGAAAAATCTTACCCTGATATCCTTAAACATCCGATAATAAAGTCACATGAATAAGAAATATTATACTAAAAAAGTAATCATAAGTTACTGAATGGATAATTTAAAAGATTTAATCTTTAAATGCATATTTATTCAATAAATGATTCTTTTACAAGAGTAGTATTGGAAAAAGAGCCCTTTGTTCCTATGCTAAGGAATGCAATCTGATTATGCTTTCATAATTAGTCATTAGAGTCAATGCTACATAAACACTACCGAAGGAAAATGGAACAAAGTGAAGCAGGAAAAATAAATTAGGTTTTAAGAATTTCAACAAGGAACACAATGGAAGCAAGAAGTACAATGAGTGTAGAAGGAGATTCACAAAAATAACAAAATTGATGGAAAATTCATAACATTATAAAATTAGATAAGATCCAATTAACTTAAAAACAAGTGTCCATCTAAAAGTTTCATAATGAGGGGCACCAACACAATATATATTACTACCTACATAGATAATATATTGGTATCTAATGCATAAGGACACTTTCCATTTTACTTTAAAAACTGCCGAGTTTTCAGCAATAATAAATATTATAAAAGGGTTAAGTAAGCAATCATTTCAACTATCCTCACAGAATTTACGTACAGTTATCCACTCAATTCCCTAGTAACCTCATCTCTTAACACCTTAATTTATATTTACTTTATTGCCTGCCATCAATTGTTGCACCAAATAAAGGTGACATAACTAATTCATACTTGAAATGAATATCTCAACCACAGAACATTAAACAAGTGTATAAACCCAGATTTGGGTAAAGTTCATGTCAATAGTGTTCCAGAAAAAAAAATCCTAGGTTTAAAAATTTTTCTTTCCATCACATGGATCTATGGCAGAGTGATTTACTTGGCCTTAGTGGTTTCAGGGTCATATAATGAATGTTTATCTAAATCTGGCATGTTTTTAGGGCAAGAAAGCAGAAAAATCATAAATAATTACTGTGATATAATCTGCATGAATACATTGGTGAAGACATGTCATAGATGCATCTTAGGTCATTGCATAACAATGTTTTTCGGTCAGAAATAACCTTCAAACTGTCAAAAAAATTACTTTTCCTCAAACGCTGGAATTAAATTAAGTGGTGAATAAACATATCATTAAGTGACAAGGACATCATGAACCATTTGAAGAACTGCAATCTCAACGACTCAATGTAATATTCCTAAGCATACGAATTCTTACCTCCGAAAACAATTGTAGGACACATTCTGGTATGTAGCCACCTTCACATGCATGGACCAGTCTGAGCATTTCATCTTTAACCACAAAACTACCATTTTCGTTGGAGTAAAGGCAAAACAAAACTGGAATAGGAAAAAATATTTTGTGTCGGTCTACAAATGATTGTCACAGATACAAACACATGAAAGTCTCAATTTGCTACTTACATTTTACTTTTTCTTCCTCTTTACCTCTAGTGAGTAACACTAACCCACATAAAAGATCCTTTAAAGTAATTCCTTTTTGGGTGCCTCCACAAGCAGTGTAAATGTACTAAAAGGAAATGAAACAATAGTAATACACAACATTCAATACTAGCACAATCATGACAAAAGAAATATTTATACAAAAAATTCAACATTTCGTGAGTTATAAGAAATAAGTAGTATTCTTACTTCGGCCACTGTTGATGGCACTCCTTCCCCAATTACATCTTTGACAAATGAATGTTTGGTAATAGAACCATTGAGCGTGGATACCCTTTTAAATGCTTCCTTTAAGCGTTTAAGTTCCGCTTCTGACACTATAACGAAGAAAAACAGAAAATAAACATTCAAATTTAATGCAGTTAAAACTTACGTAACGGTATAAATGTACAGGGAAAGTATCAGTAAATAAGAAAGCAATAGAGACGTAGATATGACATGTACATACACACAATACCTAACGTTATTTCATTACAATGACATTTTGAGCGATAGTAATGATCAATAACTGTTAAAGTGCGCATATATACATGATTGAATGACACTAGAAAGAAAACAAATGGCAGGCCACGGAAATGATGTTTTGCTTCCAAAAGTATAATCATGAAACTATAGAAAGAAAATAAATACTTTGGAGAGTAAAGGGGTTTCAGCAGTGCAAAATTAAATGAATGAAACTGTGATGGAAAATAAGGTATCGTAGCAGACGGATCTTGCATTTACTTAAGGTTTTTTCACTTGCCTCGTTTAACTGCTTCTTCATAGGTCATACAGCAAGGTTTAGAGTCTTTAGCCCCCATTTTGCTTAGTTTTGTTTCACGTCACTTTCATCCTATAATACATAGCTACATTTACCGTGAGAGGTAAGTCATACAATCATGTATTGAATGTCCACCATCTTGGATACTCTGAGGGCAATCGACGCATAATTTATGAGCTTAATTAATTGAACACCGGAACAAATACATTTTCTTTCAATTATATATCCTTGAAGACTTTTGAGTGTTCTTTGTATGTTCCAAATGTCTTTACTTTGTTTGAATAAACATACTCCATAAAATAAACAGTATATTCCATTTTATTTTAGCGTTTTTCATTTGTTCATTGGAGTTGTCCTTCAGATTATGTGTACGGCAGTAGGAATTAATGATTTTTCATGTTTTCCACTTTAAAGAGTTACATGGGTATCCACAAAAGTCACTAATATATGCTAAACAGGCAAATATAAGCGCTCAATAGGAAAACCACCCGATAAAACAATCAAATGTGCTGTTGCCAATTCTTATCCATGTAATCTAACATTTCTTTTGGAATCTATTTGAATTTGCTTTGAAGTCTGCGACAGCCTAGTTTAACCTCAACAACTGATTTATACTCCTAGACCATTAAATGGTTCAAACTGGCAACATGTCATCATTTGACATCGCATTGCTGTTAAAATAATTAGATAATGAAATGCTGTCAAAATTGTCAACCACGCTTGTTTTCAATTTGATTTGTGCGGTGTTGGCATAAAACATTTTAATAAATATAAATCTGTTCGCATTCCCTCCTGTGGTTGTATTGTGAATAATTTTCATTCTTAGTTCCAAGTGTGTCCACGGTGGTGAGGTTAACATTTTTATTAGTTCAGAGGACGGGAACTGAAGGAGTAATTTGCGCTACGCGTTAGTCGTGGCGGGAAGTGTTGTGTGTGGGGCTTTTTTATAACACGAAATGGAGACTAAAATGGTATGTTAAATACTGGAATTATCCGCCTAATTTCGAATACGCTAAATTTAAGCGCGAATGAATTTCTTCTTGATATTTGATGATGACCAATTTTTATCAACTATATTGAATACATTAGTAACTCGCTGTCGTACTCTTTAAAATTATTTTGCGTCCCTTTTGATATTATATTTTGTTTTAGAATGAATATGTTATTTCCTTGAAAAAATTAATCTAATTATCGTATTCCTTTTCAGAACGGTCAGGGTGATAAGAATGATGTAGCAACCCACGACACAAGTGCCGAACTTGAAATACATTTTGAGCCCATAATAACGTTGCCTGAAGTCGTGGTGTGCACTCTTGAGGAGAACGAGGATGAATTAATCAAATTGTAATTTAAATTGATCAGCGTGGTGATTCATCTGAAAAAGTAGAGTTAATTAAATAATCCAACGTTACTTGTTCTATGTGTTTTGCAGGAGGGCTAAGCTTTTTAGGTATGATACCAGCGAGACTCCACCAGAATGGAAAGAGCGAGGGACTGGAGAAGTGAAGCTTCTTCATAATAAAGAAAAGAACACCGTGAGGGTAGTGATGAGACGAGACAAAACGTTAAAGATTTGTGCAAATCACTTCGGTAATAAATCATTTCTAATAATTTTACTGCACATCTAGTTGAAGTTGCTTTTAGAATTGGCTTTGTGTTTTTATTTTGTAGTGACTCCGTGGATGGAACTAAAGCCAAACTGTGGCAGCGACCGTGCCTGGGTGTGGAGTGTTTCAGGTGACTTAACTGATGATACACCACGCAATGAGTTGCTGGCCATTAGATTTGCAAATGCGGAAAGTATGTATTTGTTTGTACTTCGGCAGTTTCTGAGAATAACCAAGTTATCGTATTTTAATTGTATACTTATATATTCCCTTCAGATGCCATGAAGTGGAAAGAAGCATTTGAAGAGGCCAAGGCTATTGCGTCGAATAGTAAAGAAAATGGTAAGATATTCCTATTTAATTATTTAGCATAATTCGGCTAGTAAACTCAACATTCCCCAGATGTTTATTGTGCTTTAGCTTGGAAATAGCGGCTCTGTAACATCATTATTACTGAAAAGCATTGAAGGCTCACTCATGTCGCAATCATACCATACGTGCACAAAACCTCAGACAGAATTATTTTTACTCACATTAAACAGTTGTCATGCATCAAAATCCATTGTTGCCTGGCTTAAATGTTGACTAAACGTTGATAATGTAGTTTGCAATGGGACCTAATTTATCATTTAAAAACTCCGGCATTTCAAAAGTATAAGTTAGTTAATAGTCATCAAGGTTAGTTTTGAAAATCAGTTTTAAATAATTGTCACCAAACATTGGCAGGATTTAACTATGATTGTCCTTGTCTTTGGTTAAAATTTGGTGCATAACAACTCGGTCTGTGTAAAAGTTAGTTTTTCCCCTTCTTTAGGACTCCATGAAAATATTTGTAAAACCTGTTATTTCTCGTTTAATATAATGTTTGAATTCCTTCAAAATTAACAAAATACTGTATGATAGATTATTTGTGTATGAATCACTACTTTTTGACTGAAATGAATAAGATTCGCGCTTTTGCAAAAATGTGCAAAAATAAATATTTGTTTTTAGGGTGCATAAATCAAACAATCGAAAAATTAGTTAAGAACTGAATTCATAACAATGACATAGCTTATATCACAATCTGAATGTGTGGAATACAGATTTGTATTATCGTATTTACAGGTGTGATAACAGTTAAGTTATTGCTATAATAGCCATTGTTTTGTGTTCTGCTGTATCTTGAGTTAACACACTTAAAATATTGTAAGTCCAAGAAGAGATGGAGAATTAGTTATTAAAAGTTATTACATAATTTTTAAAGGCAAATAAAAATGCATCTAGGTGCATAGACAATGGAGAGTTATGGTTAAGGCCATAGTTTGCTTTTTGGTGTATTTAAGAAGGCAGTCCCTTCGTAAGGAAATTGTTAATTCTAGACCACATTAATTACTTTGAAGGTTTGTTTGTTAGGTGAGAGTAGACTCATCTAATCCTCATTAGCAAAACTTTGCGTTCTATTGTCAGGAGTTTTGGGGTAAGCAATTCAAGTTGTATGAATGGGTGCTCATAGAATACATGAAATTTCTTTAACAATGTTCAAAGTGCAATTCCTATCTTATGAGCTTTTGTCTTTACTACTTCCATACCTGAGGTATTGCATAAGCCTTGTAAAAAGAACTTTTTTGTTCTGTATTTTTTTGCCATTCAAATTGCTTACAATCAACTCTGTCAAATCACAATCATTACAAGGAGAGAAAGGTGGCATTATCTTTTTCTTTGTTTTGTTTTTGAAACCAACGATAGTGAATGTAAGTATGGCAATAACCTCAAAATAGTTAGTATCTTCGCTCACATTCTGATACTTGGGATTGCAGCTGGTACAAAACCACTCAATATCATTAGCAACTAATACTTAAAATATGCTCTTTCATTTTGAAGCAATTTTCATGGAAGCAGGTTGCAATGGCTTTATGTAATAAAGGCAGAATTAAAATTTGTTTTTTTCTCTGACAGCAGTTAATCTAATCTACCTCCCTTCTTCTGATTTATGCTTGCTATTTTCAAGTAATTCAAGAAATATTTGCATTCTTCCAATAATACCACATTTTTTTGAAGTTAGGATTGCATTATTTATGATAAATCATGTGAGGGACCAAAATCTGCTAGCTTTTTGATCAAAATACAGTGATCATCTTTGTTTAAAAAGTTTGTGTACATGTACCTGATTATCGTCATTTTGTATTTCATAAACTGCCTCAATCAAATTCCTGAGATTTGAGAATTTAGGCTATCCTGATCTGAATCCATATTCAGCTATCTGATCAACACTGTGGTAATTTTCAACTTGAGAGTAAATAATTTATTGAACAATTATTTCAAATAGTTTGGAAAAGACTAAGACAAGACAGCTGTTTTTCTATTAGTAATTATATTATCTATATTCCCCCTTTGTGTATCAGACAGGTTTGAGCTATATTGCACCTACCGGGGAAAGTGTTTTTAAGATGGATTAAATAAATTGCGCAAGGGTGGTACAAATATATTTCAACAAGTTTTGAGTTATTAATTGCTCAGGAATGCCGTCATCACATAGTCTTTTAGAGACCAGTTGTTTTTTTGCCTTTTTAATATCAGATTCTAAAACTGTAATTACATCTAATCAAATATACTCAATAGATTCCGGCAATATATAGTGAAAGTTCGTCATTACAAGGAAAACAAATCTGCCCTTTTCCTTAGATTTAAATAAAGCTAAATCTGTGGTAAAGTGCAAATTCGTTTTTGTAATAATATATCTAATCGGCTGAAATTCTCATAAGCAATTGTGTACATTAGATTGTGTATCTTATAATGATTGAAGATAACTCTTAAAGTTATTTACTATGTCTGGTAAATGAGTCAGTGTAATTTCATTATACTTCATTAAATCTGATATCACCATTCTTAGGTTTCTAGTTTTTTCATATATCCAAATGATAATAGAATTAAAACTTTTCTCTAACCTTAGATATAGTTTTCGTTATAATTTTGTTTTCTTTGGTAGAGATGTTTACTAAATGATAACGATAATTGTGGAGCCGTTCATGTTTTGAAATTTCTTGTCTTTTCTTACTTTATTAATGATATGGAATCTACTGAGTACTATGATAGATAATTGGTTTTTGTGATATAAGGTATACATTCACTCATTACGGCCTTTATGTAACAGTAAAATAATTTGGTTGCATATTGAACTTCTGTAATTGTTTTCAGTAATCCCTAGTCTTTTCTCAAAAGACTTTTATACTAATTAAATAATCGCCTCACATAAGATTATAAGAATTGGAATTATAATATATTTTGTTTGGAGGATAATACTTATTTTAGTAAAATGACTTGACTATTAAAAATTTAGATGGATGGTGTCAATCCTTGGGTATAATTGCATCATAATCACTATTTGTGAAGATATTACAATTTATTCAACATTAGTTAAGACTAAATTTAGTTGTTCCCTGTTGAAATTACCTTGTCGTTTGCTTTGCTCTGCTTAGGTCTTAATTCTGCTACTTAATATTACTTAATTCGTCAAATGTTTTGACATTAAATTTTGGTATTTTGAAGTTGCCAATAATTAAAATGCCCTCAAAAAGTAAGTTAAAATAATTTCATCATAATATTGGTGATACGCACCCAGTCTAGAGTTGGGAAGGGGATATCATTTCTGTATATAAATCCATCACCTTAGGATATATTTTTGAAATAACTCTCTGTCCATCTCCATTTGTTATTTTCTCTTGGGTACGAATGTAGTTTTGACTACTGCTATAACTCTTTCCTTGTGTTTTTCCCTAGTTAATAACTTTGATCTTTCCTGAACATGGTAAATTATTTTCACAAAATAATTCCGCTAATTTCTCATGAGACTTGCAGTATTGCATTGCTTAATCTGTATAGATTTTCAGAATGCATCTAACTTACTTCGTAAGCCTTTGATATTTTGGTAGTTCAACATAATAAGGATATTATTGCATGCCATGAAAGTTCTCATAGCCATTAAGAGGACTTCATTAAAAAACAGTTACAACTTTGATAAATAGGATAACCTCATCTATCAAAACTGTAAATAATGCTATGAAATGTCTGCCAAGGTTTTGTTGACAAATGCACGTCATTGTCTTTTCTTAATACATGCATCCATATGTGTTTGAAAGCCTAATTTTCTCTAAACAATTCTGAAGACAAAACCCATGTTAGAAATTAATCTCATCAAAAATTTCCCTTTCACCCAAACCCCAATGTCGTGTATTGAAATTGCTTTCTTTTAGAAGACATTAATAATCAATTCTCCTTAACTTTGAGACACAGAGGAATTCAGTTTGTTCTGACTTTGTTATAAGTTTCACGTTATTTCCTGGTTTTTAATTGTCATTATCTTCAATGCAGTGACAAATGTGTGAATTTGAAACTATTAGTTGTAATGGCCATTCTAAATGTTTCATTGTCCTATTTTTTTTGCAATCCTTATAAATGGATTGTTACTGGGATGATCTGGTGCTTGCCATTGAAGGCCAGAGGAACTTACCTGGTACTATTGCAATTATCTGTTCATACTTCAAACCTCCATTGATCATGATTACCATTTCAGTAGAGGGGCCAGTTTCTATTATTCTACCCGCAACCTTAAATATATTTTACCAACAAGATGTAAATTTATTCAATCTCGCCTAGATTTAATACTACTTTGTTTCCTCATCTTCTTCCCAAATAAAATTATCCTTGGCTTAGCTGCAAACAATGTCTCATTTCTCATAAAAATTCTAGTATTATGTGGGTGTTGATAAGGTATTCATGATTCTTTCGCCTAGACTCTCAGGAAGGATAAACCACATATTTGACCTATCCATTAGTGCAATGAAAACTCTAAATTAATGTTCCCCTGTATTTTTGCTCGTTTTCTCCATTATAGATATTTTAAGGGTCTCAAGAAAATGTACACTCATTATTTCATTCACTCTACTGTATTTTCAAGTGAATATAGAAAACTATGAGTACAGAAAATGTCAAGAGAAAGGTTCTTTATATATTGATTCTAGTAATCACCCTATATCACATATTTCCGTGAATAACCATGCTAACTTATTTAATTGTATTAAAATACAAAACAACACAATTACATTATGGATCACTACCGATAAATATATTAATTTTACTAAAGAAAGTGATTTCTTTTCTTATAATTTCAAACTTAGGAGTTAATGATGGAAAAGTTTGCGCTTGCTCCTAATGATGCTAGTTCAATTATATCTTAATTATGACCTCCATCCTATTACAGAACACAGCACCATTCTTTCAAAAGTTCCTTTTTCGTCTGGATCCACAATATTCATATACTGCAAATTTTGGAAGAGCCAGATAAAGATATACTATTTTCAATTCTTTGTTGGAGTAGTGTGTGGCTATATATGTGGATACAATTTTCTTGGCGTGGTTTAGTAAGTGTTCAAATAGGGGAATATCGAAAAGATGGATTAATTCATTTTTCATCAAATTTTATTTCTCAAAGTGCTATTATTTTGTTAATGACTGTGGTGCACATCTACATGATAAAAGATAAAAACCCTCTTGAAATATTTCTAATTGAAATGTAATAGTTTGTCTAATGCTTCATTTTGTTTAAACCATAAATTCCCTTTGTCCTTTGCGAATTCCCCTGACCTTTTTGCCCCAATAGCCTTTCTAGGTGGCTCCATTGAATATTAATCTCTTTTTTCAGTTACAGGAGTAGTGAAAGTGGTTGATTTAAATTTTCTCATCTCCAACCTTTTAGGGAGACTATAATTTTGAAGTGTGCTTGTATTGCGGGTTACATTAGATGTGTGGTTGGTAGGGGCAAAGGAAAATATAAAGGAGAAATGTTTGTCCCTGTTATAAAGTTGTGAATTGGAGTACTTAAACAAGAAGTGTGGAGCCACTAGAACATCATAAATAAAGTAGGACATAAATGTGTAAGGTTATGAGGGTTGCCAGAAGAGGAAAGCTGTGGAAAATGTTAAAATGGGAGGGCAAACACTAGAGCAGATAGAAGTGTACCTATCTTGCACCAAGCTGGTCTCATTGGTAGAGATATAAAAAGAATTGTGTTAGGCAAGGAAGCTGCTATACTAAAGGCCTACATTGCAGGCTTTTCAGATGTGGGCATGGAGGATGATGGAAATTTTATTATGGACAGATAGGAAATCAAACAAAGAAGTTCTAGGAGGGTGGGAGAGAAGAGAACATTGTTAGGAGAACTTAAAAAGAGACAGGATTGATACCTGGTAGTTTGATTGGTGATAGAAAGCTAAAGACTTAGATAAAGGGGGAGGATATTAGGCAAGCAAGGTAGAGGTAAGAAAAGGATAGGGATGTTGGGTGGAATGACAGGAAATATAATGTATATAGAATTAAGCAACAGGTTATTGTGCAAGCAAGAAATGTAGGATTGCATAGCTGCTGTCAATCCAAAAGCTACCTTAATCAATGGACTCCTAAGTAGTAATAATGAATGTGTATGGTCAATTAAGTACATTTTGAGGTTTGTTTGAATTTCATTATATCAATCTGATGTCCAGGTTTATACACTCTTTGAATAACAGTCAAATGGTAAATTTGATATCTCTTTGACTTCAAATGTTCCTCGATATCAGTTGATGATATTTAATAACTATGAATTTTGGAATTCTCTCTTTTTAGTGTTTGTTTTTGCTGTGCTCATGTGAATGAATATTTCAAGACTGCCTGGTCTTCAAAACCAGTGTACTGTTTCTGTTTTATGGTATAAATATTGAAATCTATGTAACTGCTTTATCTTCTTAGATAATGAGAAAACTGACCAGGATGGTGAACATACAGAAACTGAAAGTGAATCTGATGAAAGTGAAGATGAAGCACCTTCTCAAGCACATGAAGAAACAATATTGAAGGACCTAGAGAAGCTGGACATTGGGAGTGAGACTACAGAGGGAAGCCTCAAGGAAAGTACTCCTGAAGCAAAGAATGTGGAAGCAGCCGAAAGTAAAAATGTTATTGAAATTGCAGAGTCAAAATCGGAAGAGCCCAAAGAAAACTCAGAGAAAAAGGTGGATTCATAGCAATGGGGAGAGGGGAAGTTGTATTGCCAAGCAACTCTTGAAATGTAAATAGAAAAGATCTCATTTCAAGCCATGAGTAACAACTTTTTAAGGCATGGGAATAAGTTCCAGGGTTATTTAAAAGGTAAAATATTGATGAAACTTCTATTTTGAAAAATAAATGCCCTCATTCTAATTTTACTTGACTCAACTTTCTAAATATAAAATATACTGAATCCGTAAGTTTTTTCAAATCTCAAGTGTCTGTGCATATCACTTTCTATGTAACTAAATCTTCATAAACTGGAAACACTATCTATACCAAACATACATACATTATTAGATTTCAATATGCTTTATATGCTGTAAAAATCAAAGATATATTTTTGTTATGTCTATTTCACCTAAAATCATAGATAAATGCTAAGGTATGCTGATATACAAAAACAATTTTTATGAGATATATATGATTTGAAAATAGCAATTATGTCTGGGAAGTGTTTCAAAGTAAAGCATTTTATATGAAACCTAAAATTAGTTTTTATTTGTCTCCTTGCATACCAACTTTGGTCTATGAATGGTTCACACAATCCCAGTTAAGTTGGATATTTTTCCCAATCAATAGTATTTCTCTATCAGCCAAAGAGACTTCTCACTAGTTTCCTGCTCATTCAATCTCCCTTTGGAGGTTGCTAATGGAGCATCTACCAATGGAACCTCAAAAGATATATAGTGGGTCAGAATCTTTCCTAGGAGAAAATGGGTTGGGGCTTATAATTCAAACGTTATGAATTTTGCAGGCCTATGCAGTAAATTTGTTTTTTAGAACTTGATGCCACAATATCAATCAACCCTAATATCATGCGAAGTAACATGGTTTTTTTGCCAAAAACTCCGTACCTCAAACTTATTCAATGTTCTTAGTACCATAAGACGATTAAAGGCCAATTTAACTTAAAAACTGGTTTGCCGTGTTTTATTATGTGGATTATATTTAATTAGGAACCGACATGGAACATGGACATTGAAATATTATTCGAATTGGCAGTTAATTTTACAGAAACTATACAAATTTTCTGCCGGAAAATAATTTTTAACAATTTAAAATCAAATTATGTAATAACCCAGTCACACAATATTCCATTTGCCGGAAATCATACGCTGGATAGCCATGGTTTCCTATTAATGTAAAATTTTTACAGACTGAAACACTACCCTAGGTAAATGCTGAAATGGAATTACATCCTGGGTCGCAGAAGGACATACGAGGAAAAATCGTTATATTCGTTCAGTATATATTTAGTTTCTGCCATTTTATCACTCCACAATTTGAATCACTTTCACAATTCATCGCGACGAAAACTCTGCAAGATATTAATTCTGTTCTGCATTTCTTCTTTCTTTTCTTTGTTCACTTTACCTTTAATTATGCCTTCTACCCTCTTTATTTCCCCATCCACGAATCCTTTACCCTTTTCAAGGACTTTCCTTATTAGTTTAACATAAGTTTCTGCTGCCTTTTGTTCACTTCTTCCTTTCGCTTTATCCCAGAGATCTTCAGCGTCGCGCAATAATTTCCGTTGAGCTTTTTCATCGGTCTCAGATAAAAAATTTGTTACCAGTCGATCAAAATTTTCAAGGCATCCTGGAAGACCGATGTACAGACCTGATGTAGATCGAATAAATTTTTTTATGTTATCCGCTGTAAACTCTTCAGACGTATCCGGGGAATATGTGTACGGGTCCTTTTTCCCTTCGACGAATAATTTTATAACAGGAAAATCTTCCTTGGAAACTTTATACCTTTCGGCTAAATCGGAATTCTCCTGATCTCCGTAGTCTTTAACGCCAACCTCTCCCACTAGTAGGTCAGGAATGGTAAATGCCGCTTCTGATACTTTAGCATATTCGTCGTGCTTCGGTCCGTACGGATATGCTACATCAAATTTAATAACTGATGCCTTGAATTTAGAAATCACCTGAAAGAACAGAAATTTCCCATTATCATAAGCTATTTATTCTCTAGTTAGTAAATTGTTACCCAGAGGTTAAACCATCTACCTTGTCAAAAGTGTAGCTGTCGAGGGGAATGCAGCCTTTACAGTTAATCGCTTCTGATATTGATAATAAACCCAGAAAAAGGAATGCAATATAAAGCAGCGACGTCATATTCGAACCACCTAAGGAGAAGATAATTCACGGTGACACGTAAGTATTAATTTGCATTGTAGTAATGGAAAATTCCTAAAGCACAGTTTCTTGGCTATAAATAAATGTCAATTTACATATAAATGAACTAACTGCAGATTTAAAATGTTAGATAGGACTTATCACTCAGTAAACGTTTGGTATAGAAGCTGTACCGGGTACCCCAAAATAAAGGAATGTTATGAAACCGTAATGTTCACGAGTAATGTCACTTAAACAATTCAATACGGCATTTACAAACCGACCAATGACCTCACTGCTGGCATCACAGGAGTGACGTGACGTTTCTCAATTGGTTATAATTTTCAATTGAAAATCGTAATGCGACTTGAACAGATGGTGAATTACGTATTTATTTGGCTGATGGTGGTAACTTAAATACATGTAGCGAGGAATGGCAACTTCTTTGGAAGACTCTCCCATGGACATGGGTTCTTCTGCATCTCCTAGTAAAAGACGTCCTATGTGCCTGATATTTTTAGGGATGGCAGGATCAGGAAAGACATCTTTAGTATCAAGAATAACCACGCATTTGTACGAAACCAGTAAAAAACCTTATGTTTTAAACTTAGACCCGGCTTGTAGACAAGTTCCATATCCTGCTAATATAGGTAGGTTATTGTTGAAAATGGGAAGGTTGTGATTTGTTATAATGTGTGAGTAATTGAATATTTTTTAAGATATTAGGGATACTGTCAACTACAAGGAAGTGATGAAAAAGTACAAACTTGGACCAAATGGAGCCATCGTAACTTCTCTCAACTTATTTTCATCCAAATTCGATCAGGTATATGTGTGCAAGTAAAATTTGAAGTTAATGTTCTGAAATCAAAACCCATATCTAAAGCAAAATTTTAACTTCAGGTGATAAATCTGTTGGAGAAACGTGCCGAAGAACATGATTATATTTTATTGGATACACCTGGACAAATAGAAGTTTTCACATGGTCAGCGTCTGGGAGTATAATTACCGAGTGTTTGGCATCGGTTTTTCCTACAGCCATTGTTTATGTCATGGATACTGTCCGAAGTGTTAGTCCTCCAACGTTTATGTCTAACATGCTTTATGCATGTTCAATTCTCTACAAATCAAAGTTGCCGTTTATTGTGGCAATGAATAAGGTATAATGCGATGGTTTTTCCTTTTTTGTATAAGACATATGCATTTCATCGTTGTGGTAAACAAATAAAATGAAAGGAGATTTTGGTTGTGTTGGGCTATTTTCCCAACAATTATTTTTCATGGCACTAGTAAATATTTACCTTTTGTTAGGTGGATATCGTGGACAATGGGTATGCAGTTGAATGGATGCAAGACTTCGAAGCATTTCAAGATGCTCTGGAGCACGAGACATCATACATTTCTAATTTGACACGCTCTATGTCACTGGCATTGGATGAATTCTACAAGGGTTTGCATGCGGTTGGGATGTCAGCAGTCGAGGGGAAAGGGGTAGAGGAATTTTTTAAACTAGCTGAAAAGGCCTATGAAGAGTATGAAAGGTGAGTTGTCTTATTGAATTGTGGAATTAATAAATGTAAGGAGTATTCAAAGTAGCCGGGGATATGTAGAAGCAGATGGAGAATGTGAAAAGGTTCCATGCTAAAATAATGTGAATTTATGTTTTATTGCAATAAAAATTTCGACTAATCCCAAGAGACCTGGGAAAGGCATATGGTGATGAGCTCTTTGGTTACTTGTCAAACTAATTTTGATTGGTTTAT
This sequence comes from Hetaerina americana, assembly GCF_022747635.1. NCBI lineage: Eukaryota > Metazoa > Arthropoda > Insecta > Odonata > Calopterygidae > Hetaerina > Hetaerina americana. The sequence goes on along the minus strand of NW_027287095.1, from coordinate 70,058,840 downwards.
GTGTTTGATGTATAATTAGCAGGTCTTATGCCTAATGATCATACCAACCATAACCAATCGGGGGGGATCCAAATAAGCATTGCTGAACACAAAATACATTTTGGGGTAGCCATACTTTTTCACCTGTCATGGGGATACTATACCATATTTGCAACTACAATATCAATATGCCTTGATTTTGGGTTTAGCAGGAAAAAGTTTTATTGAAAATTAAATGGAAAATATTGCTTTTCATTTAATCTCAATTTATTGCGGGACAAAGATTTCTTATTTAAAAATAAGATAATTGTAAATGAGAAAGTTTTGTAATGGTAAGCTTTGACATGAAGAAATGATACAATTATCAATGTAGAAAAATGTTTTCAACTATAGTGTTGATGGCTCAACATATGTGCTATAAAAATGCAACAGTAAACATTAATGTTTATAAATTAATTATAAATATCAAGTAATCAACAAACTTATTCAAGAATACAGCAATTTTAAAATTGCAATATTATAATTTAACCAAATTTTTTTAACTTAAAGTTGAAAACTGGTTCAGAATTAAATAGAATACAAAGAAAAACCCTATGAACCACAGTTTGTGAAGGCATAATACAATTCATAGAAATGGTGGAAATCTCAGGAGACAGGAAGTTTAATGGTTGGATTAAATATATTGAGAATGGATGAAAGGTTTTGCAATTATATTTGTGATGTTGAGGAATTGATCCATTGCCCTGCCCTTTTTAGCAGGGCAAACATATACAGTGACAAATAAGAACAATAGACTGCCTATCACAAAGATTCAAGGGCTTATTTTTACTCTGTATCTACAATTTACAGGATTCTTGGTCTTCCTCTTCATCTCTGACTGTCAAAAATAATTTCCTGCATACTAATGTGGTGACTAGCTAGGTATTATTTAGTTGTAGATACTTCTACCTACTGAGTAAATTGTTTACATTTTTATGAACTCTGTAATTTGTTTCAATGTAAAAATTCCTGAATGAAAATCATTCGCCTTGATGGGGATTTTTACACTCTGGAATTGTTGCATTGTAATGCACACTTAGCGGATGACTCAGTTTAAAGTTACTATTTTGGCATCTCCCACAGTTTCTTGGAATATTTAATGTGTCACTATTTTGAAACAAAGCGATTTATTATTGCCTTTCAGTCCCTGTGGGAGAATTAAGTTGGGAAATTTTTATTTGCCAGGAAATGGAATTGTTTTCTTGCAATTCATTGCAAATGCATTTTTAGACTTATTGTATATGTATTGATAGTTTCATATTATTCCATTTATTTTGACAATCAAAACTTGCAACCCCTCAGTAAATCCACTTTGATTTGAATTTACCCTTACAGCCATCATTGTTCACAAAGATACATGATTTTTAAAATGAAAAAAACTTGTTTTTATGATATAATATTAGTGTAAAATAATTTATTGGTAATATTTTAAACGATTGTTTATTGCTTACAGTAATTCCTAGCCATATGCTTTACCTATTCTCGACATTTGGTATAATTTTCAAATTTACGTGTTTGTACAGTGACTACAGGGTTGAGTGGGAAAGAATGAAAACGGAGAAAAAATCTCAAGAGAAAGATCAAACTGAAGCTCAACTAAAGGAATTGGAAAGAGACCTTGGTGGAGGAAAGGGAAAAGGTTTGTCGCTAATCAGTACTGCTCCAGCTGGTCAAGATCTTGCGGATGTTTATTTGAACCCTGCTGGAAGTAGTGATGAAGAAGAAGAAATGCCAGTTTCAAATGATCCTGAAGATGGTAAGTGCATGTATTGAAGTGCTCATGGACCTGCATTTACTTTGTTTGAATTTATAGGAAAATAAATCTTTGACAAATTTCAATTCAAGGTAGTTATAATATAAGTAATACGAGGTAGTTATAATTACCTACAAATAAGAAAAAAAACAGTACAAAATTAATTAAGAAAATGCAGAAATAGCATTATAACTTCCATTGCCATTTTGTATATAAGATTGTTGTAAAAAATATATTTGAAAAACCAAGGTCCATTGAAACAAAACGTCGTACTAAATGGTATCAATTAGATGAATCATGGCTGATTGCATTCTAAATTTCGACATTGATGATGGAAAGGAGATTATATTTTGTGATAATTGGTCATAGTCTCATTATTTTAAATCATGATGAATTAAAAGAAAATTTTTGAGCAAATAAAGAATATTAAATTTATTAACGTTTTTTGTTACTTTTGACTTGTGTGAAGGGCAGTAAATTTTGTGTATAGCAAACTGTGCAAAACATTTGACCTGAATTTGTTAGGTATTTATTTAATAGAAAATATCTCATTTAGGTTTCACTTAAAGTGTTTCATTCAGTCACAGCAGTGTGGAGAGATGCCTAAAGAATGCATATTGTTTACCTGTAGCATCTGTATCAACAGGGCATGGTTACATTGTGATTGTCTCATTCTTTATTGCATTTCCTTGTTTAAAAGTATGCAGTAATACTAATAAGTTAGTTAGCATTTTGAATGATATACTGTGCTCATTTTTGTGTGAGGATATTGTTATTGCTTGGTGAACTGACAGAAAAATTGGTTTGATCATTTGGAATATCCTATCTATTCTTTTTTCTTTATTCCTCCTACCCATATTCCACATATTTTTGTGTACAGTTAGCAGCAACCCAGATTTCTTCCTCTGTGGCTATCCAATCATATTTCCTCTTCGATTTGGCTAACTACAGCTACATAGTAATAAACTATATCAAATTAATACCTTAAACATACGCAGAGTAATCACCTCGCAGTTGTGTCTTTATTGAGGATGGGTGACTGTTAAAAGTAAGTGAGCTGGAAGGGCAGTTTGTGTATTACAAAATAAAGTCATTAATGTTGTGCTAGGAATGAAAACTGTAATATTTTTGTCGTATGATTTTTTGGTGCCTCATTCAGTAGAAACGCGTTTATTCATGGGAGGCAAATTAGACTAGTATGAAATATGGGATTTTAAGGTTGTAAGAATTGAGTTATTTATGATGATTTAAATGTATTTTAAGGCAAACATAGCTCTATATAATAAATTAGAAATGGCTAATAAAGGTATACATGAATGATCAGGTAAGATTCCTCCCAAACTCTCTCACAGGTATGCTGATATCATAAGAATGTGTAGTTCTGGTCACCACATTTCTGTAACATTTGTTTTTCACCATCCATATTCAACTGTCATTCTTTTGCTCCATTCATATTGCACTAGTACAATAATTATTTATGGTATGTCTTTCATGTTCTGGATCATCTTTCTCTTCATCTGCCCTCTAAATCTGCCCACTTCAATTCAAAAGCCTATTGAATTGACTGGCCAGTTTCAATTGACATTGATGTAAAGATTCAAAGGCCTAAATAAATGTATTTTTCTATGGATAAAATATTTTTAACATTGCTCTTAATCTTCATTACTTCATGCAATATAGAGATTGCTGCTGATAAGATGAAAATTATATTCTTTGGAAAATTATCTCATTCTTCTTCCAGGGTGCCAAACAACTTATACCAATGAAAGTGAGAATGGATAATGGTTCACATTTTTAGAAAGAGATGAGATGATTTACCAAATATTTCCTTGTTTTCCTTCCTTTGGTCATTTAAATAGTCATTAGTGGTATGCAATATGGTCTAGGTTAAGTTTATACATTAATCAAAGCATTGTACTGTTTTATCTTATCTTGAATTAATTATCAATTTTAAATCTAGATCTTAACACAGTTGTTTAAATGGAAGAAGGAAGTACTCAGAGATAAAGAGGAGCTTGATGTAGAGTAGGTTGCTAGATTGTGTTTTGTAAAGAGTCACAAAATATTTATTTGGTTGTCATGTCCATCCAAAACCTACCTTAACTGGTTGATTACATAAAAAAATGCATTTTTAACATGGTAACACCCTACAATACAAAAAATTCTATCCAACCTTTTTTCTCTTTCCATAAACTGCATGCCCAACATTCTTTTCACTCTCACAATCTTCAACATTCTATTCCAACTCAATATGCACAACACCCAATTTTCCTACCATCTTTGAATTTTTCCCTGCAGCCCTCATTCTCCCCTTGCCATGCATGCACTTTTATTTTTCTTTTGGTTCATTTGGCTCGAATAGTTTTGCAGGTAAATTGTTCCATTCAACAATTGTTTTATTGAGAAATGAAAATTTTTTTAATGTGTTCTTTGTGCCTGGCATTTCTTTGAATTTGTGATCATTCCTCGCTATAAAATTTGGATTTCCCACCTCTTTCCTTAGTTCTGCCCAAGCTTTCTCACCCTTCAGAATGCAGAAAATTCCACTTAGTCTGCTTATTTTTCCTCTACTTTGTAAAGGTTCCCAGCCCAGCAGTTTTCATATTTCAGTCACACTCTCCATCCTCCTATGCTTCCCCAGTGCATATCTGGCAGCCATCTGTGGACCTTCTCCAGTTTTGTAATTTGCCATTCTTCGTGCGGTTCCCATACAATTGATGAGTACTAAAACTGGTCTTACGGGGTGGGGGGGTCTTATGGCTCTTTCTTAGTTGCTCCAATGCTATTGAGGTTTCTCATCACCAAATGCAGAGTTTTGAAAGCTTTCGTAACAAGCATTATATCTGTTAACCCAAATGCTACCATGAGTGCCTCTGACAAATTTTCCCATAAGTACCACCATTGCTACAAGCCACTATTTTTCAATGACAATAAAGTTAAATAATTGATTCTCTCATATTTTTGTTTTATTCTTTTTTCATACTTCTGTATTATACATGATTTAACTTATAAAATTTTCAGAAAAATATTATGAATAATGTTTTCAGAAATATTTCATAAATACTGCATTTCTCAATACGATAGCCTGGCAATTTTTGTACCAAATTAGCAGTTACACTCAGTTGGTTAAATTTGAGGTATTCCGTGTAGTAACACAAAATTTGCCTGTGAAATCTAAGGAGCTAAATTCTAAAACTAGCTTGTTAAATTAATTGTGGGCATCTCAGTTGATCTCTGAAACTATGAGTTTATTAACCCTTTTGGATTTGGTATGTTAAATAGATTTGGTGTTAGATGTTAGGATTTTTGTTTGTTTTGGTACAAGATTTCATCTCATTAAGCAAATTTTTCCCAATTGGAACATGTTCCTGAATTGATGAAGTCGTCGACTTTTTTTTAAGGATACAGTTTGTTACAAGAGTTCTATGTGACATAGCTACAATTTTTTTGCTTTTTAATGTCTTTGGAATTTTTTTTTTTTTTAACGGGTGTGGTAGGAGTAGAGACATCCTAACCAACCCTTCCTTGTTTATTCAAGTGGCAACATACATAGTTATACAACACTGCTATATGTTAATTGAGGGGATACCTGCTCACGCTTAAATTCCCCTTTTGTCTTCAATCGCCAAAGTTATCCGATATGAGATTTTTAAACAGTTATTGACATAAACTCTCAACTTTCCAATAGGTACATAATGATACATTTGAAATTACACACTTAACCATTCACAGAATACGCAGAACATTAGAATTTAGGCACTTCGAGTACAATAATAGTTTGTATCGGGAATGTATGGTATATTTTGATTTTTTGCCTAGTTGTAGAGCATGTTAAATAGGAAAATTTACACTGACAATAAAATGTGTTAGATGTGTCTGCTTACATTACTTAATTACCACTTATGTGACAAAACCAAATAGGAGTTTACCATTGGTATTTAAGCAGAATAATACTATTTCGCCCAATTTAATTTTCTTCACCACCATGTTATGCCATATTTCTAGTCTTGTTCTTTCATATTGGATACATTCTTCAATTCTGTGTTTGGCGGTGCCCTCTGTTAAGCATATATCACATAGGTTAGTTCTCGATTTCCCCATTTGGTGAAGGTAATTTGAAAAATTTCCATGGCCTGATAGCATTTGGGTACATTTGCGTGAAAGGTTGATTTTTAGTTTTAATCTATTGCAAATAACAGGGAAAATGTCCTTTGTGTATGAGCCTTGATCACTGTTATCCCAATCAGATTGCCACTGAATGATGGATTCTTACCTCAGTCTCTTATTTAAGACGTTTTTCCTTATGTATTGATTTTCATCAAGTTCAAGATTGAAGTGTTTAGCCCTTTGTCCAGATTGTAATTTGACTACAGCATTTCTTTCCAAGATGTCGTATTTTAAGGGTCGTAGCCCGCAAATTATACACAATGCATCAGTGCTGACCGTTGAGTAGCCCCCATATATTGATAACAGGCAGGGCCTTTGAGCTTCTAATGGAGGCATTTGGCCTTCAAATGGCAGACTCAACCACTCGTGTTGAACTTGCGCCATACTTATTTATAAAAAAACATTCAAAAACTGCTGGGGTAAATTGCATGAAACTGTGGGAAAGGTCGCAACAGTAAGTTTTTCATGGGGTAATCTGCTAATATGCATTACAATGCAATGATTGCAGCATAAAAATCATTCGCCTTAAAAAATCCTAGTCCCTCCCAAAAGGCAAATGAATTTTACTTTCTGAAATTGTTACATTGAACTGCTTGGTTTTAAATTATTGGTAATTGTGGAATTAATTACATTGAGTCCAGGGCTTGTCAATATCCTTAATATTGAAAGATGCATTTCTTATGTTTATTCAATCCCCCAAAGTTTCAGACCCAGTTCCTGCTAAGTTTGTGCACCAACCATTGGAAATCATTGCTTTATGCATGAAAGAAATGAAATTGTTAAAATATCGTGAAACCTAATGCAATGTATGGTTAAATTAATAACATTTTTATGAAAAACTTGTATGGTACATAGTGATTTTTCTCTTCACAGATCCAGATGAACTGAAAGAAAAGGATTCATTCCAGAACTTTTTGGAAACCCAGAAGAAAAAACAGAGAGATCGACTAGCTGCTGCTGTTAAAGATGCCAAAGGTAGCAGTGATGGGTAGTTAGATTTTTAATATAATTTTTTTTATGTGGAAACTTAGTGTAATGACACTGGACATGTACCTAAATTTTTTCATTAAAACAACTTATTTATAAAAATACTTTATTTATACATTATTCATCCTCTTCAGGAGGATCAAAATCCCTTATCTGCACATCTGCATCTTCACCAAATTGTATAACATTATTGATGGAAAGCACCAAATCGCCAATGTTCTCCTCATCCCTCAAATCCAATGGATAAAATCTAACCAAACTATAGTCCTCAATCAATGCCCCCAATGCTTCGGTAAGAGCTTGATACTTCTTGTGCCATCTTGAGTTATTAGCCACATCAGAGAGTAAGTTTCGGGCATCAGGCTCTATGAATCTGAAAAAAAAAATTATTTGTGGTAGATGAATGGAATGAATATTAACAGAATTATCCACTTATTTTAAAACCATATATTAATTTATATCGTTTTCACTCAAGAGAGACTATACACTTTAATTGCTAGACACAAAATAAGTTAATGCTTAAAATAAAATAGTATCACTAGGAACCATAACCTTCCTGGCAGTTTAGAACCTAAAATACTGGCGGCATCAATATAATGAAAGGTATTCAGCCTTGTCAACAATTCATTGTCATGAAATGCTAAATAAGCTGAAGTCAAATCAGGAAAATGAGGAAAAATATATTGAATATTGCAATGAGAGGGCAATAGACAAAAGGAGTTAATGCTCTCAAATAAAATAGTATTACTAGGAATCATAAACATCCTGGTGGTTTAGAAGCTGAAATACTGGTGGCATAGAAATAATGAATGGTATTTTGCCTCACCAACATTTGATAGTCATAAAATGCTGAATAAGCTGAACTCAAAGGATATATTGAAGATGTAAATGAGAGGGATGCTTATGAAAGGAATGATTTTTAAATTCCCTGAAATTCCATGAAAAAATGTATGCAGAAACTGTGGCATAGGGAGAATGAAAAGTGATGCAGAGAATTGAGAAGAGAAAGGTTGTTAGAGAGAGGAATTAAAAGCAATTAAAGCTAAAGGGGGAGCTGTTACATGTGCACCGGAAATAAGCTGCTTTGGGAATGCAAAGGGCATAGGAATGAATGAGATAAAGAATAAGAGTGATGATTTTTCCCAGAAAGAATGCAATATTATAGACTAATGGAGGGATCATTTCTAATTCATAAGATAGTGGCGTGGATCATGAAAAAGAGATGGATGCATTAGGTAGCAAAAATAATTCCAGGGAATTTGATACAGGTAAGAGGAAATGAGGCTTGAATAGATGTAAGAATTTTGAAAAGTGGAGAAGCCTTCATGAAATGTTTAAGTGTAGAGGACGCAACTTCATGACAATGCAAATATGTAACATTGTGGCAAGTTTTGAGAGAGTATAATGTAGAGTGCATGGGCAGTTATCTTGTACCAGCTAAACTTGAAAATAATGAGAAGATAGAATGTTTTTAACTAAAAAATTGCATGAAACAATGCATAATGTCAACATGGAATTCAGTTTTTCAAATACATCAATGTGTGAGATAAGGGAGGTTTAAGGAATGGAGTTGTAAATGTTCTTTCCCCAAGTATTGCTGGCAGAAAATCCACAAGGGGTCCTGAATAGCTTCAAGGAAAGAACAGAAACAATAATGTCATTTTGATAAGGAGAATGAAAGTAATTATTGCATAGTGAGCATTAATGGAGAAATATAATAACAAATGGATGATTATATACAAAACAGCAAAATGGATGTGATAGATGAAGAGATCACAAGCCATTTGAATACTGATACAAATGTTGTTTCTAGTACATAAACACATACATAATGGCCGCAGACAGCAAAAATGACAGTATTCTCTTCACAGTATCGTACGGAAGCCAAACTTGAGTTTGCTAGGATAAGCACGACTGTCTACTAAATACAGTGTATATAGGGCACTTGATGAGTGCCTGTGGTGAAAATTGGTTAGAGCAAGGAAGAAGAGAGGTTTCAATGAACATGCATCCGGTTCCCGCAAATTAGACAAATAGGCATGAGGAAAGTGTGCTTCGCTATTTAGATCATATAAAGAAAAATGATGATAGACTATTCAAAAACGGACATACAAGGTAGGGTAAATGTTTTGATAAGGTGGGGTACACCTGGAAAGCCATGGGTGAATTTGGTCAAAGAGACTATCGCGTAGAGGAATTATAGTAGTTTCTGGGACAGAAAAACATGTATAAATGTGAATGGTGAAATAAGTAAGCAAGAACAGGGCAGAATAGAGGAAAGTCAAGAGAGAGTATGTATATACGTTTTCTTTCCTAAAAAAGAAATGTATGACCGCGCCCAATCCGAAATGGAACGATAAGAGGGGTTTCCACGCCTCTATGATGTACGCACGCGAAGTTCTGCATTAATTTTATTTGCATGCAACCTTCGTTCTACGTTTTTAGCGCGAGTTCCTTTACGGAATCGCCTCTTCCAATCCACCATTAACAGCAGACACAAGCTAAAATGTTACTAACCGCTCCAGTTGCTTTTTTGCAGACTTTCCCAAGAGATCAACTTTGCTGAGAACATTCACATGCGGGATGACAAGATTCACCATAACACTTAAGGCTGTCATGGTGCCAGCCAAAAATTTTGCCCCGTCAATCATAAACTGAGAGTCCATTAAAAACACCCCACAAACTCGAAAGTTCCAATTTTGTAGGACTTCAACCAAATCTTTCATGACGGTCATGTGCGAATAAAGTTCTATTTGTCCTGGGCAATCAAATAAAATATAATCATCATCGTCCTCTCCAAGCTGTTCTTCAAGCCAATCTCTGTTTTCTAGAAGGTACCTGTAAAAATGTATCGATAATGTAATGAATAAGTTGCATTTTAGCCATTTTCCTCGAACAGACATTGGCGTGTTTTATTGCCAACATTTGGTGCATGATTACTTCACCAAAGGAATGGCTTTATGATAATGTGAGATTTACTTACTCCATACAAAACACAAGACCGCCGTTCGGGCCAAACTTTAGGTCATCGTCTTCCATAGCATCATCTAGATGAATAAGTTCTCTAATATCTACTAATGGTTCATATTCAAAATGCTCAGCTGCAGGATCGAGGTTGACAACTTTTGCGCTCTGCCTTTCAGCTTCAAAATGCCTCAATATATGATAGCAGTAGGTGGACTAAAAGGAAAGTATTACAACATCCTAATTAAGCATTGATTAGTGAATGGAGAACTGAAATAAAGCTTATCCGATGAACAAAATGTAAACTGGTCGCACCATTTAATAAAAACACTTCACAGTATATTTCAAAATCTGAGCCCGAAGGGACTTTGCGGCCAAGGAATAAAAGCAATTTAAAACAAGTCAAAGTTCTTCATTTAATTAGTAGTTAAATCTTAGTGCGGTTGCGTCAATATTAGTTGCACTAAATAAATGTAGGCAATTGATATGCCTCAAAAATACCAATTAAAGCTATATTTTTGCAATGGTACCTTTCCCGATCCTGCAGGTCCGATAACAAGCTGAGCGTAACGCATTTTCTGTTCTGTTTTGACGAAAAAAGGTCATTTACAACATCTCCGTTTAACATGCACACTGAGGCGTGCCGTCTGAAATAATAATTCAGATTACGATAACTCAGCGCTTTGCAACATGCCTTTGTTATCTATCGAAAGCACGAATGCGATACGTCAAATTTGTTTTAGAATTGACAATCACCAATGTTTAAATGATTTAGTCCGTTGCATTGTATCAAGTTTTGTCGTTTTTGCCCATTTGTTACTAGAGAGATTGAACGTAATGTGCATATGTTCATTGCATGAGTTTTATGTCAGGTTCATAGATAATTTGGTGGACAACTTCGTCTGCAGTCGTTAAATCGATTTTCAATTGTTTTGAAGTGAGCTAGATAGGAAAGCCAGGAAAAACACTCCGTTATCGTCTTCTTTTACTTCTTGATTAACGATAGTTTTGAAATAAATTACGGACACTAACTGAATACGATGCCGGTATGTATGAAAATCTGCTTTTTCAAAAGATTTTTTAATCGCTTAAACGTGAGTTCGCTATCAGAGGCCGACGTTTGCATTCAAGGAAATATTCCTCGCACCTTACTTACGTAGGCGATACGGTTTAAGCAGACCCGAATTGTTACACATTGTAAACTACTGCTGTCCCTTCACGTAAAGTATTATTGTTACAGTTATCTGTTCATCCAGCATATGACTCATGCCTTGTTTCTAGGCGTATCATTCTACCCTTCTCGACCACTCCCAAGCTGTGGGAAACATGGCTCTCCTTCCTGTTAAGACCCAGTTTCGTGGCCCAGCTCCTCCGTTTTCCGCAGACATGGATATTATAGATGAAGCGCTTTACTTTTTCAAAGCTAACGTCTTTTTCAGAACCTATGAAATAAAGGTAGTTAATTATATTGTGATGTGTGATGAATGTAAAATGACAATTGATATTATATGTTCTTTCCTTCATTCTCATGATTTAAATTTTATTGCAGAGTGAATCAGATAGAGTGCTTATTTACATTACGTTGTATATTACTGAGTGCCTGAAACGCTTGCAGAAGTGTAGCAATAAAAATCAGGGTCTAAATGAAATGTACACCTTGGCAATTTCGAAATTCGACATACCAGGAGAGCCAGGTTTTCCTCTTAACTCGGTCTACGCAAAGCCTTCTACTCCGGTGGAAGCAGGTATGTATTAAATTTGAAAATTATTGGGGTAGATGCTAACTTGATATTGCTAAATGTGAATTGAAGCAATTTGAAAATCGTTTCCTGGGAGTTTTTTGTTGTGCCTCAGAAGTTTGTGTGACTCTACATTAACCGATAAATAAAAAGTTAAACAATCTGGTCTCATTTTGAAAAAAAGTAATTTGTTCATTGTAAAATTTGCATCGTTTGGAGGTTCCTTTTCAATGCATTTGAACATTTCCAAACTTGTCACATTACCATCTCCCTCTTAAGTTAATTCTCTTCGTCGTAACACCATCCAAAATGCTTGTTTTCTTCCTCTTCTGTGCCTATCAACTCTCCCTTACTGGAAATCATTCCACAATATATAACCATTTTTTCCTTGAGGAAGCCCATATCGCAGAAGCCAGATTCTTACGCTGGTGTTTAACTTCCCTTCATCTGCTCGAGTTATCTACGAAAACGGTATTAATAAATTCTCCGAAATTACTAAGTATATGCACTATAGTGGTATTTGGCCCATATATTCACTATCTATACGAAGGAATACAAGGGGTAGTAGTAGTAGTTTTGAGGGGAGGCGACCGACAGCTAAGGTCATTTGCGCCATAGGGGATGGACAGGAAAGGATGAAGGGTGGAGAGAAACCCGGCGTCGGCATTAGCCTACTCTTTACGAAAGGCGCCAAGGGGTCCGCAGCTTAACGTCCCATCCGACGGACGCCGTACTCACTCAAAGTGCCCTCCACACCCTCACTCAAAGTGCCCTCCCACAAGCACCTCAAGTAGGGATCGAGATACCTCTGAAAAATATTCAACACCGCCGGGATTTGAACCCGCGCCCTCAGGGTGGGAAGCCAGTACGTTAGCCCCCGCACCATCTCGATCCCAATACAAGGGTACAGTGAATTTGTATTGAAGGTGAAACAACTGAATTTCAGTGCTTGTGAAATTTTTCAAATATTTAAAAACAGCAATTAATGTAAGAGTGTAAATTAAAGCAATGTGTCCGTAAATATCATTAACATTTCTGAAAAATGCCTAGCAAACAGTGGTTCCATATCCTTTTCGTTTTACATATTTGTGAAGAATTAAGTTACCTTTATAGGCTGTGTTTCTGAGAGGGAAGTGGGCATATTAATAATAATAATACATTTTATTTGTCCAGAGACCAAGTAGCTACAAATGTTACACTTGATATAAGACACGTCAGGGGAAAGTGACAAAATTCATTTGTGGATACAAGACATGTCAGGCATTATCAAGAAATTCAGCAATTGAATAAAACATGTTCAATTTCAAGAACCTAAGTAGATTAACTTTAAATGCAGCCACACTTTTATGGGCCTTAATCTCAGCTGGGAGTTTATTATAAAGTTGAAGGCCCATAAAATTTAGACCAGCACCTGCATTTTTTGTACACACATATAAAACGTGCAGCTGCTCATTCTGCCTTGTAGAATATTTGTGGATATCACAATTTTTCACATATTCTGATAGATTTCTTTTTGTATGTACTACTGCATGAAAAATATAAATACATGGCACTGGCAATACATCCAATTTTTTAAACAGGGGATGGCAAGGGGCATTGTGTTTTGCAAAACTCATTAGCCGAATGGCTCTTTTTTGGACCCTGAAAATAGCCAAGGCCTTAGATGATGAACCTCAGTAGAGGATTTTATAGGCTATGTGAGAATAAAATTCACCATAGTATAATGCACAGAGAACAGCCACTGAAACTGTGGATCTAATGGACCTTATTAAAAAGCAGGCCGAGCTTAACTTACTGGTTAAAGTACTTAATGTGTTCATCCCAAGAAATTTGAGAATTGATGTGGAAACCCAAAAATTTGGTAATTTGTACCTGTGGGATCACCTTCCCATCAACTTCAATAGAAAGTACTTTGCTTGCTTTATTTTTATTTGCAAAATATATTTGGTGAGACTTCTCTATATTCAAATCTAGGAAATTATTACGACACCAAGAGAGTAAGGTGTGGCTAACCTGTTTACACTTAACTATCAATTCATCAAAAGTAGGCGATACAAGAATAATGTTGGTGTCATCAGCATATAACAAGGGGGTAGCACCGTTTATATGTTGAAAACTATCAACAAGTCATTTATATAAGAAATAAACAAGACAGGCCCAAGAACAGAGCCTTGAGGAACACCTCGATTAAGGACCTTACTTGGGGAAACAAAAGATGTACCATTTTTAGAAACGACCACATGTTGTATTCTATTAAATAGGTAGGATTTAATCCAAGCATTAGGTATGCCTCGAATACCCATCCTTTGGAGTTTCTTGAGAAGTAATTGGTGGTCAACACAATCAAAAGCTTTTGAGAAATCAAAAACATTGCAGCGACTTCCATTTTTTTATCTAGAGCGTTTAATTCCTGGGTTATTAACTGATAGTTGGCAGAAGATGTAGATTTATGCTCCCTAAAACCATGCTGAGATGGTGAAAGGAGATTGGAAACCTCTAATGGTGCCCTAATGGTGTTTATACTTTGACAAATTCCAAAGAAACTGCGGGAGATGCCGCAACAGTAACTTTAAACGGAGTCATCCGCTAATGTGCATTTCAATGCAACAATTTCAGAGTGTAAAAATCATTCGCCTTGACTGGGACTTGAACCCAGATCCCTCAATATAAAAGCCCCAAAATTTCAGAGTTTAAGAGGACGCCTCGGTAGCTTAAGTGGCTAAAGCACTCGACCGGATATTGAGGGATTTGGGTTTGAGTCCCAGTCAAGGCGAATGATTTTTATAGTCTGAAATTGTTGCATTGAAATGCACATTAGTGGATGACTCCATTAAAAGTTACTGTTGCGGCATCTCCTGCAGTTTCTTTGGAATTTCTCTAGGTAAGATATTAACCTAATATAGAATGCCTTCTCAAATATTTTGCTGAATTGGTTCAGCAGAGAAATTGGACAGTAGGAGTTAATGTCATGTCTATCGCCTTTGTTTTTATAAAGTGGAATGACTTTTGACACCTTCAGAGGAGATGGAAACACTCTTAGTCGGAAAGATTCATTCAAGAGAAAATGAAGAGGCTGCATGATGAAGTCAATAGATTGCTTAATAATGTAACTGGGAATTCCATCAAAACCAGAGCTTCGTTTTGTGCCCAGATTCTTCATTATATTTTTTAGTTCAGATTTTGTGAGGGGATAAAGAAATAGGGACTTTGAGTGGGTAGCAGCAATGGCTTCTAAATTAGGAGAGTTGCTCTGCTTAGCAATAGAAGGTTGAAAGTGATCAGCAAAGTTACAGGCAAGTTTGGAAAAGTCTAGGTATTATTACTCCTGATGAATCCTTAATCTGGATTTGAGACTGCTTCCTGGGTTTGTTTCTGGAGGTATTAATAATTTTCCAGATTTATTATCAGAGTTAATGATCCTATGGTCATTATAACAACGTTTAGCTGACTGTAGCATTTGACGGTAATGCTTTTTCCTTTTTGCATATTCAGTCTTAAGTTCGCAATTAGTTTTACTAGAAATAGCCAGCTGTTTAAGATGTTGAGCCATGAAACGTATTTCATTACTTATCCAAGGTTTACACTTAGGAGACTTGGTTATTATCTTGTACTGAACAGGAAATGATACGTTAAAGTAGTGCAGAAATTTAGCGTAAAAATTATCAAAGCTTTCATCAAAATAGGCAGTGTTGTACACATTGTGCCACTCCTCAAGCCACAAGAGATTAAAAAAATGATGAATGTTAGAGCTATTGAAAGATCGAGTGGGATAAACCTCCAAAGGAATGTTAGCATTCATTAGAAAATTAGAAACAATTGGGTAATGGTCAGAAAGATGTGTCCTAGTAGTTACTTCGTTACCATCAAAATTAGAAATGAAAACATCAAGTGAGGTAGAAGAATGTGTAGTTATGCGAGTGGGTTCCTTATTATGTACACTAAGTTATAAGATTGAAGAATATTCAAGAATTCAGTTTTATCAGTTGTGTTAGCCAGCATGTCAATGTTAAGATCACCAGTAATAATTATCATACCATTGGGATTCCTAGCAATAATAACTTCTAAAAGACTGACTAATTTATCTAAAAACAAAGGTAAGTTTCCCATGGGTGACCCTTATAAAGAACAAAGGGTCACAGAAAATTTGTTATCACAGAAGTGGACAATAGTCACACTGGATTCGAACACCTGTTCAACATTGAGACAATTATATGGAAAGGTTACATGGCTAAAGGGTAAGTTCACAGAAACAAGAATTAGGACTCCACCATTTTTGAGTGTGGAGCGACAGAAAGCATCGGCCACAACATAGCCAGACAACTGGAAAGAAGCAAGTTCATTAGCCGTGAACCAATGCTCATTAATGCAAATTACATCAGGCTCGTGATGAGAGATAAGCACTTCCATGTCAAGTTGTTTGTTCCACAGACACTGAATGTTAACATGAAGGACATACAAACTTCGTGCTAACTCACTTGTAATTTTGGGCGAAGTTCAGGGAAAAAAAAGTTTCCCCAATAAACATATTCAGGCCAGAAACCAGGCGTGAGTAGTTTAGCACCCAGATCATCCCTTACGGTAATGCGAAACGAGGCATACTCCCCTTGTGTAACCACAAGTTGTTCAATATCAGGAGTAACATTTGCGGAATCGGGCAATTCGTCTTTAATATACTGAAGTACACTTTCCTTCGTGGTATTTCTGGGAAGGTTCCAGATATGCACATGAGAGAGTTTGGGAATGCCCTTAAGCAAGGACTCTTTGATAGAGGTGCCCATGCTCGGTGCTGGGCGATGTTTACATTTAGCTTTCATGATAGTGAAAGCGTCGTTGCTAGCTGAAGCTGGATTCACATTATCATGATCACCACACAATTCATCACGTAAATCACCGCCATATTATTGCTGTCAGTTGAACATCTAGTGTTAGCAGTGATATCATTCAAAATGGACGTTATTCGAAAATAACTTTTTCTAGGAACACATTCTTGTGTACTTCAAGAAGCTATTTAGCTGTCAATTTTTCATATAAGTGATATCAGCTGGTGATCACTCTAGAGCTGCGCCAATCGTTTGTACCTCATATACCCCAAAACTAGCTTTTTTTATTCCTGCAGACTATTAATATGGTTTTTTAAAGGGCACAAACTTTTGTAAAATTACTCAATGTTCATAAAAGTTCAATTTTAATATCATGAAATAGTCATTAAATTTGTTAAATGATAAAAATAATTAAAGCATGTTTGATTGTAGCTTAGTTATTTGTCTGGCATTAGCTGCTAATTGCTTGAAATTTCTTTGCTGACCACCAAAATTTTCTCACAGACTAGTGGTTGGTGAATAATTAATAATAGTAATTTATATGTCCAAGGAGGGGACTATACCAAAGAGAAATTGTATGTTTGGTATAGGAGACATCAAATGGGACAATGTTAGCAACCAGAAAGAATTAATTTTCATCAATCACTTTTGACCATGAACCGGAACAAAATGCAAGATTAGAGATGTGGTCAGCTTAGTGGCATAATCGGAAGTGAGTACATGGATTTGACTATCTTCAATGATCCATGTTTTTACTTCCTAATACCCAATTAAAATAAGTCCAGCCTGATTTATTTTACTAATAAAAACCAAGTTTCCACTGCAATCTCAGTAGATGCAGCAGGTGTAAGCATTCCCCAAAAGTCCAGTACCCAATGCCGGGGAGTTTTCCTGCATAGAAACATGTCTTGGGAGGAACACATTTTCAAATTATGTAGAAAGTTAAGTTCCCTTTGTTTCCTCACTAGAAATATTAGATAGTCTGTACACTTAAAGGTTCTTTTATCCATTTACTATGGTGAATTTTATTTTCATGTTACTTTTAGTATCCTCTTCCCATGTGGGCATAATCTTCAAAATCCAAAAGATGATTATACAAATTACGAGCAATGCTCCTTGTGATGCACCTTGTAAACCTATCTTCAAAAGACTTGGTTTATTAGTGGTGGTTCACATATATATATTCACCGTCATCTTGCATGCATCAGGTAATATTTCTCAGTGTAAGTCCAACCACAATTACCATAGTCGCTGCACAAGGAACTGCACCAGCCATTTTTCAGAACACACAACACTGCTCATGGTCCCAAAGCAATGGGCTTAAGGTTATTCAATAAACTTCCCCACCAAATTTGAAACAAAAGTGAAAAAGCTGCTCAACCTATTAAAAAATATTATGTTCTACTCCGTAAATGAATACTTGGAATTGTCACTACGCATTGATTCCGGCTTAACCAAATAATATTTAAATATAGATGAATATGCAAAAAAATCTCTGGACAAATAAATGCATTATTATCATTAGAATATAATATCTCATGTGTGGTTATTTTTACTTTGCTTTAAGAAATTATAATATGCACATCATAAATTCCTCTTAAGGTCTTAAATTTGCTTGGAACCTCGTTAAAAATGCTACACAGCCCTCAAAATTTCAGATGTTGTGTACAGATGATGTTTTTCATGTTAATGCTTTTGTCACCTATCTACAGAATGGAAATTTTCTCAATTTCAAATCTGGAAAAGCACCAACTGGGACCTAATGCACTATTGCAGGGTATAACTCATAGGGCTTAAGGAGTATTTCTTCAGCCTGAAGATGACCAAGAAAGCAGCATTATTAAAAAACTAAGGGAGGAATTACTAGGCTGGATATGATGAAATGCCATGCTCTCTGCTGAAAGGCATTCATAGTTCTTCAATGATCCATGTTTTTACACATTTAGCCAATGAATCTCTATCTTTAGGCATTTTCCCGAATGTATTAAAGGTAGCTTAATTCTTCCCATAGTTCAAAGGAGATGACTCAAAACATAAATAATTATAGGCCTATTTCCAACCTATCTGTTTTTTTCCAAGATACTGTAACAAGTTATGTTCAATAAATCGTTATGCTTTTTAAGTAAATTCAATATTGTCTCTGATTCCCTATTTGGCTTCCTGAAAAATAAATCAGCTGAAACTGCAATATATGAATTCATTCGTGATATCCTCCTTGAACTAGACAAAGGGAATAATGTTATTGGTGTTTTTTAAGACGTTTGACTCAGTTGACCATGCAATATTACTGAGGAAAGTCAAGGAAAGTGGATTTGAAAATCATTTGCAATGTTTATTCCCTTGATAGTAGAGAGAGAGGTATCCCCCAAGGATCTCTTGTGGGTCCCCTACTTTTCCTTCTATACATAAGCATCCTTCCTCATTATGTTGTAAATGGCTCATGGTATATGTATGCAGTGACACAACTCTCACCTACCCCCCTCCAAGAACTTAAATCATGCCTTTGTGCAGAGAAACATTGATGTATGAGTAAATGGTGAGAAGATAATTTGGTGTTCATGAAAAATGGTGAAACAATATTTATCCAATTTCATCCCCTCAATAGGAAAGTTATAGCCTCCCTGCTGTTTAGGATAAATGGATCCTCTCTTAAGTGTTCTACTTTAATTCAATGCAACAATTTCAGAGTGTAAAAATCAGTCGCCTTGACCGGGATCCCAGTCCAGGCGAACGATTTTTACCCTCTGTATGTACTGTAACAATCTTCTTATGGATGCATGTTCATGAAAATCTATCCCGGGAAACTTATGTTGATAAAATAAGCCTGATATGATGAAATAAGTTGCCATAGGATGTTACTACCTGTGAAAAATTCAGACCCTGGTTGATGGTGTTATGGCTCTCTCAATTTATCATGCTTTATTCATAGTTGGCTGAAATATGGAATTACAATGTGGGGGCACTGATATCATTCTCTGCACCTCTTTAGGCTGCAAAAATGGGCAGTGAGAATCCTAGGTTAAAGTTCCAAGGGCAAGTAGTTGTGAACCTTACTTCAAAATTTTAACTAATCCTTTTATATATTTATTCTATGCTATTATTATTGTGCAGCAAAACAAAGCCATGTTCAATTTGATAACCAGTACTGATGCACATATGCACAGCCCAAGAATTTCTAATGACTTTCGGAAAACTATCCAAAACTCAGTTATGTTTGCTAAGGACCCTTGTCATGCTGGTGTGAAATTCCTGAAATCATTATATGCATAGAAAACTAAGGGAAATGAAATTTTTTTGTCATTTCTCAAATTAATCAGTTCCTGTGCGAACATCAATGCTATGCAGTAGATGAATTCATGTCTCTCTCTCCACAGATAAATGATTGTATTCTTATATACACTGTTTCTACTCCTGTTCACTGTTTTTTTATTTGTGATGGTACAATTTAATTCAAACTCTAATTGCAATGTATTGTGTTTCTGCAATATCTGCTATCAATGTAATGTGTTCCATACATGTATCAAACGTCTTTTAGGAACCAATAAACTTCATCATCATTATTAATGATGTGTAGAAAAAAACTTAGGATAATTTTGCGAGGTCTTAATTTTCTCTTCTTTGCATAATAATATTTAAACGATATTGAAGTTCTACAAAAAATAAATCTGTTAACTTTTACCTGAAAAACATCATAAAATTGTTCCTTAAGGTTCCCCTTGACCTTAAGGAAACTGGAGAGAAAGTTTCATAACTCCCTCTTGGGGGTATATGTATGCCTACAGTGCTACAATGAACATGCAACAGAGCGTACCGAATTTCAAATCCTGTTTTATATCCAAAACTGTGTATTAAATGATCTTTCATAGACTTAATGTCTGAATCCACATTCTCATGAATGTTAACTCTTTAAAGGGTATGGATATTTCCTTTGCATATTTTTTTTAATTAGAACTAAATAACTGAAGGATTTGTCTGTGTAGAACTTAATGGAGCGTGTTGTAATCAAAGGTTAATTTGAAATTTTCAGATCTAATGCGTGCATATCTTCAACAAGTGAGACAGGAGACAGGGGTACGAGTTTGTGAGAAAGTTTTCAGCTCTGAGGATGGCAAACCATCAAAGTGGTGGCTGTGTTTTGCCAGAAAGAAGTTCATGGATAAGAGTCTTTCAGGGCCTGGTCAGTAATGAAAATAACTCTATGCCAGCTTATTCAAGCTGACTGAAGTAATTTATGATTAGCCTCAGGAGCAAATCAATTGAATCAGTATAATAAAACAATAACATTGGATGTATGTTGGATTTTTGTTGAAGTTTGGGGGTTGAAATGCATTTATAATCATTATGTTAATGAGTGTAGCCAGAATATTAATGAGTTAAACAATATTATGACTATGAACACCAAATGAGCCCATCTACTTCTCTCTTTTAGCAACATTTGTGGATTTATCATTTGTGTGTTATATATAAGTTGCAATAGCTAATCAAGTGAACAGTATTTGTTGACCTGTTTCCAAAAACAGATTTATAACAGAAACTGTGTTTCTAAAAAGTCAGGAGTGTTATTAATTTATGGTAACAATATGTCCTTTTTAAGCCTTGTAAATTCTGAAACTGATTGTTGAATTTTTTGTAAATTGGTAAGTAAAATTGTATGTTTTGTGATGAATGTGAAAATAAAAAATAATTTTTCTACTAAAAAGTTCTTAAATAATCATTTAGAGATGACCAGCTAATGCACAATGTGACAAAAGAACTTCATAAACAAATTATAGTGATTTATGAGAATTATATTATTAAATCGTTGATTATTCAAAGGAAACTACTTTATAGCTTCTTGAATATCCTGAATAATGACCACAGTTATCAGCCCAAAGCTAATTGATAGGTCTCACCTTGTATACAGAGTGGCTAATCATTCAAGAATATCTTGCAAAAGCCAAGAATTATTCAATTTCTGGAAGAATCCAGGGATTATTGGGAAAATAGTTTAATATTTTGTTTTAATTGAATATGCAGTCTGCTGATGATGTAGTAAGTGCAACAATGGTTACTTCCCCCCATTGCACAATATGCAAATTTGAAAGTTTTGTATTTAAGACTAATTAAATTCTAAATGTTCTGGAAGAAAATCAAGGAAGAGATGGAATGTTTGTCGGTAACAGGAATCTCAAAAATAAATTGCCACCCTGGCACTTAGCTGAAGTTCTTAGTCATTTAGAATTGCATATATCAGGGTAGGGAAGTCTTCTTGTGATGCCTTTGGTTTCCCAGGAAGATCTTGTATCTCAAAAATCATAACACCTTGGTGATGCTGGGGATTTCAATACTCCCCAAGAATCAAACTCTCCAGTCAGTAGCCCAATGCTCTACCATTACGAAAAACAGCTACAATCACTCCCTGAATTATTATGTACCCTTAATGTAAAAAAATCCTATGCACCTTCTCCACACTGATGCAAAATTGTCTTCAAGAAAGAAAGAGAGTACTCCTCAAAAGATTAAGAATCATTTCAGTAGGAAAATGAGATTTTTCCTTTGGTTCCTTATTTCAGGTAATTGAAAATGAGAAATGTATGCAGTTTAACTTCCATGCTACCTCTGGCCAAAAGTACTTTGGAGTGAATGAGTTTACTTTGAAACACTGAGATGTCTGGTACAAGGCTTCCTTGGCATTCCACTGATAATTTTGACGAGATTCCAGAGGGTCTTCATATTTTTAGTCTTTTCTTGCCGTCAGTGGACTTCCATTTCTGGAATCATTTTCAGGTTAAAGAGGCTTTTCAACTCTTTTAGGAAAGAAAAAAATTGTCTTCAAGAAAAGACCTTGTAGTACATAGGAAAGCCTCTACAAAATATGTATGAAAACCATGCACTCTGGAAACCAAGGAAACTCCTCAGATTTACAAATTCCACAAAGAAATACGGATTACTTGATTTTTATAATTTTTGCAACCTCTATTTGATATTTCCAAATGCCAGCTTTGTCTTGGAACAATGCTAGGATAAATATGAAAAATGATGAACTATTGTAGGTATCCTACACCCATTAGCCTTTAAACCGAAAACCAATTTTCTTTTGCCACTCACTAAAAACCCATTCAAAAACATGATTTTTATCCTAAAAAACTTGCTCATTTTGAGAATTATAATTCTAATCTTGAAAGCCATAGCTATTCTACCTTTTTTTGGCACAAAGAACACAATAACATTCTCTAGTTTCAACAGCCAACCGAAGGAGAAGAGCATCTGTTTATCTGGATGTAAGTACTGCATTTTTACCTCAAAATGACACAAGAAGGATGCTTGGGAAAAATGAGGAAGTAACCTAAATACTAATGCATGCAGCTTTTCTATATGCTTCTTTGAGAGACTTTCCCCATTGTTAGCTGTTATTTTTGATTCAATGTCAGTTCCAAGCATCAAACTCAGTCAAATACCCATTTACCAACTTCCTCCTTTCCAAAACTTGGTTGTAACCCATCTTCATGCACCAAATTACCAACTAACCAAACTACTTAAAACATTCCATCTTCACACATTATGATCTTGTAATGGCCTGAAGTTTATCTATGGAACCATTCCTGTGTACTCAAATATTTTCTTTTCTCAACAATATCCAGGGCTCAATGAGAAAGTAGGCTACTGGCTGCTCTTTAAAAAGGTTAAGCAAATTATTTGAAAGTGTAGTCAAAAGCATGAAATACAACAGCATTACTGAAAGTGGAAGAGGGAACTGTTATTGTCATTGTAGTCTTCTAGTAGGTTTTTGATGGACACACTGACTAGCTACTACTACACATCTTAGTCCCATCTAATGTGGCACCCTGAACTACAATAAATCTTAGTTCATTTCCATATACTTTCTGCCTCTCTTTTCATTTTATCCAATGTTCTTATTCTTTTCCTACCCTAACCTCACCTGCCTAACATTCTTCCCTCTATCAATTTTCAACATTTTGTTGCCAATCAAGATGTTCTGCATTGACTTTTCCAGCATCCTTTAAATTTTTCCAAACAGCCCTCTTTCCTTCTCCGCCATGCTTAGCATTTTCTCATTTGTTTTCCTCTCCATCCATTTTGCATGTTTTATCATTCTAAACAAACTTGTCTCAAATAGATGCCTATCCTTTTGCATCAATGACCATAGTACTCAAACTTGGCCCCTAATGAAAGTTTTTGTTTATCTTTCCTATACAACCTTACTCACTGTCCTTATCATCAACTCCCTCCTATTTGCAAAAGCTCTAGTGTCCTACACTGCTCTTCTATTATATCTCCTAATATTTTACCATCTTTGTCCAAAGTACCTCCTGGGTTGGTGAACGGGTCAACCTGTCCTGTGTTTTCCAATTTTTATTTTTATTCCTATTTCTCAAGAACATTATGTTTTTTTATCTACATTGATTCTCATCCCCTTCCTATCACCTTAGTTTTGTAATATGCTCAGCAATGATTGTAACCCTTTGGCTGACTGGCTAACTAAAGCTTGATCATCTACAAATCTGATTTTATGAATTAATCACCCCTCCTTTCTATCCAACCACCAGCTCTTCCACCATTTCCTCCTGAGTATATGTTGAAGAGAAATAAATGATGGTGGACTGCCCTATCATACCCCCAGCCTTACACTACCCTACTCTCCTTATCTCTCCATCCACCATGGTGCCTGTGCAGTCTGAGACATGCACATGTTCCAAATAAGTCAACCATCCCTCCAGTCAGCTACTATCTAAAAACGTGAAACATTAACAACATACTGAGGTAGTTCAAATTCAATCTGTACCAAATCCTTTCCATGTTAATATCTGTGGTTCAGTCTGAACTGAACTGCTTTTGTAGATGTAATGCAGTTTCATCCAAGATGTAACTGAACTAGTCTTGTCAGGTTGAAATAGTTTTTTTTCATTTTGGTTACGTTTAGGTAAAATATCACATCGATGCTTTTCTTTTCTCAGTTTCCCTTGTCCCAATCCTCATCCTCTCACCCTATAATGAATTTAGAATAGCATTTAGTGGGGTGTTTTGGAAGGAGTGTGTTTATGAATAAAGGCATTAATAGAGGTAGCAGATACTACTCGTAGAGAGGGAAAGGTAGGAATCTGTGACAGATGGAAAAATATCAATGTTCTGGGTGGGGTTGAACCCAGGCTGGGAAAGAGCTAATAGCTGTGCCTCAAAAGGGAACTATGGGTCATGTGGGTATTGAGAATGACTAAGCAGCCATAAAAATATATTCAGGTGTATCAAAAGGTATTGCTTTAGGGAATGGTGAACACCAGAAGGTGGGAAACAACCGGGGAAAGGAGATTCACCTAGATAAGTGTCACCCCACTTAGTTGAGTACAAGCAGGTGTACTTTAGGGGAATGATGGTAGATAGCATAGGATTCACAGTTTTCAGCTTGTGAAAGGAATTCATTATAAAAAAGAGGTTTCTGCACATTTCTACAAAATTAAAGTTTCAATAAATGGCATGCCTTTCAATTCACTGTCATGTTTGAGTACAAGCCATACATTTCGACTCGCATAGTCATCTTCTTGTTTGTCAAAAGTTTTTATTTTTTTTTTGAGAAGTTCTAAAACCTCATTAGATAGAATAGGAGTTAATTTCTTCATGGGGAAAGAATGAGATGCCATTAAGGGCATGGGAAATGTCGTACATTTTTGCAAAAAGGTAAGTGGAATCATCATTTTTTAAGTACCTCACCTAACAGGATGTCTTGTGTAATACAGTTAGTTCCACAGATAATAGCCAATTGTCACATTCCTGATGATACAGGTTTCCCTATGGGACTACAGTAAAACATTTGGACAATCCATTGGGTAGTTTTCCCAGAAATGGAAGTGGATGCAGTTTAAAAGTTTAAATTCTAAGCTGATGTGAAGGAGGAGAGAACGGTTTGGCAAGTGTGCTAGGGAGTATGTATGGGGAGGGATAGGCAGTAGTCAAAGACAGTCAAACATGTAAAGGTGTGGATGGAGGAAGGAATGCTGGGGAAGAGCAACTCTTGGTCAGCATAATAAATGAAGATGGGAGATGTGTGATTGGAGGGGTGTACTCATTGACCCTATCAGTGAGAGTGTAGGTGGGGGCTTTTAGTTTCTGAGAAGCAAAAAACCTGGAAGGTCGTTGGGCAAGGCCCAAATGACAAACCCTGCCCTTTGTTGAGACCATGTAGGTATCTATAATGACATCAGTTATCACTGAGGTATGTTAAGATTTATATTTTTGTGGATTCAAATATAAGGGGCAGTCAAATGAAAACTGAACACCCACCATAACATGCAGTTCATGCAAAGGTAGCAATGCTGTTGTTACATATCGATACTGCCACTGCTGTGGTAGGAGACTGCATTGTGACAACTCACAGGTGCACACAGTTGTTGGGTTATGCCATTGTTGGTACAAATCCTGGTCTCTTGTGTTGGTCATTAGGTTTTCATTTGACTGCCCCTCATATATTTACTCTGAAAACAAATTCTAATCTATACTGCTTCTATTGCTCATGAATTGCAATCAAAAATCAAAACATTATTTTTTGTTTCTCTAACAACTTTCTTGAAACCATATTAGTTATGCATTTATTATGAATCTCATTTCATTACTTATAGAAAGTTCCACAAACCCTACCTGTATACCAAATCATCTTGGGAGCACTTCACCAAATGAATTTCAGTGTTTTCACAACCCTGTCCCTATCTTCTGCAATAAACTTATTAATGTTGCCCAATTTACTCGGTTGAATGTCTCAAAATCCATCAAGTAAAAAATAGATCCTGGTTTTATTTATATTTCTTTCTGTCTTATCATTGGTCATTACTGCCGTGGCACCATGCTTACCTCTCCCCTTTCTGAACCTAAACTGATCTAAATACCCCATAAAAGATTTCCCTCATCTCCATCCTTTTGTTGATGATTCTACACATACGTATTTATTTCCTTAGCTACATGAGACATCCATGTTACTACCCTATAGTCCCTACACATGCTTGCCATTCCATTTTTTGAGACGAGAAATTGGTACTACTAAACAAAGTACTCTGGCCAGATTTCATTCTCATAAATTTCAATGAATGAGCCCATAAAATTCTTCCCGCCATGTTCTCCGAAACCATAAATTAGTTTCATGTTGATGTTATCCCCTCCCACGGGTATTTTGGATTTAATTTTCTTCAATGCCTATTTTGACCTACAATCTAGTATTATTAGGTATAAGTCATCCTCATTGACATCACTGTCTAAACATGGTGGCTTATATTTATCGCATGGGCAAATTTTGTATTCTTTACATCCCCCCTAATTCTTTTTGTATGTTGATGTTTTGCATTGTCCTTTAGATATTACAAATATATGGACTTTCCATTTTTACTTCCTGTAAGTCATTTCACCATCCTGAACAGTGCACCTATTTCACTCTTTCTCTGGAAACTCTCCAAATACTGGCACTGCTTTTCCAACATTTTTCTTTCACCCTATTAGTTTCTCTCTTCAGTTTATTATCTACTTATTTTTACTCCTTATCCTGATTCCCTGTTACATTATTTCATTTCCTTGTCTCATCCATCAGTCGAAAAGTGTAATCTATAGTTTCCTCAGCCTTTTCCTATTTACTGCTCCTCTTGTTTCATTTATAGAATTAAGGATTCCTTTCTTGAGATGTTACCTTTTCATCGCCATGTCATGAGGAATTGAACCTACATCAGTAGCACAATTCTCTACTAAAACCACAACACCCTAGTTATTTAATAAATTATTTTGGTACATCAGGGTATGAAAGAATAGTGGATAATTATACAGCTGGTGATATTAATACCAATTTTAAAACCAGTTAGGTCTATATGGGCATATATGATGAATTGATGTGAAGCGTGAGAAATTTTGTGACAAAGCATGACATGGGGGAGAAGGAGAAGAAAGATAAAAAAAGAATGTCATATACTATATTTATAGACCCTTATCATCTATCTACATGTTATTATTCTCTGGTCATTCTCCTCAGCCTCAATAAGACAGCTACAATAATTCTTAAGACATAGAGTATAATGAACCTACATTCATTTTATTTACATGGAGACTGATAAATTGGGTTGAAAATGCACATTTATGCATTTATGCACACACGTTTTTATGAAAAAGATGATTCAAGTGATTATAGTATGGTTCTGAAATTAATCTTAGTAGGTAATAAATAATCCAAGATTGCGTGATGGTTGATCATCTTTCAATAAGATGCATACACTCATTCCTTGGGCCACCAGGTTACTTCACCTTCGACATTTCAAAAGTTCAGCGTTGTAATTTAGATCTTAACAATGTAGAACATGCAGTATACTTAAAACTGTTAGCCACACTTGCATTTACTTTTAGCATTATACTCCCTGGGTTGAAGGTAATTATTTAATAACTTCGTGTGATACTTGCTCTCTGACAGTGACTGCTAACTCCACATTTTGACAAACTTGCCTTTTGCCTCCACTATGCAGCAAAACCAACTCAATTCAAATTGTGGCAATCACTCTCCCACAATTATATTCCTACATCCAATTGCAAAACATAAATGCCTCACTCTTGTTATAAAATGAGTTCTCAATATACCCCAATGAGGATATCGAATATTCGGGAAGAAAAAATCATTATTTTTATATTTTGTGAATACGTATTATATAATTTAATCTATCATTTTTGTATAAAATGGAATTGTGCAATAAAATTGCTAGAAATACAACAATGAAGACGAACCAACACATTCCTAATCTTCAGGATGCTTAAAATACTGTTCATCAATTTAATCCATTACGCTTATGATTAAGCCGAGAAGAAGATATTGATATTACCCTGTAAGTTTGCATTTGTATTGAATTGATTTAAATTAGCGCCATATTTGCGAAATGAAAATGTTGACCAAAGATGGCAGCAGCCGCATGAATTTTAATGGTTGTGTCCACGAAAGAGCGCATAGGATTGTACCGTTAACGCAGTAATAGCTATTATTCAGTACTACCCTAAGAAAAGAGATGCAGCCAGAATGAAAACATATGGCATTGGTGGGACCTTTTTAAAACAATAACTATTCGCTCGATATGAATGATATGAATCATTGGAAATTTTCTGCGTCCAAACTACTGCAGTTGCCACTGGATCCAATTTTGGAAAATTACGTCCGTCAAGTAAAAAATGCGATTTTTTCTATCGTGTTACCCACTCCATTGGAAACTGAAATTAAATTAATAGCATATTCGGAAGACGTCGTGAAAAATATATTAGACTTGGACCCAGCAGTGGCAGAAACGAAAGATTTCATTGAGGTTGTGGCGGGAAATAAAATATTAGAATCCAGTGCTCCACTTGCCCATAGATATGGAGGCCATCAGTTTGGGGTTTGGGCCGGTCAGTTAGGTGATGGTAGAGCTCATTTACTAGGGGAATACGTCAACAGGTTAGTCATACAGTGCAAAGACCCATTAAAAACCATTAACTATTTCAGGTGAAACATTTTCATTTATGTAAACTATGTATTTGCAGGAAAGGAGAGCGATGGGAGTTACAACTCAAAGGCTCCGGCAAATCGCCTTATTCCAGAGGAGCGGATGGACGAGCTGTCATACGCTCTTCTATCAGGGAATTCTTATGCGCCGAGGCTATGCATTTTCTGGGTAATTGCACCGTCTACTCCTAGACTGTGATAATACTTAGGTTTAGTTTTAGTTCCTAGTAAATGTATCTGGTGAGACAATATTAAAGATCTCATAACGGACCTGGCTTCACGGGCTTTCTTTTGAATTTTTTTAATTTTTCAAAGAACTTGAAATTAGCATGGCTTAGGCATAAGTCTATAAGAAACCAACCTTTGAAAAATGACATACTTGTGTTCCATGTGAAGCTGCATGACTTAGTTTTAAGCATTAACCCTGTGGACAAAATTTAATTGCATGTATTGAGTTTTTCCCATCATTTTATTTTAATTAAGAAGATGATAGCTGCAGGCATACATAATTCGGCAATAGTATTCGGCATATAGGCGATATTTACATATACTTTTCGAAGACTGTCAATATAGTATTTGCTCCAAATCCCAAGGTATCCAATGACTTATTTGGAGCAGGCAACTGGTTCCAAATATGATTAACCAGTTCAGCTGCATCTCAATTTAAGTGTTCCACCCCATTTTCAAAGAAGTTTAAAGTCAGCTGCAGCCCATATTATTTTACTTGGGTGATTATCATAGCAGTTAATCTTAAAAAAGAAGTTGCCTGATAGGATTAATGATCACTTATATTCCATTTTGAAGAATGTCAGGAGTTTGGTGTGAAGGAGATTCGGTGGTAATTAGTTTTGTTCATTTATTTAAATGGCTGAAATAAAATGTCTGTTGCATGGTGCACCTGACCAGCTGACTCAAGGGGACTGGTCTCAATCTAGTGTACAATGGAGATGGTGTTTAAAGCTGATGATTTGTGGCCTCTGGGAACCCTGATGGCTTATCAGAAAAATTATTTACTAATGGCTGGACAGAAATTACCCCAAGGCCATCATATTTGGATGGAAAATAGGGAAATGAGTATAATAATTATCACTGTGCAAAATTATTCATCAATTAAATGAAAATGCTTTAATTAAGTGAATAGTTTCACACTTCTGTTATTCCCTACTGGTAGTGGTTACTGTGATTTGCATTGCAAAAGAGATTCCCCTTACTTCACCATCTAGAGTTGTGAGGAAAATACAATGGATTATGACAGTAAAAATCATACTGCATAAAATTATATGCTTTTTGGCTCCAGGCGTGAGTTTAAGGGGCAGACATTTCAGCATCTCAATAGATACATGCATGTACAGACGAACAACCCAATTTAATATTATTCATTCAGTGGAGGCACATGAAAGTATATGAAACTAGCTTTAATTAATGTTTTCTGTGAATAATGTTAAAATATTAAGGAAGATGATTGGAAAATGTAAATGAAATATTTTAGTACAGATGACGTACTTTCCCTTCTATAATCACTAGGTGTGCCTACTTCAAGAGTTGCTGCTATTGTTTGCAGTCGGGATCCAGTTATTCGAGACCGATTTTATGATGGGAACCCTCAGACAGAAAGGGCAGCTGTTGTCTTGCGACTTGCTCCCACATGGTTTCGATTTGGCTCCCTTGAAGTGCTGGCCAAAAGTTTCAATGAGTGGGGTACCTTAAGGATTTTGGCCAATTACCTCATTCATACACTTCTTCCTAAAGATGTCGTTCAGGTAATATATATTTTATTTTTCATTCCTAGTGTTGCTTTTCACTTTCAACTGTCAAAAAATTACAAACACCTTATTAATTATGAGCGATAGATAAAAAATAAAAAGTGAAAGCATAATTATGTTTAAAGTGAAATAAAAATGTTTGTCATAACTTTTGTTGCATGATAATTTGTCTATCTTTCCCCCTTTTTTTATTATTACATTGAGTTTGGATGAATCGTTTGTGATTTTTATGGGATTCTGTTTATGTCTTATATAATGGTATTTTTTTACGGTAGAAACTCGTTCGTACAAAATTTAATTCTTACATAACTAAAGCTCGGCTAAAACGATAGGTAATAAATAGCTGTGGTTAACAATACTTCTTCTCTGAATAAGTTCTTATATCAGATAGGTCTTAAGAATGGATATATTGGGTGAACCTTGGCCTTCATTTGGCAATTAAGTCCAACGCATAACTTTTATTTACTACTTCAGGCATGTGACCGATTTAAGTACTCTTCTGGATAACCATATTTATTTATATAATGTTCATTTACATATTTGTCTAGGGACCAATAGGGATAGTGCAAAAGAAAAATTGCACATTTAGCATGGGACATGTCAAATGCGAATAGGCGACATTAGGAACAAGAAAGGTATTCACTGATGCCTTAGAGCATTCTTTTTAGGAAGAGGCATTTTGTCTTACACTTAGAAGGATTTAAGGCACATTGAGGTTTGAATTCAGCCAGCAGTTTGTTATACAAAATAAGATACAGAGCTTTAGGTAAGAACTACATTAGAAATGTACAAGTTATTAACTTTATGAGCCCCATAATTATGTACATCAGTGTTACTAGTAAGTATTGTTGTCTTCTGTTTTACAATTCACAATTGCAGGAAAAAATATAAATACATTGAAGAGGCAACGCATAGAACTTCCTCAAAAGGTGAAAACTTCATCAGCATCATACCCGATATCAAATATCACTCTTAACACAGAAACAGCTTGGGTAGAGGAACCCCAAAACAATATATTAAATACAATTTCGAAGTAAAAAGAGCCATAATAGATCAAGGCTAAATAGTGGAGAACATTATCAGAAACTGTGAAACATATATTGCAAATAAGAAAATTCAAAGATATAAGTCTCTTCATAAGAATATCAATATGAGAATCCCAATGGAGTTGGGAATATAAATGATTGCCAAGAAATTTGGCAGACAGCCTTAGGGAAAGCTTTTGCATCTAAAGAAATACTTAACTCTGGAATGGGGGTGTTTTTGTGAGGTAACTAATGACTTGTGGCTTTTCGGCATTGATTTTAAGATAATGTGACAGATCCAAGAATTGATTTTTAGGGTTACTTGACTTGAACAGTTAATAAGTTCCTGAGTAGAGGCAGAGGAAATTACAATATTAGTGCCATAAGCATTAGGGAGATTAATTTGTTTAAAATATTTAAACCTATTTAAAATACTTAAAACTTAATGTTCCAAGGCTACTTACATGTTGAGCCCAAATACGGACTTAAAAGCTCAGTTGAGCGTTCCAAAAAGTGAAAAGGAATTAATGTTTCAGGAAAAGCAACACTTGTTTATTTTGGTATAAATAACGTATTCACTTGTGTGCCCAGATCAGAAGCCTTACTTTAACCTCAAAATGTACTCAATGAGTCCAAAATTACCTCAAATATTCGAACAAATTAATCTCCCTCATTAAAATGGCAGTTAATCGAAATTATTTCAGTTATAAACACATTAATAGCCATCCAAGCAGATCGTCTAGCTATGGGTTCCCTACTCTCTCCCCCTCCTTGCCGAAATATTCCTTAATTTGTTGGAAGAACAGCTGTGCAATACTGTCAATAAACATGTGGAAAATGTGGTGTAGTGGTTCGGCTATGTTGATGATATTCTTTGCCTGTTGGCCAGGTCAAACCACCAGTTAGATTCCTTCCACAAGTACATCAACACGATCCATCCAAATACTTCCTTCTCCATAGAAAAAGATGTGAATGATGCAATTCCTAGATCTGTCAGTTTCCATAACAGAAAATAGACATGAGTTTTCAATTTACAGAAAACCCTCTTATATAGATCACATAATTCCCAATAATTCCACAATTTTTCTCACACATATGCAGCCTTCCACTTGATGATTGACCGGCTCCTATCCTCTTTCTATCCCTGACAAATTTCAATAATGAACTTAATACAACTATGAATATAGCCACCAGCAATGGGTATAACTCCCACTTAGTTGAAAAAATGCTTAAAAAAACAAAAAGTAGAATT
Organism: Hetaerina americana; assembly: GCF_022747635.1. Taxonomy (NCBI): domain Eukaryota; kingdom Metazoa; phylum Arthropoda; class Insecta; order Odonata; family Calopterygidae; genus Hetaerina; species Hetaerina americana. Next base: position 70,025,868 of record NW_027287095.1, on the reverse strand, counting down.
GGCCGTATGTAGAATTTTCTCCTCTTAGCCGACATCTAGATTTCAGGTGGTGTTTGATCCTATTCCTTGGAGATATCTCGCATAAAATATCCAATCACCCTCCTACCTCACTCAAAGGGCCTTTTACCAACCCCTTACTCTCTCCAAACTCATAGCTAATGGCAAAGGCAAACAGAAAACTTTAAATCAGGTGTCTATTAACTAAAATGTGGCAATTGCAACAGCTTTTATGTTAGTCATATTTCAAGATGCGAGCCAAAGAACACACCAGGTGACACAAAAATCAAAACTCTGAATCCCTCTTCGCAAAACAACACATAGAATTTAAGCATAATAGTAATTTTGTCCCTGAAATACTGCATAACCTCCCTAAAGGATTAAAAATGGATGTACTTGAACAAATGGAGATTAGAAGGTACTTGGCCGACCCCAAAATGATTCTTAGTAACAAGCAATTATACTCTCATCCCTCCCCTCTCCTTGAGGGAAAACAAATTCAACCGTTCAATGTACCCATTACCCCTGTACTTAAGGTACCCCTACTCCTCCCATGTCCCTGACCCTACACCGTGCCATGTCATAACCAAGGTACCACCGCCTTTTCCCTTCTCTTACCCAAATAACCCCAACCTTCGCCTTCTTTGATTAATGAGGATTACCATACTCCTCATTAATCAGAATTTAAGTATTGCATGGGGCATCACTGACAATGAGAGAAATAATCAGGACAGGTGGAAGAGGTCATCTTTGCTTGGTTTTCATTTTAAATATCAATTAATGTGGATCAACTTGCCTTGAATATGATTTTACTTTGTCAGAATCAAGTATGCTGTGCCAATGTCTTTAAACCTGATGGTTTTTTAAGTGGTGTGCTGAAATATTAGGGTCTGAACCATTCTCAAAAGACTAAGATCATTTGTTAGGAAATTGATCACTCGTGAAAATATCTAGGATTCCAGGATTCTCTCAGGTGCATCAACATCCTGAGGTTTTTGATAAAGGTTGATGGTGAAACAATTGTCTGTATCATTCCTATGAGACTAATGGAACTTTCAAGAGGATAGTCTTCCCGTGATTGATGAATTGTTTTCCTAGGTGGATGCATAGAATTTCATGGTGGATATAAAGAATATGTTGCAAATCATGTCGGTGTGATTATTTCCGAGGAAAAATGAGTTATTTCAAAAGTATGTGTTCTTTCCAATGTCTCATATAGTTAGCAGAATTGAGGTTTGCCAATAATAAATTTTTGTGGTGGAAATAGTGCAATTGTAGTCACTAAGTGAAGGTGATACAAACCACTGACCTCTAAGAAGGATTAATTATGGATATTATTCGCATAGTTTTGCAAAATTCCATCCCCCCAAACTTCCAGTTTTGTGGTGCATAAGAGAAGAGATTTTTATCTGAAGGATAAACAGTTTATATTATGGAATACATGCATTGCATCTAAGGCAGACTTATGGGTGTACTATTAAAAATAAAATGTATAGATGTCTAAAATTTTTTGATTGAATAGGAGGCTAATCTATTTTCTGTTTGTTCAAGATTAGGGCAAAAATGTAAGAGCTACATATTTGTTTATTAATAACCCTTATTTTGAAGACTGTAATAGAGGTGAGAATGTTAGGCAAACGAGGAAAGGGCAGGAACAGGATTGGGATGTTGGACAGGATGAAGGGAGGAAGGAAGTACTCAGAGATGAAGACTGTCTTGATGTAGAGTAGGTTGCTGGATTGTGTTATGTCGGGAGTCGCAAAATATTTATTTGGTGGTTGTGTCCATCCATACCTACCTTAACCAGTAGATTACTTTAAAAAAAATTGTACTGGATGAAAATATTTATGAACCTTTTATATCAAAGCATATTGGAGTGCTGAACTATTTCTTTGCTCATTTAATACCTTTATGTCTTGGTTGAGTAATATTTAAATGTGGATTTGCTTGTGTTTAAATGGCACACTTTTCATGAAAATGCTGGATTGAAAGTTTCCTGCCGTGTGTACTGAATCGTGTGCATATTAATGTGTGCAATTATCTACCCACAAAGGCTACTACTTTTTTATGTTAATCAGTATATTTACAATTAGAAATTGTGTAAAAAGAGAGTCTGCCAGCTAGGAAAACTTGGAAAATGTTGTTCTTCTGGAAAACTCTGTGAATAAGGAAGATGTTTTGGAAGGAATTGATATGTGATGTGCTTTATGTGGGCATTTTGAGTTGTATTCGAGAGACACTACGAATTTGCAAGTGGGTATCTCTTGTTCTTCTTAGCAGCCCTTGCTCTACTTCAACGAGAAACCCTGTATGGATATTGCCCCCTTTATGAGGGGATAGGCATGCTCTCTGGATATATTCATTTTTTTGTTTTCTTGTTTCATTTTTACTTAGGTACCATTATATTTGTTATTTTTATAACTGATAGGAAATATTGATTTTGCTCTTTGGCTGTCCAATTGGTAAGAAATAATTTTCTTGTGCTGCTACATGATTTTCAGGTCGTACTGATCAATGAGAATGGTGAATTTTTAATTTAACTGGTGGGACTGCCCTTGCTACGGTTGTTGTGCTTTCTGTGGTACATCATTTTACTGAAACACTATGTCACTATTATTTCAGAATGTTGAATTCCTTTTCTGGGCAATATATGTTGCTCTAAGGTAAGATCCATTGTTAATAACCTGCAATTATAACATGATTTCTGAATGTGATAGGGCACTTAATCGATATCCTTCATGTATTCACGTATACATTCAGCTTACATCATGATATTATATTACACACCCAGTATCACAATGATATCAAATGTTCCTTGTCATTTCCATTGCTTGGGAGTCAATAATTATTGGCAAATGATCAAGTAAAGAACGTGAAAAACCCTGGAATGCTGAAAATATCCACTGGCTAATCTGGGGAAATGAGGACATTTTGTGATATTTGGAGAACTGATACATGGCTCTAACTGCTATTGATTGGGATTGAAATGAATCAACCATTATTACCATTTTATTGATTATGTCTGTTAGGTCAAGAAAATGACCGAGAATATTTGAAAGTAACAATAACTGAAATACATATCGAACAGTAGTTGCTTGAAATTTTGCTCAAGAGGCTGAAAACTGCCTTCACGACCAAATGGCAACTGAGTGCATGGATATAATGCAGTAGATTTAAGTCTGATTTTACCTATTTTTCATTGATACTTATGTGAATGAGGTTACTCTTGACTTAAAACTGTAAGCATTTGTTAATTGCTAAAACAAATGAGAAACATGGTACTTGGTTTTTAGCACTCGTTTGCAATTTTATTTATAAAATGCTAATTTCTTGGTGTTTTTGGTCTTCGTAATAACAAGTTTCTGCAAAACCATGAACTATTGAGGGTGGCTCACACTCCTTCAACAGCTTGAATATCCTCTTCTTCGTCACCAAAATGGACTCTGCCTTGGATGTGTGCAAATCATTTTGGGTTCTTCAATTTTTGTGGTTTACATTAAATATACTCATTTTTCTTTCAAGTTGTACCTTTTTAACTTGCTTATTAGTTTATGTTGTATGTTTTGTGAGCATGCCATTGAATTTTTAATTACTTGTAATGCTTTCTTTTATTCTGTATGCACTGGATTTTACATTCGTTTTTATAATTGAATACATATTTTTGTAATCTTTTTATTAATAATGTCAAGATTTTCCCAGATAGGATAAAAGGTGGAAAATATTGGTAAACCTCATTGCCTGCCTATTAATTTTTTGGATTTAGCATGATTTTACTTTCTGTTTTATTCCATTTTTAATTTGAAATGCCCAAAAATTTATTTTTTGCAGTGTGTTTCACCTTGCTCCCTTACCTTTAACTAGGAAATTTCTGCATCAGCTCCACTGACATGGATATAATTTTTATTTGATCCTTTTTTAAGAATCAGCATCTTGCAAGGTAAATTATAATAGTTAGAATTATGACTCCACTTACTATTTCATTAATTTATGATAATTCTGAGTAATTTTTATATAATGGTCATATACTAATAGTTATTGCAACTTTCAGATTGCCAATGGATCAAGGCATCAACTTCCAATGCTTTCTGAAGGAAGAGTAAAGTTTGGAATCATAATTGAAGAATGTATTTTGAAGGAGTCTTGAGGGAAGATTAAGAGAAGCAGGCCTCAAAGTAATTGTCCTTGGCTCCAAACCATTTCTGCTGGTGTTACTGACAGGCTGTACACATTTGTCTGGCTTTATAATAGAGCCATAATCAGTCTCCTAATTGTGGTAACCCTGATCTTATTATGGATACTATCTTTTTATTTTTTATTTTTAAATCTATGACTTGTTTTTTTGACTTAATGTTAAAGAAAATTACATGGAAATTATGGATTACACACAAGATGATTAGGAATATTGATGAGAGAAGGAAATGGAAGAGAGTAGACTCAGGATTAGGCAGGAGAAAGTGTTTTCAAAGGATGGTTGTAATAGGTGCGCTGTATAGAAAGAAAGGGCTATTAGGAAGTAATAATGGAAAATCCACGTATACAATCAAAGATATGTCAGGAAAATTATTAATTGATCCAGGAGAGATGGAAAGAATGCATCGTGGATCTATATGGTAAAGATGTTAGGCCATTAAGTTAAGACATAGGAAGGAAATATGATGTCCATGAAGATAGCTTATGTCCAGGCATAGTTGAATGAGAGGAAAAAATGGCATTAACGGGAAATGAAATCAAATAAAAACATGGAGTCAGGTAGCATTTCTACTAGAGCTACTCAAATTCTCAGCAAAACATGGAAGGATGAGTGTTTATGGGCTGATTCTTAGCATTTTTGGGGAGGAATTTGGATGCAAGACTTCATCATATGTGTTATTTCCATTCCAAATAATGGGAGGACAGCTTATATGTGGGTGAAAATTTCAGCCATTTTGGACACTTGGTTGTTATTTGACGATTTGAGTTACTCGTTGCATGGGTTTTTGCAAAAATGGAAAAAATTGAGTATCAAAATATCATTAAATATTTGTTTTTGAAAGGCACTACGCCTATGCAAATCAAATACAAGTTGGATGCTGTGCACAGGAACTCTGCAGCATCATTTACGACCATGAAATTTTGGACAGCTGAATTTGAATGCTCATCATCAGCCAAGCTGGTGCAAAAAGTTAACCGAATGGTACTGGACAACCACTGAAATAAGGTTAAAGAGATGGTACAGGCAATGGGCGCACTGAAATAATGCATTTGTCATATGTTGACTGAAGAATTGGACATGCATGAACTTAGGTTGGATGCCGTGCTTGCTCACTTAGGACCAAAAATGCATTCAAACGAACATTTCCAAGGCCCTGTGGAGTGGTGTAAGCTTAGTTAGTCTGATATTTTGTGTCAATTCATAACTATAGCTGAAACTTGGATCCACCACTACCCTCCTGAGGCGAATAAAGGTGAATATGGTTCCATCTGCCAGGAACGTGATGGTTACTTTTTTGGGATACTAACGGAATTCTGTTCATCAATCATCTTCAAAGAGGTACAAAATTACCGGAGAGTTTTATGCATATTTACCTGATTAGTTGAAGGAGGAAATTTAAAAAAATACCACATTTGAAGAAGAAGAAAGTGCTTTTGCATCAGGACAACACTCCTGCTCAAACTTCGGTGGTCGCCATGGATAAAATTCTTGAACTGCATTGTGAAATGGTTGACTACTTACCATCTTCACCAGATGCCATCCTGTGACATTTTCCTGTTTCCCAACATTGAAGTTTCACTTGGAGGACAGAGGTTTTCATAGGACAAGGAGGTTATTGTGTAAACAGGTATGAATGCCTGTATAAATGCCCGTTTTGTGGAGAAAGACATGGAACTACTATTTGGAAGAATTAAAAATGTTAGGGCATCGCTGAAAAAAGTGTATTGACTGAAAAGGTGACTTTGTTAAAAAATAAAAATAAATTTGAAGAAAAAATGACTTGTTTATTTTTTAGGTCGGTAACTTTTCTGACTGCCCAAATATCTGAGGACTATAGTGTAATAAATTTCATTTTGCACTGCCAAGGTGGTATTTAGGACCATCAATAAAAGGTTGGAGAGGAAGACAATGGATTACTTAGGCCATGATCAGTTTGGGTTCAGGAAGAAAAGAGGAATGTGTGCTGCCATACTAAAATTATTTTTTATTATTAATGGTGGAACCAGGAGTATAGAAGTATCATAAAACTAAAGAGCCAGAAAACTTGGTCATTTTATTGGGAATATCAATAGACCATCAGCTACTAGAATTCTAACCTTTAAAAGGAACAACTTTGAAGGAGAATGTAAAAATTGGTGCAGATTAAAAGAAGCATGGGTTTTTTTTCTATATATCCCTATTTTCTGTCCCAATTGCATAAATCTGCATGAGCATTTTTTTGAGCTGTGTTATCTGGAATATCTTTCTGTGTGAATTTTTCAACAATAAAAATCTCTTTTAATAATAGTTTGAAAATATCGTTTTTCTTTAAAACAATACCTCTTTAAAAATTTTAGAAATGAGTTTTAAATGAAAACTAATCATTTGTGTTGCATGACTATTGGGAGTGAGGTAGCCCTTGTTTATTGGTGTAATTACGTTTTTAAATGCATAAAAAAGCTGTTCAGTAACGAGTCATAATAAACTTTTTTTAATAATTCATTGTGCAAACATTAACAGTAATTTTACAAGTTTGGTACAAGTTTAATTGATTTGAATTACTATTCCATAAGTGGCCGTATTGTGGCATTAAGTGTTCAGCTTTCCTGTTTTCTGGTGATGAAAAACATTTTTCCATGAAGCTTTTTTTTGACAGTTTGGAATAGGAAAAGTGACATGGGGACTATGTGAAGGATAAGGAATATACTTCATGTTGATTTTCATAGGCTAATTGAGATTTTGCAGAACCTATTGCGTACCAACATGTCTTGTGTGCAAAAATTCCCGTTAACATGTGGGTGGCAACAAATGAAATTTTCAATATTTCTGGTTGTGCTTTTCACATTATTCAATGATCTTCTCTCACAATGAATGTAGCAGTCTTAATGTTAACTTCCATTAAGGGGAGTGACTGGAGCTCTGGATCCACCTTCCTTCAAAATTATCCCCCCATACTAAACGTTTTAAACCCTTTAGCTGTTGTATAGGGAGAGCAGACCTCTATTGTTGCTGTAGGTACATGGTTGGTCTGAAAAGTACTGGGAAAAGTTTTGTAAAAATAGATTTATAGCAGATATTACTACAATGCCTCAAAATTCTTCAAAGTATATCCCGTGAGCATCAACATACTTTTGGCAGCAATTATTCCATGATTCGAAGGCTCCCTGGTAGATGGATTCCAAAAGGTCCTTAAGGATATGCCTGCAAGCATCTTTGATGGCATTCATGGTGGTGTCCTGTGAGGGAGGATTTCACTTTTGGGAATAAGAAATAGTCTGCTGGTTGGGACAGTAAGGGGTTTGGGGAATTGTCACTATGCCGTTGCGGAAGATCTTTGCAAGCAGACATTAGACTGTGCTCTTGGTCATCTACCAAGACCTCTGGGATGAGTTAACGCAAATCTTTCGCAATGCCCAATTTTCAGTGATAATGGTGTCCCATGTCATCTTATCAATATCAATACAATCTGTGATCATGTGTGCACTTAACCAAAGGTCTGAAATGAGCTTTTCACGTGCACATCAGGAAGAAATTACCAGACCAAGTCCAAGATAAAATGGTCCTATAAAAATTATATATATATAAATTATATATATATTAAAATTATATATAAATTATATATAAAAAAAATTATATATAAATAAAAATTATAGGACCATTTTATCTTGGACTTATCTTAATATGAGGATAATTATTGCATCACACTTTTAAGTGCAAAACCGTTCTTCTAATATGGCATTTCTCATGCCATTCTGATCCACAGTTCTATGGCAGATCATATGAAATTAATCTCCTCCAAATAATTGGTGCTAGCTTAATCTTTTTGATCTGCTCCATGTCTGGAGATATTGTTTCTTCTCACCATTGCTGTAGTTTAGCTTTGCTTTGAGGTTGCTTTTCTGTTTGTCTCCTGTCGCTGAAAAATCATTCAAATCACAGCAAACATTTTTTAAAACAATTACTGGTAATCAGGAAATAAAAAAACCTGAAACCTTGTTTTAATGCTTGAAAATGGGTGGAAGGGATTGAAATATATTTTAACATATGCAAATTGTGAAAAATATTAGGTGCTTAGCATTTTTATTTTTATTTACAATTGTGAATTTAATTTAATTAAAAGAATTAAAGGTCTAATGAAGGCACATGTGGAAAAATCAAAATTAATCATAGTGATAACTTTTGATATAAATTTTTGTTGATAGCTGAATGTATTTTGTTGATAATAAATAAACCTTTTAAACAAATTTCATGAATTTGTTTGTGCATGGATGTCTGTCTTGATTTCCCTACCACAGAGTTTACATCATCTAGTGAAATTATAATGAATTTTAATGGTGTATTTGTGAATGTAATATGTGTACCAATTTCTGATATTTTTTAGTATTTTAAATGAAACAAATGCAATTTCGTGAATTAAAAACTGTCATCTCTCTATCTAATATTATAAAGAGTAGTATGTATGATCTTATGCAGCATGCTATATACAATATTTCCTCTTGGAGTTGAATGTCTATGACAATGGTAAACAAATCAAAACCATTGATATTTAAAATTACTTGTGTTTGATAAAGAAAATTTGTATGTGAAACGAGAAAGAAATCATAAAAAGGGGAAATGGAGTGTGTGCTGCAACCCAGCAGTAAAATAATCAGTCACCTTCGTACAAACTCTGGGTCACTGTGTAAACAATGAGTTGGTCATGGAGGTCTAATGTGAAGACTTCCCAAGAGCTTTTTGGTGACTCACTGGATTATTTCAATGTTATCTATCTCTTTCTAGAAATGCCATTATGTAATTGCTAATTTCCCATCATAAATAGAGCTGTTTTGTTTCCAGGAGATTCTGTAAGAAGTATGTGACCTTATTTTTCATCGAGATATGATGATGATATTGAATATATACCATGAAATATGATTCAACCCTTTTGATATGATTTACTTTTAAAATATTGGTTAATTTTTTTGCACAATCTCTATTGTTTTATATGCATTTATCATTCGAAGTTGTAATTTTGAATTAATTTATAATGGAATTTTGTCAGTCTTGTGCTCTTTACTGAGTTGGATAACATTAAGCTACTTTTGCTATAATCACCTTATCAAATGATTGCCCATTTTGAAAATCTACGCCCAACTGAATAGTGGTTTAATTTTCCAAAAATTCATGCACAATAAAAGGCATTGAATGTCTGTTGTAACATGGGATCCAGCATTTCTAAGGAAAAATCTGCCATTATACACTATGCACATATTTTAATTGCCTTTAGTTCACCAAAAAAAACATTCACATCCCTTAGCATGTGAATATTCATCCCTTTTAAGTTCACTATAATGGAAAGATTAATCTGCCAATTTGCGAGTGAACCTCTCATTTTTTTGTTACTCAGATGAACGTTTCTTAATCAGTAGCTGTGATGCCCTTTCGCAAAGTCTGCATGTTCACATGGATTCAATGTGTATGAGGAAGAGTAGCGGTGAGAAATAAGGGTAGTAGCCTTGGAATCCAGCAGTGTCCAATTTTCAATTGAAAATGCGGAACTCAACATAAAATTCAGTGCTGAGCTGGCTCCTGTCAGGGTTTTCTTGTGCAGTACCTGACCATAAGATTTCCATTGTAGTCGAGACATAAGTTAATACAGGTCATTTTACCCCTTGTGTGACATTTTGGTATATTTCTTCTGAGACGTGGAGCAGATGCATGCTAGTTTGAAATACCTATAAGTATGCATCATCCTCTCTAATATTTTAATTTATTTTTTCACTTTTATGTATCCCCATAGAATAGTAAGCCAAAAGACTGCCCAAGACTTCTTCTAGAGCTCCTGAAGCAAGTTGCTGAAGGGACATGGAAATTGGCTGTGCACTGGGAAATTGTTGGTTTTGTCCATGGTGTTTTGAATACAGATAACCTTTCCTTATGCTGTGTGACAATTGATTACGGACCTTTTGGATTTGTGGAAGCATATAATTCAAGATATATCCCTAATACTTCGGATTCTAATGGAAGGTAAGTTTGAATGTATTGCATCGATTTTAATCATTTTCAATACCAATTGCAGCTTTAATAAAACAATGCTCATACCCAAACCCACATATTATGCACACTTACTTTGGTTTGGTTAAGATTGATGTGAGTTTATGTTGATGTTTGATACCTAATTCTAGTCCAGAGAATTTATGACTAAAGGTGAATGTCACGCCAAGATGTCGAACAAAACATTTTAATCAAAGATATTTCAAATAATCATTTTTAATTTCAAGTAAATCTTAAACGATGTATTTTGGTGGAAGGTGGGAGAAAATGACTAAAGTCTTTGTAAAACATGCTGGTGCCAGCCCCATTGAAAAGAGATAATGTTTAGGAAAGCAATTAAATGACAGAAATTGGAATTGGTAGCCGTAAGCTATTGCTTTCATTTATGATTTAAAATAATAATTGATCTATGGATGAAATTACATTATAATGTATATGATGTGTATTGCTTTATAAGAAAAAAGATTAAATATGTTTATATTTCTTTAAATAATAGGAAGCATGAGTTAAAATGTATAAGCTTTTAAATAAGTTTGGCTGAATACTTTTATGCTCTAATGTAGAGAACCTATGGTTTGGACATTTCTAAATAATTTCAAGAGCTTATAGTATGGAAATAACTAAATAATTTCAAATTGCCATGGCCCGGGATTAGGGTCTGTTGAGTGTGGACAAGAGTGGAGTAGAACTAAATAGCAATAGTAATAGTAAAGGCTGCAGTGTTTCCTTCCATGAAAGACTCATTCAGGTATAAGGGAATAGGAATTCCTAATTGTATTAGGTCTGGTATCAACATCCCTTATTTTGATGCCTGAGGCCAGAATGACATCTACAAGGTCTATCCGGAAAGTATCCAGTCGTGCAATATTTTGAGAAAAATGAATTAACTAGAACAATGAGGCCTTAGTCCTCTTTGAAGTACTCCCCTTGGGACCTCTCACACTTATCTCAGCATCACTTCCACTTGACAAAACAAACTGCAAAGCCCTTTTTTGGAATGGTCATCAGCTGCCTCGTTGCAGTCTCCTTTATCCTGTCAACATCAAAAGTTTCCTGCTGCAGCTGCAGGGGACTTACTCCAAGCTGCAAACAATGTTCCAATGGTTTTCAAAAAAAAGGCCATAACTGGAGATGAATAATAGGTCTATGGTTATTGCCCTGAAACAAAAGGCCAGTCTTCGTAAAATTTGGTTGACAAGAGAAAGGAGGATGTGACGAGGCAGCTAATGACCATTCCGGGAAAGGACTATGAATATTGTTTTAAAATGTGAAAGAGACGCTGTGATAATTGTGTGAGGTCCCAAAGGGAGTACTTAGAAGGGGACTATAGCCTCATTGTTCTAGGTAGGCTATTTTTCTCAAAATAATGCATTGCTGGATAGCTTCTGGACAGACCTAATACTCCATACGGACCAGAATATAAAATTGGAATATTTTCTTCCTGCAAGTGGTCCGAAATTGCATTTAATCTCATTTCCAATTCCTAAGAAAAACAATCCTGGGACACAACCTGCTCAGCATTGGTGTGTGGCACAATTTGTGTGATTGTTCACCCAATCTCAGTCCCACTGATCATAACCAAAACAATCATTTTCATGCAAGCCAAATGTAGCATGCCATGTCACATTCAGTAACTCTTGTCACTGAGATTAGCAGTTTCCAGTGTTGTTACACCTGCCACATATTCTCATGGTTTTGATGACCCAGGAAGTGACATTACTCACTTCCAATTGCGCAGAAGGAAATCATCAAATTGGGACCCTATTCTCTAAGGTAAGGTGGTTCTTAGATTGACATCACAATCAGGGAATAGTGGTAACAATACTTGATAGCCATTCATACCTACCTAGTTTCATCTATTCTGTGTAACTATGCCGTTTCATATAATGGTTAACAGAGAGTTTGCTTCATGTATAAATTTATATTTCCAGTGGCTCCAAACAGTTTTAAATTGGAGAGAGTGATTGCTAAAAAATGTTGTAAAAGTAAATCATGGTTTCTCATCAATTATTGTTGTAAAAGTAAATAATGAGTCCGGAATTGATAATTTTTTTAAGTCATCAGTATCAATTATACAAATTCATTTAGTCTAATTTGTCGGGGTATCTTTTCAAGAAACTTAATAGAGTGTAATGCATCAGAAATCAGACTTAAGGTAGTTGTAAGATGAAATTAACTAAAAAATGCTTTCCTGGGATTATTCATTACACAATTTAAGACTATTCGATATTTGTCAGAACGTTTTGATTGCCAGAAGAAAAGAATTAAGTTTGTATGCAAAGTATCCATGTATGTATTAGGATGTGATTGATATCATTACTTCATTTTTTATCTTTAGGTATAGCCTTCGGGGTCAATGGCACGCAGTTGATTGGGATCTGCAGCGTCTAGCAGATGGCTTGGCTCCTCTCCTTTGCTCGGATGACAATGACAGTGAGGGAGAGGAAGATTTCACAGATAATGCAAGGCAGATTTTGGAGGTTGCTTCGCAAAAGGCCCTAGTTTGGAGAAAATATGCATTCTGTGCCAAACTTGGCCTTGCATGTGGCAGTAATTGGATTGAATTTGCCAGAGGAGGTTCTTCAGTCATTGATGAGGTTTGTTCACTACTGGGGGAGTCTCATCAAGTGGAAATGTTATGATAATGTTTATTTGTCCTAAGGTCTAACATGGCAAACTAGAAATACCAAGTAATCATTAAACATTAAATGTTAAAACTGGGTGGTTAGTTATATGGTTATTATTGGTCTGACTGAATGCTCTCTCTTTGAGGGAGGAAGCTATCACTAGTTTGATTGATTGATAGTCTTTTGCAAGCAAAATTCATAATGGCTCACATTCTTCAAGGTTAAGATGCTGTGTCATTTGCATTTATTTTATATATTTCACATTAGCAGAAACATGATGCCATCCTGATGTATTCAGGTAACTTAGCAATAGGTAAATTCTTTCTCTGTCCTGTTCAGCACACCAACTTCACCTTTCCTCTGCAAACTTTCCATATCATCGCACTGTGTCTTCCACTAATCTTCTTTTGCTGTATTTGTTAGACATCTATTTATTGTTCAACTCTTTGTACTTCCTTTTACGTAACTCTGTATTTACATTCTTCCATTTCATTCTCTCATCTATCTTTCTAATCATCTCATGCATAGTCCATGGTTTCCTTGTCCTTTTTCTGTTAACAGTTCCTATAGTTTCTTTTATGGCTTTCATTATATTTTTTAATATGTTCCCATTTTTCCTCGATCGTACTCTGCTCCTTATTTTCACACATGATTTTCTCTGCATCCTACCGATACTTCTTCCTTGTCAATCCAGTTAATTCTCCTACATTCCATGTCCTAACCCGACTCCCCTACCTTTTCTTTTTGAATAGGACATTATGCTTCATGACAGCTAAATTGTGTTCAGAGTCCACATCTGCACCCAGGAAAGTGTGAATTGATCATGCTATTCCTAAATCTGTGCCTAAAAACAAACATAAACCAACTGATACCTTTCTGAGTCACCTGGCATTTGCCTAATCATTAGTGATGCTTTGTTCAAATTTGTGTTTTGAAAATTGAATTGTGAGGAGTAACAAAGCTAAATATGATAAACAATGGTTTTCATGCAACATGTCAGAGTTCTCATGATATGTGATGAGAATTATTGTTAATGCCCATCTTCAATGTAATTTACGAGACTCAGGAAGACCCAAAAAATCTCTAATGTAGGTAACTACTGACTGGTGATGTGAACAATTTATATTGATATACTACCTTGATCAAAAATTTCCCGGAATTTATTCAGAAAATTAAAAATACAAGTTTATTCATCTAAATCTATATTGTCCCCTTCAAAGTAATCCCCATCGACTGCAACACACTTATGCCAGCGCTTGATCCAATCCTCGAAACATTTTTTATATTCGGTTTTCGGTATGTCCATCAGTGCTTCCTGCGATTTTTCCATTACTTCCTCTCGGCTGCTAAAACGCGTTCCCCGTAATGGTTTTTTAACTCGATTGAACAGAAAGAAGTCACAGGGAGCCAAATCAGGTGAATTCGGTGGCTGTTGGATGGTATTTGTCGCATTTTTCGTCAAAAAATTACGAATAATGATAGCACTGTGCGACGGTGCGTTATCATGGTGCAAAATCCACGAGTTTCCTGCCCACATTTCTGGTCTCTTTCGGCGAATTGCTTCACGCAAACGTCTCATAACGCCCAAATAATACTCTTTGTTTACTGTCTGGCCTTCTGGCAAAAATTCATGATGCACTACACCGTTGTAATCCATGAAAACCGTCAGCATTGCCTTCTTTTTTGACTGAAAACGACGTGGTTTTTTTGGTCTCGGCTCATTTGGTGAACGCCATTCACTTGCCTGATGTCTGGATTGCGTGTCGTACTCATAAACCCACGTCTCGTCTCCAGTAATGATCCTTTTGATGAATGTGGGATCGGATTCAGCCTCGCAAATCATGTCTTTTGCGACGTCAACACGGTCTCTTTTTTGCATGAAATTGAGGTCTTTTGGCACCAACTTTGCTGCTACACGACGGAAACCCAAATCATTAACCACAATGTCTTGGGCGGATCCATAGGCAATGTTCAAGTCCTCCGCTATTTCTCTGATGGTTAATTTGCGGTTATTGACCAACATTTCTTTTACTTTATCAATTTTTTCACCGACTTTCGATGTCGATGGTCTGCCACTGCGTTCATCATCTTCGATTGACTCACGACCACTTCTGAACCGCTCGTGCCACTGGTAAACGACCGTTTTTTTTAGAGAATCGTTGCCGAAACACTTTTCCAACATTTCCAACGTCCGTGCGCCACTAAATCCGTTTTTTACGCAAAATTTAATACAAGTTCGTTGTTGCAAATTTAAATCCATTTCTGAAATTGTAAAAAATCGCCAACACACACAGAGATAGATGTACTCTTGGCTACGTAACTTTTGCAAATGTCAAGTTATGACACTAAGATTTAAAGGGAATATCAACAACAGATGTACCAATTTAACAAAAAAAACAGAACTCAAATCGGAACGATGGGAGCGCCACACGGTGGTTATTCCGGGAAATTTTTGATCAAGGTAGTACCGTATTGTTTCAAATGTTTAGTTTATGTTAATTAGTTTATGTTCAGGATACGAGGTCTGTTAAAAAAATATTGAAAATTTTGAATTTTTGTGGGTTACGTATATTTGAGTTTAGATTTTTTTGTAGCGCTATGTTAGTACTTATGTCTGTCTCTTATGCCAAAAAGTTTGGCCATTTTGAATGTTCAGTTATTTGTTGACAGCTGTTTTGCTTGGACGTGCTTTGGCTTGTCTTCGATTTTTGCCTGTCCCAAAAAATGGATCAAAGAATCTATCAAATTTTGTGTGAAAAATGAAATTAAGTGCGTGGATGCATTCCGAATGTTGACTGTGGCATATGGAGAAGCTACTTTGGACCAAAGCAATGTTTATCGGTGGTGCAAAATGTTCTCAGAGGGCCGAGAAGATGTGAATGACGAAGAGCACATGCCCGGACACCCAAGGACAGCAACAACAAATGAAAATATTGATGAAGTTAAGAAAATAGTTTTGGCCAACTGTCGAAACACCATTGGAGAAGTGTGGGCCTAAACCTATCGATTGGCTCGTGCCATTCAATTTTTACCAATGATTTAGGCATGACAGGGGTCGCTGCAAAATTTGTATCAAAATTGCACAATTTCCACCAAAAACAGCAATGCATTATCATTGCTAATGAGGCTCTGTCCACGACGACCCCAATTTGCTCCACAGAATCCTAACTGGTGACGAATCATGGGTTTTGGTTATGACGTGGAAACTAAAGCTCAATCATCCCAATGGAAGCTGCAGCACGAGCCAAGACCAAAAAAAGCATGCCAGGTTCGGTAGAATGTGAAAGTTTTGCTTACAGTTTTCTTCGATTGCAGGAGCGTCGTGCTTCATGATTTCTTGCCACAGGGTAGAACGGTAAATAAGCAATATTACCTGCAAGTTATGCACGATTTGCACCAAGCAATCCGCCAGAAACGCCTGGATATGTGGAAGAACAAAAATTGGCTTTTGCACCCTGACAACGCCCCTGCTCACACATCGTTACTTGTGCCCAAATTCTGGCCAAATCAACACACTAATGAAGCCGCAGCCACCGTATTCCCCAGATCTGGCCCCAAGTGACTTTTTCCTGTTCCTGAAATTGAAGAGGCCCATGAAAGGACGATGCTACGCTATGATTGACGAGATAAAGACTGCATCAAAGGAGGAGTTTAACAAGGTCACAAAAAATGATTTTTTGAAGTGCTTCGAGGATTGGGAAAAACGTTGGCACAAGTGTGTAATATCTAATGGGGATTACTTTGAAGGGGACAACATAGATATTCATGAATAAATAAATAATTTTTGAAAAAACACAAAAGTCGCAATACTTTTCGAACAGACATCTTAATTTATTATTCCTTTATTTCTTTTATGTGGATATTTCTGAAATGAGTCTTTGAAATCAAACATAGCTTAGCTCTTAAAACTCTGAAGTAGCATCAACTTGCCAGTTACTAAATTGATATCAGAAAATACAGCCATTTAATAACATTTCTTCTCATCATATTTTTTCTTGGCTTAAAGGATTAGTTATATTATCTGACTTAAAAAGATAGAATGTAATTGATTTTGAAGAATGTGAAATATGTGCATATTCTATCTTGTGATATATCATAAAAGCTCATGCAAATAAAATAAAGTTGACTAATGTAAGAAAAAAATGTAGTTAATGAATTATAAGGGTAAGTACAGTATGTGAATTTTTGTTTTGTGTGCATGAAAAATCATGAGTATTAATGTGGTTTAATGGCACTGACATTTATTCTGTTATAGTCAAATTGATATATTACTGTTGTCCTAAAACTTTAATATCTATGAGCTTGTTAAGATGTAGATGTGTAATCAAGAGTTAGAAAATTAGCTGTTATTTGTCTGTTACAAATATTGAAACCAGTGGCTGCTACTTATGGGAAATGCTGTAGGCCTATGTCATTTTATTTTAAAATATTTTTGAAAATATCTACATGGTGGGATTTCAGGATGCATTAGAAGATGATGACCTCTTCAGCCCTGATGAGTTAGTAGAATCCCTTCTGAAGATGATGGAAGAAACCAAATCAGACTTCACCATGACGTTCCGCCAATTGGGAGAGGAAGAATTGTCTAATCTAAGCCGAGAAAAAATCCCAAAGCATCTTTGGGCTGTCAAGAAATTGTCAGAACATAGGTAAGCATAGCTAGTGGTACAGAAGTAATATATTTTTATTTTATTTAGGAAGTTACTATTAGCTCTTGCCTTTTTTCCCAATATTTGAATTAAGAATAAGGATTTAGAATTATTTTTATTAATGTAAGATGCATGCAAAGAAATAATAGGTAGTGTCTCCAGATTGCTCGAGGGTTGTATAAAAGTTGGTATTCAAAGAATGGCCCATTATGCTCATTACATTGGTGTGACTGTAATCATGAAGGAGTAGTTCTGGGGAATGCTGACTGTGAAGTTTAGTATGAGTGTTACTCTAGGCTAGGTAAAAATAACTTTGTACTATTCATTTCTACTAAATAGTTTTATTTTCAGAACTTTAATTTCTGAGTGTAAGCATCAAATCAGGTGTTGTTGAATGTTAACATTTTTATCTATTGAGTTATGGGTTTTGAGATTAAAACAATTAAGGGAAAACAAAATGTGCATAGTTATTTCGACCTACTTTGGTTGGCTGGTTTCAATAAAGTTAAGGCCAAGTCTGTTGATGTATTGGAGAGAAAACCCGATGAAAAATAATAGTATACCACTAGATGAATTCCTCTGGGTAATAAGTGAATTTTTCAAAGATATTACATCATTGGGAGAGTATAATAATAAAGATAACTATATTGCAAATGATAATTCTTAATTTACTACATTAGAGTAAATGGGATTAGTTGACTTGCAAGGGGTTCATAGTGTAAAAATCATTTGGCTTTACCAGGATTGGAATCTGGATCCCTCAGTATATCCTAATGCAGTTACTGGTTGAATTAATGGGATTTATGGACTCAGATTAATCATTTTATCATTTCAATGTAAATTCACCTTATTTTAATATTTTAATTATCTCTTAATTCCATTCTACTTTTTTTGACTACTCCATGATTCCTTGTTTGGTCTACTACACTCAACTCTTGACAACTAGTGCATGACTCTTCTAATATTTTTCATTATGTTATCAACTAAAAATATTTTATTATAAAGGTAACATTTTTAACTTTAATATGGACAAATTTATATTGTTGCAGTTAGTTTGTAGTACATTTTTCGTCAGCTAGATCAGAATTTAATCCTTCGTTTGGTTGAGAAACTTAAGATTCTGTACACCGCAATGTATTTATCATAATATTGCATTTATCTTCAAATAAGACCAAGCCTTAAATTAATTTTTGCTCCAAAAGATTTTTTTGGAATTACTCTGATGGGATATATTATTGTCGAAAGGTGCTTGCTTGGATCGGGCTTGGAAAAATACATAATTATATTTATATTATCATTTATTTAAAGTATTAATGCCATTATTAATTTAATTATATTTATTTTTAATTATATCTTAAATTATTTATTATGTACTGAATGTGCCCATCTAACTGACAGTGTTAACTAGAGCTTATTTTTGGGGTAGAGGGGACAGGCATCCCAAAAAAAACCATTCTACAGCTTTTTTTCCTGGTTAATTATTATTTTCAAGAAATGGTTGGTCACCCTTCTCATTTCTAAAAGAAAAATGAAGAGTGGTGCACAGGGGCTAAAAATTTTTAGCAAAGTGGAGGTTGCTTGAACAGTTGTGGGCCATTCAGCATTAGATAAAAGCTTCCCAAACTCAAACTGAGATGATCAACTGCAGCTTGCTAACTGGCCTTCAACTGAGTTCGAAATGACTAATCACAGCCTCAAATCCAAGTTTTGAGCAAGAATTTTCATAGAATTTGCACACCACTAACTACAAATCAATTAATGATAAGTGATTAACATTAGAATTATGTATTTGATTCAGCAATTACCAGTCATTCTTGGAGGCATACATTGAGAGATTGGCAAGTGAAGGAATCACCGAGCAGCAAAGAAGAAAAATGATGTCACAAGTAAACCCTTGCTATGTTCTTCGCAATTGGATGGCTGAAGAAGCGATAAAAATGGCAGAAACTGATGACGACTTCAGTAGAGTGAGATTGTTAATGAAGGTACTAAGCCAGCCCTATGAAGTACAAAAAGAAGCTGAAGAAATGGGTTACTCTAATCCAACCCCTGCATGGGCATCATGCATCCGAGTCAGCTGCTCAAGCTGATGTGCCTCAGTAAGTTTTGCTTTGAGGCACTGTTTTTACTGAAGTTGTGATTCTTTTGTAGCTATATTTTTCTAGGAAATTTTTACTCACTCTTTCATTGTTAAAAATGTGCATATTTTATTGTGAAAAATTGTTGAATTCTCTAATTGGGACAGAGGACTATTTATTTATGTTAAGTTAGATTTTGTTCGTTTTATGTTTGCTATAATCCCTGTATTTGTTAACATTGGTAATCATATCCCAGTTATTTGTTAATGTTTTGTGAACAATGTAAATATTAGCCCTCATTATTAACGGTTCAGAGGGGAATGCTGCAATATTTATATGCAAGATAAATACTTACAAACTTGAACATTTCAATGATACAAGTGGTCTTTTTTTCTGATGAGATGTTACATATTTTATTTTAATTCTGAATCAGTAAAATAAATACCAGCTCAGGGGTTTTTAGTACAATGGTAGGAATGCTATGTGTAATAAATATAGAGGTATATCTTAATATTTACTGGTGGTGTGTTTCTCAGTGTGGCCTTAAACTCTCTGGGGAAATTACAGTGCCTCTCTGGCCCTCCATTAAAAACAGCAGTCATCAATAGAATAGATAATGCTAGAACAAGGCTGTCTTTGTAATTTAAGATATGGATGGAGTATTCAATTCATTCCTCATAATGTGATTATTCTTGTGAGGAAATTAAAAGGCTAATACAAATTCTGACTAATGATTGTGAATGACTCTCTTACTTATTGTAATTTTAAGGTAAAGTGTTTCTGTGTCAGAATATATTTCTTCTGCCAAATTTATGATTTTTACTTTTATAACATGTTCAATATGTTAGTTTGCAGCATGAAAATTTTTTGGGAATTATACAGAAGGTCAATTCAGTCACGTTAGATGAAAACAGAAGGATAGAGTGAAGGATGGATATCAGTTTATACCTTCTGACATGTTCCTATTTATATCTATGACTCTCATTTTTTATTCATGCATATTAAATCCTATTGTATATATATTTTTGCTCTCAATGCTGTGTTAACTTGTGCATGGATTACATCTATCCTGTGAGTTTCAACCACTTTAAAGTGTCCAGAACTGGTGACTGTACTACTTTCAAATTTGGCAGAGACAACAGGTTTTTAAGATTAGTTTACATTAATGGTATTTTGTAGTGAACTGGATTTAAATGATAAATCAAACATTTCTCACCTGTAGCTGGATGCCAGGTTATTTGGAAAATATGAAGGGTTGATTTGCAGTAAACACTCACAAAAGGTTGAATTTAATTGATGTGATTTTGCCGAGATATGGTTTACCTTTGCCTGACCAATGTCACACGACTCAGAGGTTCTTCCGAGTAGGATGATGCCATCGCTGGCACAAAATAATACATTTTGCTGCTTTTAATTGTCCACATCAATTCAAGATTGTGAAACCAAAGTAATACTTACATAAATGAACCATTGAATTAAGAAATAAGTGCAAAACAGGTGCATGGACTTTATACTCTTAAAACTTTTATGCATAGTTGTCATAATGATTTGTGTGATACGGTAATAATTTTCCTTTATTAGTATCCAGCAACACTGTTTGCTTAAAAGAGATAAAGTGTGATTTATTCTCAAGTTTAGATTTGCTGCCCACATGCTCTTCATTTAATGTATTAAAAACCTGTTCAGCTGAAAATAATCTGTCTCTTCTGCTTTTTGTGGAGGAACTTATTTAAGGAAGGAAATCATCTAGGAAGGAAATTTTCTTTTAAGTGGTATCAAGTATGCATTTGTATTATTTGTAATTTCTTTTCATTCATAAGCAAGAATTAGCAAATGTGTGTCAATGCATAAGCTACTATTTAGTCTCTTCTAGTTACAGTAATCTTGAAGAATCATTCTCAATGGGACGTAGAAGTGGAATGTACAGCCATAGCATTGGACCAGAAAATAGAAATTATAGGCAAAATCAGATTAAACAGCCACAATGCTAGGGTGAAATATGGGGTTTATGAATAGACAGGGTCCGCACAATAAGTATCGGGACTGGTTCCACAAATCAAAATTTATTGCAGTTATCATTACAATTACTTAATAATCTTCAAAATACATTCCTCCTGCATTGATACACTTAGTTCAGTGCATTTGCCACTCGTCAAAAGCCAGCTGGAAGTCGGTTTCTGGAATACTGTTGAGGGCCTTTGCCATACATGTTACATCATAAGTAAAAATGAGGACAATAAGAGCTGATGCTTGAGCTATTTCTACTGGTATTACATTCAAAAGGATGTTTGAAGCAAATGTTCATTAGCTTGTGGTAGCAAAACTAATGTGCCCCTGGATAAAGGATTAAAACCAGAAAAGTGCATCTTTGAATTCAGCCTTTGTATAATGCAAGGGATTGAATTTATTTAAAATGCTATGCAAAGGAATGTGAAGTGGTTAAAGAAATGTATCCCCTCATTTTAGCCAGATTTTTCTATCTACATGTAAGGACTTCAGGTTTTTGAATGTTGAACAAAATGTTATTGGTAAAATTGTCATATAATTTTTTCAGCTGATAGTTTGATTTTGAATGCATTAATTGTTGATAAGATCAAGAATGTTCTCATTGTAATTGAACTATCTGAGAGATGAGCTCCAAGGTCAAACCCTTTTAATATACTTTGTGCCAAGATAAATCAATTCTTCAGTAGTACCTCAATGTTTTTGGTACTATTAAAAGATTACTGTGGTTTGGTGATGTGTCCCTGGGGACAACTTGGACTTAGTATCAGGTTTCACAAGGGTTGAACGCCTGAGTTGAAACCAAGAGTAATGGGTGTGGAGGGGTTGGAATCCATTAAGTTTTGCAAATAGGTCATCAGGGTAACCTATTCTTGAACCACAGTAATCATCCTGAAGGATAAATTTGATAATTGGAGGTAGAACTCTACCTGTACTTACTCCTCTTCCATGGGAAATTCATGTATCAGGATAGGCACCCAGTTTCTTTCCCTATGATGCCTGTAGTTTTTCATAGTGTTCTGGTGTACAAAAAAATTAACGCTGTTGCAGTAAATTGGAAGGTGTTTGGGGGAAATTACTAGTGGTTGAACTCAGGCCTTCTGATCAGTAGCTGATGATGAGGAGAATGATTTTAGACGCCAGGTGTATTGACTTGTTTTATTTGTGAGTAATCCACATCAAATATTCAACATCTATCTGATTTTGAGGGTAGCCTGACAGTGATGTCTTGTTTTATATGACATTAATTCACTGAATATGAAAACAAGAACAAATACTAGTCCACATATACCACAGCCTCCGCCTTCATTTTGGATGGCCTCTTGCATACTATGGCATAACCATAAAGTAAACTTTTCGTCTTGCTTCCTTGCATCATTTGAAGAACATCTTCCAACAGCACACATTCTCAAAAGCCTTTTTGCATTCCTTCCTATCAAATAAAGCCAATTTAATAACCACTCAAGGCAGTGCAATTTTTATTTGAAAATTCGCAGTTTGTCTCTGATTGGAGGAAACTTGTATTTTTCCCATAATAAGAATTTGAATTGAGTGATATCAGGGTTCATAGATTAATTGTAATTTTTCCAGTATAATTCTTAATACATTTAGAGCTCATAAATGAAGGCATTTTTTCTGAAAATCCATTTAACAGTTATTGGTTGATATCAGATGAGGTTGGTAATTGTTGCTTGCTAGGTAGAGTCAATGTTGACCATCCAGACAACTGATGTCAGATTACTCTGGCTTATCTTACTATGCCTTAGTTAATGCTCTGCTGATAAAGATATGAGTTTTGTCAATCTTAATTAGTAACTTTTTTAAAATCAATTTTACTGCACTATATCCTATAAAGTTTTTTACCTTTTGCTATTTCTACCACTAATGAAAACTATGTCTCAGTAGTCCCTTGAATATGGTGGGATCTTAATTATTTTAATTGTGAGGCACATATCTAGGATCTATGGGTTCCAAAATTGTCAAAAACTAATGTATTTATCTGTTAAAAAGTTATGAAATAATTATTGTAATAATGAAAAAATCTAATATTCCAATAATTAATAATCATGAAGGGCTAGCACTTTGTGAAAACATAAGAATAATGCAAACTTATGCAGAGAGGCCCCAAGGTCATAATACACATTTGCTTGTCAAGCATGGTAAGAATGAAATTTTCCATGTCATAAATATGCAGATTTACACCTCTAAATTAGACTTGCGGCAGTGTTTTCAAATTTTAAAACTGTAACTTGTTTGGATTTTTTTATCGGCATCTTCACTACTATATTACATCGTTGGCTAAAATTGAGGCCTCACTTTACAAAGAGCATAATTTATAATTAATTCCTCGTGGATGTTATCAGCAGTGATTACTTTTTAATTTGAATAACTAGATGAAAGTGACTCTAAAGCTATTTTATGAAATGGTGCTTGATTGAAAATGCAATGTGTCTCTCTCTGATTAATGAGTCACTTTAAAATGTTGTGCCCTTTTTATCAAATTCACTATTGATAGCTAATTGATAATAACTTTTATGGTCCCTTATGTGGGGATTAACAGCAGTGATAATTAATTACTGAGCTATTATGAATGACTGCCTTATATGATTAGTAAATACGAACATGCAAATACTCTTTATGTTCTTAATCTTCATCTTCTATTTGAATATGATGTTGGCTGTAATATGGAGTAAAATGATGTCAGCCATAATACTATTTGTGAAGAGAGTACTTTCTAAGCCTATTGCTTCATTCTTTACTGCATTTATAAAATATTTATGCTTGGTGAGTTGTGCCCATTTGTACTTCTTTGTAATTACAATGGTAAGGCTATTTCTGGCATCCTAAAAACATAAAAATCATAGCCACACATGTATTCTTATCTTAAAGGGATAATATGCAGTATCTTTTTGAAAGCTGGTGTGACTTTTAAGAATAAAATTTAGGTGAATTAAGCGATACCTAGTTGTCTTAACTGAGATAAGGTAAAAGTTGTGTAGCTGTAAAATTAGGGTTACCAGATTTATTGCTTCTTTCCTCTTTATAGATCATATAAGAAATGGGCCTTTAGTGCAAATGAAAATTAGATTTTTTCATAATTTTTTTTAAAGTGAAAAATATGCATGCATATGTATTAATACCTGCCTGTGCATCTGAAATAATGAAATAAAAAAATATGAGTAGTTATTAAGTGGCCTCTTTTTCTGGGATAAGTTTCTCCTTTTGCCATTCATTACCATTAGGTACCTGTGTCATTTATTTAACTCAAAATATCTGGTAACCCTGTATAAAATTAACTTGCATAAATCAAATTAAAGTTGATCGGAAATTTGTTTGATGCTTATTTTTTAAGTATTTTAACTAGCAATATGACTACATTTGTCAATAGTTTATATTGGACTGTGAAAACTTGACAATATAGCTTTCAGTGTTTCAGCAGTACTTCTACAAAAAGTAATGAATATATTTTCGATGTTGTACACTAATATTCATGATTGATTAAATTTAAGTTATTGACTGCAATATATGAGTGAATATAGGTGTAATCCATCAATAAGATTTATGCAAGGAACGAAACGATGATGGATCACCGACTGTTCTTGACATTAATTACATTAACATAGATTTTTTACTTACCAATTTTTCTCTTTGTAAACAAATGGTCTCTGAGAATATGACATTGTCTTGATATATAAATGGCCTCTGTCCTTCAAAACACATTTATTAACCAAACTATTTAGGCCACCTTTGTTGCTTGGCCATTGCCACGAATCTAGTGGTCATCCTGTTTCAAATGCTTGACTTAATGGATTTTGTTTACTCTTAGCATACGTCCCTTAACAGCTTCTTGAAATTTTTGTAATGGAACAACCAATAGTAACATCAGGGATATTCCATTGTTGTTTTTTACTTTCAGTCCATAGGGTAGAAAAAATTTCCCGTTGTTATCAATGATACCAATGATAGAGTAATAAATGAATCCTCATGCCTTGTTATTGCCACCATTTTCTCAAGTAATCAATTATTGGAGGCCGTAATGAGAGGATAAAATATTATTACTCATTCTCAAATTATTTACAAGTCACTGCTAAAACTCATTAAAATCAATTTCATTGCTTGAAATTATTGGATTACCATATATTAAGTCTAGAACCCTAAATCTTGATATGCAACATCTTCATTCTGTAGCTTGCTGGAAAAATGGTCCATGTTGTAATAGGCTTCCGTTTCAATTGAAACTTTAGCCAAAAACTTTTAAAAGAACTAATGGCTTGTCACATATATCAAGCATCCATAACATAATCTTAGGCAAAATAATTTAAACATTTATTTTGATTAAATACAAAAATCTGTAAAAAAAGTAATTAATTAATTTTAACAATAATCTGAGTGGTAAAAATGGAATAATTGAAAGTTCACTGTGTAGTTATTATTTTATGAAGTGAAACTTTTATTTAAAAGTGAAAACTAGATATTCTACCTTTGACTTTTGTTTAGAGCATTGCAGTTCAAAATGTTTGCTTTGGAGTGAAGGTTTTTGTGTCTAGTTAAAGCTGAAATTAAAATGTGTGTATATGCCAAAGAGATCTCACATCTGGAAATTCCCTAGATTTTGAAAATTTCCGCAAAGCGTAGAAATGTTCTGGAAAATTACCAAAACATCTTGGAATATTTGTACAAATATGGTGACAATATACATTTGCTTATTCACCAGAATGTAGCTGTGACTACATAGCTATCTACAACTTGCTTCCCTTCCTATATTCTACTCAGTGCACTTGAATAACCTACCAGCAGTGTTCAAACCGAATGGGCTTGGGGTTGAACAATATCTGAGATGTAATGGTAGTGGTTGCTTTGGCTTTAGTCAGAGCTTGTGGAAGAAGCTTTTCACTATTCAATAGTTCCCGACTCAACCTTGTGGAAATTCATTTTAATAAAATTAAGAATACAAAGTAACTTTCCAAGTAACGCAAATAAAGGACAGTGGAAAGTTATTTTGTATTCTTAATTTTATTAAGCTTTTCTTTGTTTGAATTGAGTGTTTTGCTCCTTATTATGAAGAGGTGGTTCTCAGTAGAATCTAGAGTACACTTTATCAAAGGTTATATATTTGTTTTTGGTTTTATGAGCTTATAAGTATTATAAATTGTGGAAAAACAGCCTTGAAATGTTGCAGGTCTGGAAAACCTGTCTATGCCCTGGAATTTTCTTTAGATTTTGTGACCTTACTCTGTATTGATATTTAATAAACTTCAGTCAGTTCTCAGGTATTTAACAGCATATCAATTCCTTGTGCAATTATTTTATTGCTGAAATTTACGGTTTAGTCCACAGTGAAGTTAGTTAAATTGGGTCATTTCATGCGCATTTTGGGAGGTTCAGGAGTTATTTAAAGTCTCTTACAATCCATTATCTATGTTAATTTATTGCAGTTATGCCCCTGAATTCAGCCTTCCAAAGTGCATTTCTTCTGGAATTATTGTGTATAGGGTGATACATAGTGGTTGAAAATTAGGTGTGTATTTTAGTTCGGAATAATTTAATGTGTACGCTTAATGGTTGCCTTTTATTCTGAGATATGTGTTAGTAAGACCAATAAGCTATTAGTTTTTGTTTTTGGTGAGCAAGCCTATTGCTACAATAGTGAAAAATAATGGCAATATGACAATGTGAAATGTTGGACAGGTATGTATATTCCTGTTATCACTCCTGTATGTTCCTGTTATCAATCACCTTTATCCATGGTGTTCATTTATGAAGTCAACATTGTTTGTGTGTCAAAATTGTAATGCAAAATTGATGATTATATAGTGAAATAAAGAAGGTGATCCTAAGTACAGATGGCATTGGAGAATTTTCGACGTAGAATGAGATACATCATTTAAGAAAATAAAGGAATGGAAGGAAGGATTAAAGGCATGCCTAAAATTTTTGGTTGACATTGCAGAATGCATTTAATGGAAACATATATTTTTTTTAGTGCTTTCTTAAAAATAGTTTTTCAATTTTTTCATAGATGTTTGCTATTCCTTAATAATTTTGGAATAGTTATCTTGTTTAATTATGTAAATTCTGTATGCAAGCATTTTTTTCTTTGCTTGATGTCACAGGAATGTAGACTTAATTCATTGGAAAGGAAGGAATTCCCTTGTACCCTATATGATTCAGGAACCAAACAGGATACTACAAGGATATGCCAAAATTCTGCAAGAATGTGGTTTTTCCCTGCAAATATGTACAACAAGAAGCTTAACCTTATAAAGGAATCACAGGTATGTGTACAATATCCTATGCGGGGCTAAGATCCAGCGGCGCAAAAAACATTTGTTGCTGGTATTATGCAATTGCAACATTTTCAAAGTGGTAATGTTCAGCCAAATGGAAATATCTCTTGATTGTCATCGTTGCTGGTAACCTACACGGGTATTGAATGTAGGTTTTGCATGAGATTGGTATGTATTATATTTCAAGTATACTTCCTTTTGCTTGTCCAACATTATTTTCTTCTGTGGTGCTTCATGCCATCTGAAATGCTAATTCTTTTCCTTCCAATGCCCAGTTTAATTAATGTACTCCTTTCTACAGGGTGCGCTCCAAAAGTAATGCAATTAGTTAATATAGTAATTAATTGAACAGATTTACATGAACACATACAATTCTTTAAAGTACTGTCCTTGGGCCTCTACACATTTTTTCCAGCAACTCTGCCATGACAGGTATGCACCCTGGAAGGCGTCTTCGGGGACCTCTTGCTAGGTTCATCACAGCTAATTGGATCTCATCTATAGATGAAAAACGGGGTCCTTTCAGGGCTGCCTTAATCTGAGGGAACAAAATAAAGTCTGCTGGTGTGATGTCAAGACTATAGGGGAGAAAGGGCAGAGTTGGGACCTGGTGTTTGGCCAGGAACTCCATGGACTTGTAGTGTGTTTTGGCAAGGTGCATTGTCGTGATAGAGTTGCCAGGTAGTGGAGATGTCTTTTCTTGCCTTGATGACCCTTTATCGCAGTCTTTCCAGCACATCCATGTAGTGGGCAGTGTTAACTGTTTGTCCTTGAGGTATAAACTCAATATGGACCACTTGTCTTCTGTCAAAAAAGACAATGAGCATTGCTTTCACTTTTGATTTGCTCATTCTTGCCTTTTTAAGCTCGGGGAACTGGTCGGTGTGCCACTCAGAGCTTAGGCGTTTTGTTTCTGGGTCGTATTCAGACACCCAAGTTTCCTCAACTGTGGTGACGATGCCCAAATAATCAGGTTCATTTTCAATAGTTTAATACAGGTTCAATTTGCAAAAGTTCACTTGAAATTTCCACTTGGTTGGTCTTTAGGTTGTCTGTCAACACTTGGGCACAAGCTTGGTGCACACTTTCCTCATTGCTAAATCTTTGGTAACAATGTAAAACACAACAGTAGACAACAAATTCAGTTCATTTGTAACCATCTTGATACTCAATCGACGGTCAGAGTCCAACACTTATCGAACACGAGCCACATTGTTGTTGGTTTTGCTGGTTGACGGCCGTCCAGAGCGTTGTTCTTCGTGAACCTCTTTCTGGCCCTCCTTAAAGGCCTTTAACCACCTTGGAACTTGTGAGTAGGACAGAGCAGAGTCTCACGATTCATTTTGTTAATCTCATCAAGAGATTTCTTCAGTTTAGCTCAAAACTTAATCATGTAACGTTGCTTGATTGTCGATTCCATTTTTTTTGTGACACGGTCGGCACGCAGAGGTTTACAATAACTGACGTCCTGCTGCTTCCAATGTTTGGAGAGCTCCGAGACCGGTTTCACAGCTACGCCCACATACTCCCAAGTGGTTGGACCCTCTGACTCCAACCAGTAGGAGTTGTAGGGGAAATTCAATTGCATTACTTCCAGAAAGCACCCTGTATTATGAATTTCAACCCCTTGCATCTCTTGGTATCCCCTCTATTCACTTTTCCTGTCTTGCTCAGATTTCACCTACTATCTGTCTTATACTATATTTCAAATCTAACTGCTTCCTCTTTGAGCAATTGTTTTCTCAGTTTTTCTCCAGGATCACTTCTCAAGGGCCTTCTCTCTTATCTATCCTCATGTCTCAAAAGCCATGTTTTAGATCTGTGCATTTCTATCCTCATACTATGAAAGTCTTTATTGGTCTTTACCAGGAGTTTTTGGAGACGTGTGTGATTGTGTAGAAGAATGGGGAAAGTGGATGGATGTATATTAGATGATTGAATGTTGAAGGCTGCTTGAAGGTGAATGTTTGGTAAGTGGGGTAGAAGGAAGAAAAGATTATTCATGTTGGACGAGATTAAGGGAGCGAGGAAGTATGCAGAGTTCAAGAACAGTTAGTTTTGGTGTGTAGTTTTATGGTATTTGGTCATATTTGGCAAGCCTTAGAAGTTTAGCAGGGGATAGTCACTGTCTTTATCTGGAACCCTCCTTTCCTGGTAGATTATCATCTATAATAATATTTATCTATTAACGGCATGGAAGTCATAATTAATTTTGCAAAATAATATCAACTACTTCATGGACTGTAATGTCCCTCATTGGTGCGAGCTGGTCTTTGATGATGGAATAAAAACAGCAGGAGCACTGTTAGGTATTTCTAGGTTCAGGTTTACAAATGTGAAAAGTTTGTTGAAAGAATCATGAAAATGTATACATATTGAGAAAAATTAACTGTTTAAAAAAATATATATAATTTCATTTAGAAATCATGAAACTTTTGTAATATCCTTAATAGAAAGGATAAATACTTAAAATCCTTGCTTACATTTACAAGCCCTTGTAATGCTAATTAATTTTCCCTAAAATTTCTTTTGGTCCCCTCTCTTTTGAATTCAGCGTATGGTCATCTCTTTATAACAGCCACAAAGGAGTCTGCCATCAAGTTGACTTTCCATCTTCTTTGGGATCATCTTTCCAGCTGATTTATGTTTTGGTGGAATCATATTCCTTCTTCCTCGCAAACTGTCTCAAGATTCTCGGGGAATTAGTTCAAATGAATATTTATGAACAATTAATCTCTATAAATAACCCTGTTTTTTTGGACATTTTTAGCATATTTTCCACTTTTTTGTCATTGGGATTTTATAATTCCCTGAGAACTTCTATAGAGCTTCCTAGAGGTATTCTAGGGCTCTCTTTCAACATTTTCCATATTTATTTCAAGCTCCTTATCCTTTGACTTTCTGATTGACTGTACCAGCAAAAATCTCCTCATAAGTCCGGAAACATTGAACACAGGTATTCTTTACTTGAGCAGAGCTTTCACAGACTGCTCCATAAGTCCATGTTTGAAATGCTGAAGAGGTATGAGAACTTTGCAGAATGGTAATATCACCTCTTATTCAACTGTGATCCTTGTAGTCGAGGCTTGTGATAATTAAGGTTAAACATATTTTCATAATTTTTTTTCTGAAATATAGACACCAACTGGTGTTGAAGGGTATCCCTATCGTAATGCAGTAAAATTTCTTTTTGATCAATCAGTGAAGAGTCTTCCGTGTTGTGATCAACATTGACAAATGTCGTTAGGCAAACAATGTCTCTCCATTACACTAAATTATCATCTCAAGAAAAGTACTGAATTCTGGTTTTAAAAATTTGTGACTAATTATGTTAGTTACACTACTGTTTTGTGAAGATTGCAAATGCTATCCCTGCCAATTGTGGTTTTCAAAATTTTAAATTATGATTATTAGATTATAGTAAACATTGACTCTTGAAGTCATTATTCTCAAAATAACCAATCATTGCTTAGTTTGTTTCTACATTTGTTCTTAAAACTCAACTATCAATCACAGTTCACCATTATTTTCAAGGAGCAATTTGTCTCGGCTATGCACATTTATGTACTCCATACATTGGGTTTATAGGAAAGAATGGGGAGGTGAGAAACAAGGATGGAGGGAGATAATATGAATAGAGGTTGAAAATGAGGGAGGGTATGAAGTACATGTTTTTTTTACTCCCTTCTCACTTTGACCGGGAGAGAAATGGATAGTTCATGAAGAATGGGATGCTATACATGATCTTTAGGTGACAAAACATTTTGATTATTCAGCAATTCAATCATTTCTAAATTAGTCATATAAGTCTTATATCAGCTACTTTTGTACA
This sequence comes from Hetaerina americana, assembly GCF_022747635.1. Lineage (NCBI taxonomy): Eukaryota > Metazoa > Arthropoda > Insecta > Odonata > Calopterygidae > Hetaerina > Hetaerina americana. Next base: position 69,994,190 of record NW_027287095.1, on the reverse strand, counting down.
GTCTTATGCAGAAAAATATGTAAATGTACTACCCTTGTGCTATGAGCTTGTAATTAAGCATTTTGCAATATTGCTTGTGATCTTTGGATTGGCTAAAGTAATTCCTTTGGCTTAGTTTAGCATTATCCATCATGATAAATGGAGCATATGACAGCATTTGATTGTTACTGCCATTTCATGCATAGGTAGCAGCATGAGAAAGAATCATTCATTTAATTTTCATTCTAGTTTTCAGTGTGTAGAAGGATAAAATGAGTATGGGTGATTAGGATATTAACTAGAGAAGTCTGGTTTCATTCTCAGTGACTTCAGACACTTAAGATTCATCCAAGCAGTGGAATTACTTAGGTACCATATCCTTCTGGATAGCAGCTTTTGGTGTAAGGAAATGAACTGGTTCCTTTACCCTGATATTGCTGGCCTCGGTGGTGGTGGGGTAACGTCCTCGTCTGCCAATCCATGGGTCACGGGTTCGATTCTTGCCTGGGTGGGTTTTCCTCCACCTTGAGCTTTGGTATTTGTAATCTACTCCATTGTTTTCACTGTTTATAGTAGGGCGATGTAAAGGCCAAAAAGTGCTGATTTCGGATTAAGGCTAATTAAAGAAATAAATATGCAAATTTCACACATCTTAGGACTTGGTAAGATGTGAGCTGTACTCTTACTTACTGTGAAATTTTGGTTCGTTAACTCAGATAATTTTTTTGCAAAAAAGGTGTAATGTGTGGTCAGAACAGATCAAAATAAATTGAAAAATATGACTTTAAACATTGGTCACAAAAAGTGAAATATTCTTTGTAATTCTTTCCACTCACAGCTGAACCAAATTAAATGAAAAAGATAAAAGTTAATTAGTATAGAGATGTACGAATTTAATTATATTTTAAGTGGTATTTTCATTGCTTTCAAAATGTTACCATTTTTGTGTTAGTGTCAGGATTTATTTAGTGACATAAAGAAATTACATAATTGCTCTTAGCTTACATTGATATACCATATAAAATCTTAAACAGTAAATTTTCATGTAATTCTATAAAAAGGCCTTGTATTGAGGGATTAGGTAAATTTGCTATATAAAGTTTAGATAACAAATGCGAAGAGTTACAATTTTATAAAAATGTACATTTATGTTTCTCATTGTTTATGACAATAAGGTGTTGGAAGTTGTATCGTGGAAATTACTTGAAGGATTGTTTGTCTCATGCCAATCATAAAAGGGCAAAAGTCATTCCAATGACTTAAATTTATTATATCTTAGTAATAACCCAGACTTGTCAGCAGATATTATAATTCTGTGAAGGAAAACAAATGTATTATTCCCTTGTTCCATTTCATATACATGGATTATAAAAAAAGAAAAAAATATGGATAACCTTAGATGGTAGATTGTCACTTTTGAGCTATAAGAATAAATTCAAAAAAACCTGCCCAGTTGAATTTATAACCGAGAAGGCTATAAGGTCCTAATTATTTTTGATCAGTCATGAATTAACCCATTTAATGGTGACTGCAAATCTTTGACTTCATAAGAGTATGGCAGATTAAAACATACCAATAATGTTTTAAAATTACCCATCATTTGATCTGGTGGATATCAGGGTAGACAGAAAAAATAATTAATTTTACAGAAAGCTATCGAGTAATTTAAAGGAATTTTGAAATACTTTCATACTTTCCTTTTGCTTTTTATTTTGAAACCAATTTTATTTTGGAATTTGCTTGTAGGTTAAATTAAGTATTGCCATTGCTGCTATTAAGTAATCTGGATGAGTGGATATATTCTAAAAAAATGTAAAGTTAAAGTAGAAAAATAACCTATTGATACATGAAAGATGTTTGACTTTGGAATTTTATTTATTCCTCCAGTTATCATGCACAGTTTGTTTCCCTGAATGGCATGTTTTAAAGAGGTAGGTGCGACAGGGTAAATATGTTCTTATGCTTATTTTGATCAGTAGGTATTTTTCTTCCATTTTAATCAACATAAATACAAATTGTATAAACTCTAAAAAGATTCACTGAAGATTTTTTGATATCATTAAATGCCTAATGAAAACCAAGAGGACTAATTCAAATTTCTTCTGCGGAATTGTTAGAGCCAAATATCAGCATGTTTCCATGTAAAACACATTCCTACACATTATGCTAAAAAAAATGATTCCAACTTGCGAAAATACCTTTATAAATGATGATACTGTATGAAAAATGTAAATTGCGTAGCACAACTGTCTTGCTCCATTATGCACAAGATTAAAATGCAACTTTTAGTTCCTCATAATTCTTCCTCTTCTCCCTCCAAAACTATCCCTGGTGCCAGTTGATGCACTTTGTTGTCATCTTGCTCTCTCCACTTATCTGAATTCCTTCTTGGTCTTGAAGGTGTGAATGAGTTAAAAGTAGGGCCATTCATGTTTCTGCCCGAGTCTGGAGTGTGATTGGAATAACTTCTATTGTCACCACCCCTGGCTCCATAGCTGCTAACACCACCAAAGGAAGCATTAGATTGACCGAAGTCATCCAACTGTCCTCGCTTGAGTGATGCTCGACTGTAATTTGTCTTGCGCAGCATACCCTTGATGTTATTTATTATAGATGAGAGCAGTCAGAGGGAAATAGAAAAAGACAGGTGAAGTTACTCATTATTCAGTTGGTCCAGAGGATGTAAACTAAATCACACTAAGTTTATTTTTTAATGTTGTGTTAAATAATTAATTTTTTATATTGATTTTAATAATGGTGGGAAAAGACCCCCTGGCCTATATTAAATAAACCAAATGAAGAATGAAGTTATTGTAGTCATTCCATTCTATATATTAATATAATAAAGGCCATAATGCTATTAAGGCTGATCCTATAGCAAAACAAAAATGAAATTGCTGTTTCTGTCTTTCACTTGTCTTTTATCTTATGAATGGACATACATACAGTAGTTAAGAAAATTGTCAAAATGACATATGGCTATTAAAATTAGGAAATATGTTGTGATACATTTACCATTTCACATATGAGTTTATATGAAATGATAATCCCTTCAATAGTATAATTGAAGAAATGGAGTTTCCTTATTATGAAAAAATTATTTCATTAAATTTTATTTAATCAAATTTTCCTCAAGATTTTCAAGAGTTAAGAAATTGACATATGCTTTTTAGCCCTTCTTGTGTCTATATTAGTGAAAATTAGTACTAGATGAAAATGCAATAAGCACTGATCGCTAAATATTAATTAAGCTATCTACATTGTATCATTGCTATCAAAGTCGGGCATTCATTGAAGTATATGGTTTTAATTACTTCCTTCCATAACCATTGCAAAGTGTTAATGAAAAATGTACCACTGATTTTTCTCAAAAAACTGAAAGAAAATATTTAAAATGTTCATGAATTTGGCTATGCATCATTTTACCACTTGGTATTAAAAAATGAATTTGTGTCACAAGGTTCCTTGCTTGCTTTGTCCTATCTTTGTGACAAGTGCAAGAGCCAAGAATGATGCCAATCTGTTTTGATGGCATTCAACCTATGAGCTTTACACTCATGAAAGGATGGATTCCCACATTCTTGAATGATTTAATGCTACGCTCATTGATGTTTCTCCCTAATTTTGCAATGATTGTTGATGCATGCTTGATGCCTCTTGTGAGTGTTATGGTGGCTAAATTAATGGCATTTGCATGTTGTCTGCTTAGGCATGACAATACTGATGATTTATTTATGATGTATGAATTTACTTACTTCAACACTTAAAGGTAGTGAATTCTCTCCACGCAAAGTGCATATTTTAATATGGATCATTATGATGGACCATACCCCCTCTCTCTAACAGTGAAATATTATTTATGGACTAAATTTTAGGTGTTATTTTCGGTGTCTGCTAGAGATACAGTGTCAGATATGGGATCTAATAATTTTTATTTAGGTGTATATTAAAAGACCATTTAACTATACAAATAGAATGTCTGAAATCAAAACTACTCTCTTTGTTTGTGATGTCTTGTAATTGGTTTTGAACCAGGACTTCCTTTTTACAGAAAAATCTCCCTTTCACTGGTGAAGGAAAATTTTAAAGGTGTTCGACTCTTCAACTGAAAGTCTACAATTAACTTTACTGTGCAAAAGGTTTTGCCCGTTCAACCATTTATTTGAAACTTCATGCTCATGGAAAGGTATGTAAATGAACAATTGCTGTTGAAAACATTGCTTCTAGTTTTCCCATATAACTCCCTGCTAGCCCATAAGTCTTAACCTTGCCCAATTAAGTCGATAAATAAATAAATAAATAAATAACTCCAAATATATTGTGAAAGTAGATAAAATTTTAGAGTGGTATGGTTTGTGATGGGAAATAAAAAAAATATTAGCCATGGAAAATCCCATGCAAAAATATCACTGAATTTTAAAGTTAAAAAAGAAAAATTGAATAAATGGTGAAATGATCTTTATTTTTTCTCAATCACCTTGATGTAAGAGTTGACAAACTTTGGCTTTGCTAGATCACCCTTGTGTAATATCGTTTCCATTTTGATATTTTTTATCATATTCAATGAGAAATGAAATTCAAGCAATCATCCCATTTTTTCAGTGCAGACTCCATTATTCAACCTATAAGCCATTTTCTTATTTATATCTTATCATTAACCTTATCTGCCTACACAGACCAGCCATCTTAGTAGTAAATTTAAATGTATAAGTGTACTAATTGAAAGAAAAATATGTTTAGTGGAGTCAAACCTGAAAGTTAAATGGTGCTCCATCCTGGGATGGGTTTCCTCTGGAGGCTTTCATTTCCATTTCGTAGACTGGATTAACTGGCCTAAATTATGGAAAAGATGATCTGTATTAAAGTGTGTATGCACTTTGGTTTTGCCTGGAGTTATTTAATATGGTGAAAAACTTACCTTAGGTTAGGGCTGAAAGACAAAATAATTGTTAATAATTTAATTTTGTAAAAGGTGAGGAATGGAAAGAGTGGTTATTATAATTCATTGAACTGTGATTATAAAGCTTTACAGGACTTTATTTCGTACATGAAAGTTAGACTTATAATTCATGAAGGGGGCATTGTAAGGTTTATTTTCATTCACTGTGGAAATTATTGGCTAACCTGTATAGGATATGTAGTATTATGAATTTATTGTTGTTGCATTAATGGCTTATTTTCAGATGCATTTGAATGTACAGTAGAGCACCAATTATCTGAAGTAAATGAGGGGAAGGCACCTGAAGATAATTGAAAATGATGAGTCATTAGGTAATATTATTGTGGAGTAGGGTTTCAGAAGACTTATAATTGTGATAATATACACTCTAAAGTTATGTAATTAAATGACTTTAGAGCGACAGGAAACATTTTTGTAATAGAGTAAATACCATTAGCCACCAACCTTGAGGTGAGAGGGGAAGAAACACGAGTGGATGTGGGGAGAGGAAATGTTTACTGAGAACAATGAATAATCTGCCCATTAGGTATTCTGAAGTTGGATAATTAATGCTCTAGTGTATGTTGATGAAGTGACAATAAAAATTCAGGTACAACCTGAGGTACATCATTGCTACATCAAATGGGAATGCTAAATATATTTGTATTAAAAAAATGAAATCTAATATTCTAAATGGGAATTATATTATAGGAAATGTTTAAATACTAAATAGTATTCATGTTACAAATTCATTTAGATACTCTAATATGATGCATATTACTATTTACATCCCATCTAATAAGCATCTACAGTAATCAAATATGTTAAAATATAATTAAAGTCTGGATATTAATGATAATAAATTGGATGTCAAGTTCTGGTCAATATTAGGAGTGGGCATATTTAAAAATATTAAAATTAATTAAAGGGAACATTTAAGGCTTGGAAATGCATGTTTAAATGTAGGCGGGAACCATCCGAAAGTCAAGTTCTGGTCAATATTAGGTGTGGGCATGTTTAAAAATATTCAAATTAATTAAAGGGAACATTTAAGGCTTGGAGATGCATGTTTAAAAGTAGGAACCAACCAAAACTATATATGAAATTACAGTTAATAGATACCTTGTTCAGCTTTTCCATATTTCGTTAAAATTGATCTCTCATTTTGTAGGGCAAAAAGCATTATTTTGGTGTGGAACATCTTCCTAATTAAATTAATGATAGCATATAGGCCAGTGAGAGTTTTGTTTTCAGAGTTGCTTAAGTTGGGAAAAAAGTTTAAGTTAAGATTTGAATGGGATGTATTTGGGTGAATTGTCCTGTTATGACTGGAGGTTAGTCGAATTTCTTATTGTACAATTGCTTTAAAAACTTATTTATTTTAATGATAGATAGTTAAGCGAATGCCATTGCAAAGGGCATTTGTAAGGAAGTTGGTGGTGCACAAATCCAAATTCATATCATATTTGTACATTATTTTAGTGCAATAATAGCATATCTGACTTTTGCACTTTTTCATAATTTGTTCAGTACTTTTGATTTTAGTCTGGATGGATTCTGATTATCCTTGAGCATTCAAATATAGATGAGTACTTACATTTAATGCTGTACCTATTATAGAACTTAAGAAAAAATAAGTTTCTAATAATGTCCGTTGACACACTGATGCTATAATGAATCATGTGTCCATATTTTCTTGGGTTTTAAGCAAGGGCACTGCTTTAAGTATTTGGATTAGTTCTGAAATAGACTTGAGCATATATGCTTGATAATGAGGCCCATAAACGGGCACAAAATTTTGATTTCTGAGGGAAATTTAATCTTAAGTGACTTTGCTGTCATTATTTTTAGTCATTTAAAAGTATGTTCAACTCTGAAGCCAAGTTTTCTGATTACTTATCTCTGGCTGTATTTTATATTGGCTTCTACGGCTCTCAATAGGCATTATTCTTTATCATTATGCATTGTCTTTTGTGAAGTGAGAGAGACTCTCTCGAACTAACCGGTTATAGGGCACCTTCTTTGGCCCAGTGGCTTCTGCAATTCCTTCCACATCTCCAAACAAGGCGTCGATTCTTTTTGCCAAGTTGTTGTTGTCCTCATCAGTCTCCGATGATAAATTGTTGTCTGTGTCCTTGGTGTAGTCATTGTTCTTCATCTTAGTACTGAACTCATCCTCAAGAGAAGCCCTTGAAGAAGTGTTTAGGTCTCCAATGCTGTCACTATGTGAAATCCCATAAGGCTTGTCTCTTTTAAAGTTGTATTGGCACAATTAATATACAAGCTGGTTTTAAGTTTTGTACTATTGAGGTCAGATATAAATGGGGTAGAATAGCAACATGTCTTTCATTTGAGAATATTCATGGTTTAAGGTAGTCAGTGTAAATTGTTAGCTCATTGATTCCTTCCCCAATATGTTCATTAGACATTAGTAACATAAGGTATAGTAAAGGAAATTCTTATGCCAGTGTTCATTTCAGATAAGCTTAAAGGACTGTGTGCTCATACATGAATCCAAGAAGTATTTGAGTATTATGACAATGTCTTGTAATATATTCTGAACATTGGAGTTAGTGTTATGTGCCCTGACTGTGAGGTCATATTTTACAATAACTTATGTTATGAGTATTCTAAAAGCAACAGATAAAAATCAACCCCAATGCTGGATTAACCTTGTGACCATTTAAGTAGCAAGCAAGTATGAATTCTAGCTCAGCAGTCTAGTGAGACTAGCTGCAGAGCAGTTATATGAAATGTTATAGTAAAAAATAAATTGTCAAAGAAGGTTGTGGGAAACCTTATATTTAAACTTTATTTTACATACTACATTGTTACTAAAGTCTCTGTTTTAATTAGATAACTATGTAGGCACCTAGAATATGTAAGGATGGTGAAAAATGTTCAATGATGATTACTGAATGACCAGCTAGGGCTGCAGAGTAAATATTAACAACGTTAAATGATATCTACCCAATGAACTGTAATATAAAAATGATTATTAGCTAACAGAGCGAATAAGAGGATATGAAATAGTTTCCATATGAATTACTTTATTGAACTGATGGTCAATGATTTAATATCATATTCATCAGTGACATTAACTTCAGTAGATAGTGATATATCTATTAATATCCTTTTAGCTACAAATTAGAGAAAACATAATGATTAACATACTTCTAAATGGAATGTAATACCTCATATAATTTTTTAGCACTGAGCAGGCTAGGTAGCAATATATATATATATATATATATATATATATATATATATATATATATATATATATATATATATATATATATATATATATTTATATATATGTATATATTTACATGTATATGCATCATTTATATCATAGGTGTCTAAATCATGAGCCAGAAAAGCATTAGTAATTAGGCATTGGAAACCATCTAAGCTGGATTCTTTATGGGTGCCATAATTTTTGCAAAATGAATATATACTCATATTCATAAAATGGAGTAGCAGAGCTACATACATATAAGGTTTATTTCATTGGGACATTATTAATAAACATGCAGTAATTCCACTTCTCAGAGAAGGTTCTAGCCCCTTTGCAGGGATGCCCTCTATAGGGTAGGCTTATGGTATTAACTGCGTCATTAAAATTGTCAAGGGCGGATGTGTTGAAAAATATGTTAAGGTAAACCTAACCAGCATAACATTTTTAAGATTAAGGACAATTATACTTGTTGAAGTGTAGTGGTTGTGTAGAAATATCATATTTTATTTTAGTGGAACACATTAAAAATCTCAGTGGTTATTTCAGCTTCTGATGTAATACTTTATAATGTAAGTGGTATTTAAGCATGCTGTTTATATTGATTTCAAAATATAACATGTGATAGTAAAAAATGGTAAAATAAGTGGATCTGAGTTTTTTGGGAGATGGTTGATAGTGTTGGGAGTAGCTAGGGGAGATTGGATGGGCATCCCAGTCTAATGAAATTTAGTGCAATTATGATACATAACAAAGTATTTACTATGAGTTTATATCCATAATCAGAATCATTCCAGAATTAAAATGCTATCTGCTCCAAACAACATAAAACCAGTAAGTACTAAGCACAGCATATATCAAGTACATATCAAAGAACATGCGCAGGCTTGTGGAGAGGTTAAGACTCATTTGAGCTATTTAAGAAATATTTTTTGGCATATTCTTTCCATCTTAAATGGTTTCTCTGTAGTAATTCAAGATAAGGGAAATAGAATATATCTTGTAATGTGTGGTCTGGTTGCTATATGATGTAACATAAAATGTCAATTATTATTTATAAGAAAGTCAAGTTCAAATCTCCCAAGTTATAACGTGGGCGCTTGGTAAAAGAAAAACAAATGGACAGGAAATTTCAATGACGATCTTTATGTATGCAAGTCATGGGAAAAATTTTAATTTGAGAGTAGTTGATTAATATCAAAACTCAGTGGGCACTAATTGGACGATTTTAGCCTGGCACAATACAATGTTCTGTTGGAAAAATTTTGAAAGATATCAAGCTCTTACTTGGGCTAATTTTTTTATGACAGTGAACTCATTAATAGCCATACTTTAAACATCACCTATCATTGCATCAATTTAACAAAAAATGATTTTTCGCGGAAAAAGACCTCGTTGTTGTCATGCAAAGTTGGTTTACTAGGCAATACAGTTGACTCACAGTCTTGCAATGACAGTATTTGTTATCATGCCAACAATATCTACTTTTCATAGGATTTGGTATAAGGGATATCATATTTATGTTTTAGAGAACTGTAGCTTGAGTGGTGGTAATGAAAAAATACATCCTATTGCTTCAATTTTTCAGGGAGATGAAAAAGCAATGCTTACAGGGGTATTACTATTGGATTTAACCTTTAAAAAAAATAGCATCCCATGATTTTGATGTGCCTAGATGCTAACAGTCTGGAATCGATAGCAATTTGAATTAAAGTTAAAAAGATCCAAAAAGACTCAGCACGAGCACATTTGTCTCGCGTGAGTGTGGATCCACCTTACCTGCTGTTCCCAGACACGCCTCCGTTAAACTTCCTTGGCTGCTCCCTGAATCCGGGCGAGGGTCCAGGGCTGTAGCTGTTGCTTCTCGCGTCGTTCGAGAACAGACTCCTCCTCTCCGAGACGCTGACCGACTCTCCTCGGTCCATGTCCATCGAGGAGGATGATGGCTCGAATCGGTTCCGGTTGACTGGAGGTGGCGGTGCCGGATTATCCGGTGCCGACGGCCTTCCAATGTTCCTCATGGGGCCCCGGTGACCCTGTGCGGACGGAGCGTAGCCCACCGCAGTGCCAGAGTTGGGGTAGCGGCAGAATGGCGCTTGCGTGTGGCCGATGGAAACGCGGCGACAGTCAGCTTCCCCGCGCTCGCCGGTCTGGACTTCTTGGTCTTCGTTCGGAGGGTCATGCGTGGGTTGCGGGTTTCAAGTTAGTGGCGGTGATTATATGGTTGGAGAGTGGAACGATTGAGACGTGGGTTTGGAAGAGGCTGGCAGACTTGCCCGAACGTATACAAACGGCGTATTTTTTGGCATGTTTCGTTGTGAGATGATCGAGGACTATTAAACTATGATCGCAATTGGAGATATATTTGACAAAGTGTGGAATATTTTTCATTGCGGAATTAATAAATAAACGCGAAGTAAACTAAATTTGATAATTTTATATGATTCAGATGTTGATGATGAGTATGTGTAATTATTGAAAGTATAATGGCGAAGCGAATACGATGAATTTTACCATTCGTTTCTTTTTATAATTAACGCCAAAACCGTAATTTAAGCGTATTTTTCACATGATGACACCAGGAAAACTTTAAAAAAATTTATTTTAAATTGATAACACTAGCAATAAGTATTGTACATCTAATGCAATACGTAGACCAGTAAAGTTTATTTGACATTTGCTTTTCAGAATATCTCCGTAATTTTTATAGTAATTGGACAAGTGTGATTAATAAAGCGCCCTAATAATAATAAATATACCCTAAATAAATAAATATACTTTACGGCACTCAAGAATTAAGTTACTTTATTTCTTTGTTGCTTTTCTAAGGGGATAGCCTTACGTCATTTTATATGTTTTGGTCCTTATATATCTTTCCTCATCGTTACTTTATGTCACAATTGTACAATCGCTCTAATGATCGCTACTTACTCGTACCTCAATCCCTCTGGTAGTTTTGAAATGTTGGCTCTCATTTTTCATACGTGCTGGAGTAAATCCTGTAAAACGTAACTTTTCTTGTGGGCATTCAATGCTTACCCTGCAAAATTCGGGAATTCTCCGAAAATCCGTCGCTAGAATTTTTATTTATAGTGTAGTGTCCCATATTCATTCCCCCACGTTTATTTTTCAATTTAGTAAGTTTTTGTTGACCTCAATATCAAAACTCACTTGCAGAAGCAAGTGGCAAGTCAATACCCCCGTCAGTATTATTTTGACCTGAATTCTTATTGATTTAAAGTAAATTTATGTACAAAGCAGAATGCCAGCGTAAATGATATGGGTCATATGAAGATGATAAAATGGCTTACCACGTGTGTTTTTCTTCCTTCCACCCTTATCTCTTCTCCTTAATGGTGCGTCCCAGTCGAATTGGTCGTCAATCATTTCCCTATTTTGGTGGTCACAGGCAAGAAAGAATAAACATTTTGTTGATTACATTTAATGTTTGATTTATTTCAGCTCGCGCTCCAGTCTTAATGAACTATAAAATAATTGAAATAATTCCTTCCCTCCTTTACTTGATCAATATGATATCAACGTTTCCGGTAAAGGAATTATTTCACTCCCTATCTTGTACTTAATTATATAAAAATCAAACTCCGTTAATTATAATAGCATCATCCATCGTTCTTCTGAAAATGTTCACGCGACTCCCTCCCTCACGTGTATATGGGTCCGTGAATGTTAAAAATTAATCCTTTAAAAAATGATAAGTATGGGTGCCTATCCATCACATGAAAATTAATATTGTAGACTCTCAGTTTATCATCAACACCCAGTTCTGCATTACCCAATTTTTTATGGTGGCGGTCTATCATGTAAATGGTTGATGTTCATTTCGTCCTCTTCACGAATTTTGAGTGGATTTTTTTCTCTTTCCTTCATCACTTAAACACTTCCCCTCTTTCTTATCCTTTACCCATTCCACCTGATGGTTGCACCCTCTGCCACGCACCTGTTTGGCGGATCGCGGTGTGTATGTGTAAATGTAGAACTTATATTCTTGACATATTTCCATAGTGTCGAGTAAGCCCTTCTCATGAATTTATCGCCGCATCTGAGCATGCTATAGCTTAATTTGAAGGTTCAGGAAAATAATTAGCTCAGTGACATTTATCCTGATTTAGCGTTTGTTTTATCAATGATTCCTTAATTTATTAATTAATGATTCGTAAGATAAGAATTTATTAGTGTGCCAGAAATATAAAATTAGGTTAAACGCCTTTTGAACAGGATCAGAACTGTATTAATATTTAGCACTTCGTAGTGCTGTCGTGATATTTTCGTACCGTCAAGGCTATGCGTACGAATCAAAATGCTGATCTTGCGGGTATTCATCTCGGCTTGGGCGATAATGTATTATAACAGCATGCTACGTTTGTGCGCACCAATTAAAACATCTGGACCACTTTTTCCATGAGATAGAAATGGAAGGCGAAAGAGAGAGTAGGGCGGGCGGCATGAGATGGAGTATTTCATTATGACTTAACCGTGACAGCTTACCCAGCCTTTGCGGGGTCGCAGAGCGCTGAAGTGTCCCAGAATTGAGGTACGTCAATCATGCGGAAGGGTAGTTTGGTGACCGAGGGTTTGGGCAAGAAGTCCAACCGTGTGCGCCCAGTGTCGACGTTGGAGAGCGGGACTTCGTATCGGCAATGCTGCAGCCTGCTGATGCTGCTTTGATTGTAAAGGTGCACCTGTAAAAGGGGTGAAACAATGTGAGTAGGCTTAAAGTGAGCCCTTGCGGATGAGTTTATTTTGGTTAATATTGGAATGCATCTGTATTTTTTAGTTATAGTAGATTGGGAAATAAGTGCACCTTATTCAGATGACGAAGAGGAAAAACAATTTTTATTTCAGATGAACAGAATTTAAAACGGAAATTAAAAAAATGAGCGGTAGCACAAAATGATTTGAATAACTTAGGCCTGGTTTCACCAAACTTTCTTTGATCCACAATCATTTACTTCATCGGCTGTTATTGTTTATCTTCAATTAACAATTACTATTATTTGGCGTTTTATTAGCCTAACTTCTTTGATTCTTGGATCTTTAAAAATTATTATATTTCGAATTTTCTTACCTATTGCTATCGAGTTACTTTGGCGGAATGCAGGCAGAAGTCAAATCAGATTATGATCTGAAATTGAGAACTGTTATTGGTGGATCTGGGTCTTAGCAGTAATAAAAGTATTGTTAGAGTTTTTCCTCCTACATATAGGTGTTAATGGAATCAATAATAATACTATTAATCTTGGTGTTTCAAAGCAAATTACACATGTATGTATATGCCATATACCTACTTAAGGTTTTTAAAAATTTAGATAAGCGACTAAGACACGGAACAAGTCCATATTAATATGACATCAGTGCGAGAGAGTAATTCCTTTCACACTGATGAACCTACCGAATTATTTAAAACGTCTATTTTTTCTTTTGGGTGTGTTCCTTTTCTGTGTGTGTGTGTTCTTTTTATGTAATCCATGAATTCCATTTGAATACAATTTCGAGTGGAAAGATAAGCTAATTTCCAAGCTTGATCTGTTTTTCAGTTATGTTTTTCCCTGTGTTCCAGAGATTTTGGAGCAAAAATATGAAAATAGATTCAGCGAGATAAATGGAAATTGATTTGGAGTACCTCACTATAAGATCAATTCTTTTGATATCCCAGGGAACCATTACTGGATGACCATTATTATTTTGGGAGCTAAGGAATTTTACAGTGAAGTCTCAATGCAAGGGTTTATTGACTGGAAAGGTTTTTAATTGATCGAGCTTAAATAACGAACCAAATAATATGACATCAGGTAGAGGGAGAATGTCGTCTGGATTTATCTTGGGTGGATATAATGCGAGTTAAAATAGGCTGAACACTCCAATCTGTCGTACCTGTTGTGAGAAGTACACTAAATCTTGCCTCCTCGCTGCTCTGTAGTGAAGGAGCACCTGGAAGATTGACTTGGCCTTCCACCGATGGCAGTATTCTCGTATGAAATTAGCCGTCACTTCGTCCAAGTCTTTCGCCCCCGCTCCTCCCACTTTGTATTTCTTCCGGCATTGATCACCCCGGAACTCTTCGGGTGGAGCGTGAATAAACGATAAAACATGACCTTTTATTCGCAGATGAAGAACTTACGAGGAAGCTAACGAAGAATATAAAATCCAACAGGCAGTAGGTCTAAATATTTCGTCATTCAACTATTAAACGTTATGAAAGCACTACATTTTAGACCAGTAATTTCAATGAATTATAATCTAATTATATCGGATGCTCTTTTTCAGGAGAAGCTAAACAGATAGGAGATTAAGTTTACGAAAATTTACCAGGCGAAAGTGTTTTGCTCAACATACGTGATGCATGATTTGCAAGTATCAGTAATGGCGTTGTGATTTGCGTTTACATTGCTATTACGCTGAAAGCTGTCACTTCCATGTGGCGGTTGTACATTCTGTCCGTAATCGTGTGTTTTTGTTTCTGTTTCCCCTTTTACATGTTTAAAGCCGAGTAGGGAAAGAGTAATATACACTAAATCCAAAGAAAATAAATCGAATGGCTGCTTAGGTAGGTTTTCCGAATTCGGCAACGACAAAAGGAAGTGGGGCTGCCTGCAAAAAAATAGTATAATGCCATTCAAATTAGTGAGTGTTTTGCTGTCCGACGAGTGAAATTCTGCTTCATGCTGAAGATGTAAATAATCTTTCGTCTAAGTTGGGGTTATACGACTCTGGTTTCGGAGTATACTCTTCTATTTGTTGTTTTTATGATTTTATACCATATTTAATTCTATACCCTCTGCGTTACTTTTGCTATACTTTCGTGGAAACTAGTTTATATGCAGAGACTCTGGGAAAGGAATTTTAACAAATCGAGTTTTTGCTAATTTTCTCAATCAAATGTGAATTGGTGAATCCATGCTGAAAGGACGTCACCATGGCTCGTTGGAAGCGTTACAACAGGTCGTGACGAGGGAGTTTATCAGCATTTCGGACGCCGCCTTCCAAAAAGCGCACGAGGCGCAGAAAACCCTCTGACAGAGGTGTGTGGACGCACAAGGGTGCTACTGCTAAGACTTTTGAGTGAATGTATCAATCCTGGTAGTATCGACTCGGTCCTAATATTAAGGACAGCCTTGTATATGTGTGTATATATATATATATATATATATATATATATATATATATATATACACACACACACATATATGCTGATACTCTGGCTGACTGAATTGGTAACTGTGAAAGGTTCTTTTAGTGGTGGGTTTTCTTGCTTCTCAATGCCAAGCTTCTGACCAAATAATGATAGAATTATAGGAACAAATGACTGTGGATGTCAACGATTTGTGCGATTTCAGTGAAGGTCCTTATCGTCATTTTTCCTTGATGTTTCTCGTTATTAGATAAATTCAACCAAATAACTCTCCTATTATCCTGGCACTATAAGATAGACCTAGTTTTGGCCCTACGCATAGCCGACGAAATAGGTATTTAAGTTTTGTGAGTAAGATGGAAGATTTTTTGGTTGTCTTTATGCTCGAGGTGTACTTAATATCGTAGTTTATTCTATGGAGGAGGTCAAGATGTAAAAAAAAGGAAATGGATTCAAGGGATAACTAATAACTACATTTTTAAAAACTTATCTAGCAGCGTTGGTTCTACCTAATTTCTAATGAAATGGTAGTAACTTATTTAATTCACTAGAAAAATTTTACTCGGGGTAT
The DNA here is from genome assembly GCF_022747635.1 of Hetaerina americana. Lineage (NCBI taxonomy): Eukaryota > Metazoa > Arthropoda > Insecta > Odonata > Calopterygidae > Hetaerina > Hetaerina americana. Next base: position 69,978,313 of record NW_027287095.1, on the reverse strand, counting down.
CAGTAGGAAAATCTGAAAATGAAAAAATGTTTCCTATGTAAATTAAGGATTCGGTGAAATGTCTCATGACCACCAGACTTAAAAACAACCACAGAAGCAATTGAACCTAGATTTCTACTCGCGCGAAGTGTGAAAGGGTTAGTGCTTCAATAAAATTTTGATTTATTCGCTAGATTAATGTTAAATATGCAAAAAATATCAATCCAATAAAATGTGAAAAGAAAACTCAAATTATTGGCTCTTTTAATAAAATGTGCTTCACAGACGTCGGAACCAGTACTTTGAATCGCAATTTTCAGTGAAACGGTGGCTTTCATTCGAGGCCACTATATTGAGCCCCCCGTAGGGATTTAATTGGATGCTTAATACTCCGTAATAAAGACCAACTACTTCTCCGTAATAAAGATGACTGTGTTTTAAGTTAGATGATGCTATCGGTACACTTCAAGCGAAATTCATCATGTATCTTTGATTGTAATTTTTACTTTAATTGCATTCAGGTATTACTTCATTTAAGGATGGTTGTATCAAACAACTGCTTCAGTTATTACTCCAGTTATTTTTTTATAATTGCTGTCTGTTTTACTCAGGCAAAAACTGTAAAACCATAGATTATCTTTACTTTAACGCGTCCATGTTTTTTCACCTACTTTGACGTGAATACACTTCAGAAAAACATCACAACAAACATAACAGCAAATGCATTACATTGGATTCTATTCATTCTATTTAAGTGGCCAGTTGTGAGATATTTCACCGTTGAGAGGGATTGTATTAACGACATATTGACAAGAAAATATTTGATGAAAAAAGAATTCAGGGGCATTAGTTAGAAGGGCATCTACGGATTAGTTTACTGATACCAATTGGGAGAAAACTTGAGCTTTTGAAATAGTATGTCCGTCTTACTCGACTGGATTTTGAGCGCGGCTTCCTCCTTTGACATCTCTTTAATCGGCTTCTTCATCTCTTCGGATTCTTTCTCCGCCTTTTTTTTCCCTGCAAAGTTCATCCCATCTCAAAAACAAAAATGATTCGGAGATGTTGCTCTAGCTTGAAAATTTTTAATTAATTTTTTTTCAAAGGCAATTGTTATTGCTCTGCGGCCAAATTTTCAAATTTAATATTCAACTTTCTTGAAAAGTGAAAAATTAACTGGCAGTCTAAGAAAGACAGCTATGGCGGAAGGAAGTGGACCTTTATGAAATTGTTTAGCTGCAATCTGCTTCGGATTAAAGGAAATTTATTTAATTGGAAGAGTAACGTAGTCTAATATTTTGTATTCTTCCAGGAGGATTATAAAATGCGATCCGCTCGCTCAGCCGTGTGTGTTATTACGGTTTAAAATCTCTGTTTAGTTTCATTCCAAGTTATGGTCTCCTTTTATAGAAATTAGAGAAGCCATTTAATGGACGACGGGTAGTCTATAGCTGAATATATTTAAACAAAGTTCAATAATTATATTATTCCATTTGAATAGTTATTGCTTTCTTTAAACTCGTATTTAAATACGCTCTTTAAAAAAAATCTTTATGGCGAATCTAAAGTTAAGTTTCCAATATTAACCTGTGGCGCAAATTGTAAATTATAATAATAATAACGCAACCATTTCAGTTAATTATTGTTTTTAAATTACATGTTTTTTAAATGCGCCCAGTTTTAATTTAGATTTTATTGTTTTCAGGGCGAAATGTGTTCTCATCCGTGGTTCTATTACACTCAGAAATACGCTTTGTTTTAGTTTTATATGCCATTAGGTAATTCTAGAAAAGTATACGTCACAGAAAGGGATTATTGAATTGAAAACAAAACCCCACTTATTAATTTCTTTGGAAGGTAATTTATTCAATTTCAAAACAGACAAAGTGCAACAATTTTTCGATACATATCGACGTTTTAGACAGTGGTTTTGGTTAACAACAATCGAATTCAGTATCATCATGGACAGTTATTTAGAATATGATTTATGTCTTTTTACATTTGTGACAGTTTAAACAAAGACATTTAATATTATAAGGCCTTGTTTACATAGAAGTTTGCGAGATTTTTCTGAGAGGTTATCTCACAAACACCAGTTGATATACTATATCTCATTTTCATCTCTTACCAGAAATTTCTAAAAACAGCTGTACATTTACAAATAAACGACTAGATAAAAAGGACAATTATTAAGTAGGAGTTTTGTTTCCCATTCAGATCCATTTAGTGGCATATTTAACATTATTGTTATTATTAATAAAACTGTGTTTTTGGATTATTTTTACTTTGGAAGAGATGGAAATTTACCGTGGTAGCGTGATATTTTCCCCAATTCAAGGAGAGTTGTACCACGTTCCACGCGTAAATGTTATTATTGACTATAAACATCAAAATACTTAAAGATCATTAATTACACAAACAAGCATATTAATATTGACTATTGTAATATCACCGTAAGCTGCCACTAAACTCCAAATAAATGAAGAATTAATCTATAGGCCAATTGCATTATATACACATTTGTATGATGACAATGTAAGTTTGGCAGTATCACTCACAAAACCCATTTTATTGTTTAGTGCCTCTTGCGATGGCTGGTGGTGCTAATACGCTTAAATGGTATTTACCAAAATGTGTCACCAAAATATGAACGTAAATAAATGAGTAATTTTCCTCAGCTATCCTCAATAAATCAATAATTCGTCTCCATTAGCATCACCATGCCAAATACAATAAACTCTAAAATTTATAAATGGCACATTAAATAGCAGTGACACATTCTATTAGGTTAACATTCAACTTTATTTAACATTGCTCTATCTTCTAAGTTGAGGGTTATTAGTGATTATGATGTTAATTTAAGGTTTATTAAATATTTTAACATTATTAAGAGAAGTGGATAAAGTTTTGGTCACTCGATTTAATAATATTTATAAGCATTCAGGGTCAATTTCAATTTGAATTATATTAAAGAGAGTCACATGATTCTGCATTGATATTAAAATTAGAGTGGAAAGAACAAATAATTTAATATTTACGTTGAAAGAATAGCTCATTTAAAATTAAACCAAGCTTACTTATTGTGGCTATCTTAAGTTTACACACTTACATTTAACAAGTAATGACATTGATCTTAACTTAATACGATAAGACAAAGGACGTAATAAACCAAAGTAGCATAGCTATTTATTGGGCAGGTTGGTGGATCATCATTATCCTTCTTCTTTAAGCAATAGCGCTTTTCATATTTTTTTAACATTTTTCTTCGCGAAAAGCAATAACTGTATGCGCCAAATTTTATCATCTCACTTTTTATCTGCTCAAAATTTCTTTGAGCCGAAGGTCATATATCGTATATGCCAGGACAACTTTTTAATTGACGTTGAATATTTGCAAATTTCAATCTGTGGAATATTTTCAGAAACCTGCACAACTCAAGCTACGCCACTGAACATAGGACTTATTTATAGTAAAAACAAATTAATTGGTAAAAGTAGAATTGTATGAGGGCATTAATTTTAAGGATGTTCTATACCATAAGGCGTATTTCCTTTTGCAAATTATAAGAGATCTTGGAGGTGGCAATGTGTTAATACTTCTAATGCCGTAGAATGCATTTTCATGACATATTAGCCTAACTGGCCAAGATGCTTAAGGAACGAAAAAAAAAACATTTCAATGAACTCATAAGCAGTAGGACGCACAAATTTGTCTTGCTATTTAGTTCGAGTAAATATCATTCCCGCGAAAAGAAATGAACCTCACAATGGCCATGATTAACTTAAAAATACCGTATTGCACATGAAAGAAATTGGAAGACGGAGAGAAAATATTATTATGCGGGAGCCAAAAGCCGTTTCTCTCCCGGGAAAGCGAAGTGTAAAACTTTCAAGCTTGGGGAATTTTTAAATCGTGATACATTTCTATATTTATTTTGATTTATTGAAGATTTATCGTGGATAATTAATAAAAGAAAGGGCATCTTTCGAGGACTGAAAATTCCTCAAGTACTCTTGAAAAACTCCCTTGGAAAAGCCGCCTGAAGAGCAGTTTACTCATTCTTTCTAGCAATCCCCATTCGGCACAACTCACAATGTGGGGCTGTTTTAATCGCTTTATCTTGTTGCATGTGTTCAGTTATCCCCAACCTATGGGGATTTATCCCTGGAGCCATTTGAAGCTATTTGAAACTTGAGAACTAAGACGTTGATTTGGAAGTGAGGGGCAATATTTCCTGTGAAATGGGTGTGGACATGGCTCTTAAATACAAAGAGGACACTTGAATAGCTGAATTATCGAATACATAACTAACATTAAGTTGCATGGGAGATAAAAATAACATAAACTAAGGATAACATCGCTAAAAAAGACTAAGGTATTCGGATGTTACTCGCTCTGCTTTCACCTTATAAGTGAAGTGAATACAATCACAATGCTACCGGGAATTAAATTTTATCATTTGATCTAGTTTCTTAAAAGCCAAGTGCGCCATCTAGAGTAGCGCGCCATGCGTAGCCTGACAGTGGCGCGTTATTCCTTCGGATTACATCGATAGGGTCAAAATAACATTAAAATATCTGTAGAGGGAAGTTAGCACAGCTATTTTTTTAAAACAGGGTTATATTTTTTATCCACGTGCCAAAGGAAAAGCCAATGGGACCCAGGGAATTTTGACAAACTGAACAATATAATATCCCTCAGGGGCAGGGAGTCAAAATATCTGGCTTCGCGGGGAGAATCGAAACGCACCAACTTTTTTTTTCTTCCCCACCCTCTTTTTGAATTTTCCCTGCTCTCTCCCTGCTCGCAGTACATGTGGTGTCCACCCAAAGCCCCTTACGCGCTAGAATCGCTCTCCTCCTCGCGCCCCCCCCTTATCAAAATAGAAGCCACATGTCTCGTCACTTCTTGCTAGAGTTCCCTAGTTCTCGTCCGCGGCACCCTCCTCCGCGTCCGCCTCCGTCTCCTCCTCTTTGCCCTCCGTCTCCTCGCCCTGCTCCACCTCCTCCTCGCCCGGTGGTGCGGGCGAGGGCGTGGTGGGCGGGGTGGGGGTGGGTTTGGGCTCCTCCTCGATCGAGGATGGGTGTGGGGGTGGTGGAGGTTCCGTGCTATCATCGCCTCCGTTACCGGCCTCTGGTTCCTCCTGCGACACCGAAGCCTGCTTCTTCACTTTCACGTTCCGCTTGGCGAGGAAGGCGCGCATCATCGACTGAACCTTGACGATTTTCTTCACCTGGATCTCGTAGAGCCTGCGGGGAAGGTCAGATTTCTCCGATCAGAAGATTGGTGAAGGGATTAGTTTCGAGGAGTATTTGTGGCGACGTTCCACCGAGTGAAAACAAGTTGACATTCAGTAACATCTGAAACGGTGTCGTCAGTTTTTAAAATAAGGAGGGAATTTCCTTTCTGTAAAACATGGTCGGTTGAGCGGAAGGGATGAAAATAGTGGGTAGCAAGTTGATTATATTAGGGTGACTAAAATGTTACGAATATTTTCTGAATGCATGCGTCATCTGAGAAGCTTATTAGCCAGAAGGGTGGGAGACATCTCCCCGGATTTAGACACCCTTATTACGCTTTCTTTTTTCATCAAACGGACAAATTGGACATCCTTAGACTCCAAGCTGGAGGCTCGGATGGATTACTTACTCATCCCTTCATAAGCCATATGGGGATAAGTCTTATAGGGGCATTTACGTATCCCTTATCACAATGTACTTAAAATGTACTTGTTGCCATACCAACCTTGAGAGGTATTCTTCGTTGTAGTACTTGAGGAAGACCTTTGATTTTCCTATGGCAAATCCCTCCATTTTGAGGCGGACCATTAATAGCCGGCAGTTATCCATGTTCATTTCCACCGTCTCATCGAAGTCGAATGCAAGGAACTTGTACCTAAAGAAACCAATATTACATCTCAAATTACAAAAAGTAATTGCGAGACATCATAGTTTATTTACGATGCACCTCTTAATGTGCGTTTCATTTTAAGATGGAATTTGTCTTTTCTTTTTCTTTTTGTGATTTCTAATATTAGGTAGGCATTTTATGGGGCAAGAGAACTACATAAAGACCATTTACATGCCTTTATGTTAATTATTAGTAGATGCGTTAGTGAATTATTTTTTGCGTTCCATTTAGATTTGGAAGGGAGTATCTTTGCGAATAAGGAGCACCTTATGTACACTAAGCCTTGGAGTGTCCTTGGGTGAAACGCTCATGTGATGAGAGAGAAATCTCCTTTGCTAAGATACATACGTAAATTTGCTTCCTTGACTATAGGTATCGAATTTCAGCCCTAGTATCAACCCGCGATAAACTGCAAATTTGGTTAAGGTATTGAAATATTTTATTATAAGCTCAAAACATTCCTGAAATGCAGATTAGTGAAGTGTATTGTACCTTGCACGTGGAATAATATTATTCTGAGCGCAAGTCAGAGCAGGTGATCAATTGGTGAACATATTAATGAGTTTATACACTTGTCAAGTACTTTATTCTAAAAAGTTTAGTTTTTTCTTAACAGAAGAACTGCTAATTATAAAAGTTTGTTTCTGCGTCTGTAAAATTTTCTTCCTGTTCAGAATAAACGTGGAAGTTCAGAGTAAGCGTGATATTATAAGATTATTCTATCAATTGCCATTGTAATTTTATCTGATCAATTATAAAAAAATCTAGCTTTCACTTAACTTCAATGCCCTATTTGTAACATCTGCAGGAGTCATTACATCTTCTACTAACTCACAAATGACTATGTGAGCGGACATTCTACACGGAATATCACTGTATTTGAGCGAGATCTCAATCGACATCTTTCATTGCCGGTCTGATTTGATATCGCTTGACGTTCAAAGGTGTGGTGAAAATTTACTGATTTGGTTGAACAAGTACAGTTATATTATTAGTGCATCAAAGTTGACAACGGGACTAGGAGTCGGTAACAATTGTTTCTTTTATATCCTACTTACTTTCGTTGTGAACTGAGATGGTTGTTTACTGATATCAACCTTTTGGGTTGTGCGCTAACAGAATCCTCTCAGTTCATCGCGGATTTGTTCATAACGCTTAGTCCATCCAGTCAAGTCGTCGTTATGCAAGTTAATCGCTGCACCAACTTATCCTTACTTAAACTCATCAATGCATTCAGTACTATATTTTTGCAGGCACATTTCCTGCATCATCAAAACTGGCCATCAATCCAAAGATTGATTTGACCCAGCCCTCCACTCATCCCTTTTTTCGGCGAGACTCTTCATGTCTATATATCTTTTCTCTATGAAGTCTGTTATTATTTGTCCCACGTATCTCATTCTGGGCCTTCCTCTGTAGTTCTTATCTCTCATTTTCCTTTCGGCCAATGCCTCCATTAGTCTCATTATGTACTCGTATCTCAGTATGTCTGGTAAGGTCATCCATACTTTATGCTAGAGTTTTCATGAGACTACTTCAATCTTATCTCTCCAATAGCTATTATAACCGACCATTTGATCCTCATTATTATCATGTACCTTCATACATCTAATACTTCCGATATTTTATTTTCTAATGCGGTTTTTTCCATCCCTCAATACCTTAGAGGCTGCATGCTTAAAATTTACTACCATATTGCTGCCTTAATTCCAGGACTTTGTTTCTGGCTTCAAGCATAATTTTCTTTTGGTAGATCGCTTTATTTTCCTAGGATATTGAACTTATTGTTTTTGTCCTGGCTCTTCTGTCTTTACTGATTCCGCTTCCTGATAACAATACTTTTCCACTTCTTCTCTTTATCCTATTTGCTTTCTTGGACTTCTCTGGTCAATGTGTGTGTTGACAAAACCACTTCTGTCAGAAACTATAATATTTATGTTGTGGGGGATCGAGATGGTGCGGGGGCTAACGTACTGGCTTTCCACCCAAAGGGCCCGGGTTAAAACCCGGCGGTGTTGAATATTTTTCAGTGGTATCTCGATCCCTACTTGAGGTGCTTTGTGGAGGGCACTTTGAGTGAGTGCGCCGTCCGTCGGATGGGACGTTAAGCACTGGAGCCCTTGGCGCCTTTCGTAAAGAGTAGGCTAATGCCGAAGCCGGGTTTCTCTCCACCCTTCATCCTTTCCTGTCCATCCCTATGACGCAAAAGACCTTAGCTGTCGGTCGCCTCCCCTAAATACTACTACTAACACTTTGTGTTGTTGTTGCTAATCTTCAATTGATATCTTTCAATCGCCTTCTCTGAGAGACACGCTTTCTCCTCAGACCTTATTTTTCTGCCAAAACATTAATGGCATCCGCAAAGCGGAACTTTTTTATGCGTGAATTCGTAGCTCAGTAGTATTTTTTAAATTTCATTTATTCCTTATGGTACATTCTAAGACACATAGCGACAAGAAGTACTTCACTTGTACTCTCATTTACGTCTTTGTCTTCTAATGCTAGTTTTGTAATGGGATATCCTCACTTTATGTGCAATTCATACCATAAAACGTCATTTCTTTGTAAATGGTTACATTCAATTGGTTTTTCCTCACGGACTTCTGTTCTGCTTATATTTTATCAAATGGATAGTTAAAGATATATGTGCTAAATTTCGTCGTGAGTAATATAAAGTATAACTGTCTATTATATTTTTCGCTTTTTGTTTCATCCTGATGAACTAACGACTATGATGCCTGAGAATCGTTTGCATTATGTTTTATGGATTAGAATGCTCTTTATTCTAAAATACTCCTTCGACGAAATGCTCACTTTGTTTAATTCCAAAGTCAAGTGGAAAGAGAAAAAAATGAATTCCATAAAAATATATTTTCGGAATAATTCAATGCCCGTTCAAAAAACTCGTTTTTCCGTCGAAATAGGTTGTTTTTGGAAATTATTGATTTTTTCGACGGCAGTTTCAAACCGATTATCAATAAATTAGTGTCACACTGGTAATTCCGCTCCCCCCCTCCCATGCCCTTCGCATGTGGGAGGCGACGATTTCACCTCGGCTAACCTGCGAAGGAATTCGTGGAACGACACTCGGTGGGAGTATCCCTGCTGCCTGGCCCGCGCGGTGTCCAAAATGGCCAGGGCCCTCAGCTGCTGGCGCACCACGTCTATCTGGAAACTCCTGGGCGCATCCGAAAGGGAGGGTCGGATGCAACGGATGAACAGCGTGGACCCGCTGGTGGAGGGCGCCAAGCTATCGCCGTTGGTGGTGGGCAGGGACTGCGATGGGCTTGATGAGAAGCCTCGTAGAAGCTCGAGGCAGGTCGCCCGGTAGATGGCAGCCGCCGTGCGCATCTTGCGTGTCTGCGAGTACTGCCCACGGATCTCCGTGTTGTAGGTCTAGCGGAGGAGGATGAATATTATTAGTAGTGGTCTCCTAGTTTGAGATAGGTTTTTGTCCGCCCCTGGAAATTTATACAGTGCCGTGGCCTCAATCCATCGTATGTAGAAAGAAACTTTTCACTTTTAAGTATTTAATAGTATGAATATTTTAATATCGTCATGATACTGGAACCATCACAAGCCTCCTATGGCCGGTAGACTATTCAAAACACCTATAACCCAGTATTCTTCTATCTATCAATGCCGTCAAACCACCATTATCTACCTTAATATCCTCTATCCATTGTTCATGCCCTCTTTAAATTTCTCTCATGTCTCTTTTCATTCCCATCATTATTTTATCACTCTTGAATACAATATAATTTTTCACGAAATTACTATATTTTACGGGTGTGATCTTCTGCCTTGCACAACGTTCAGAATTTGAGATATCCACGGCTACCATTGTCTCCGCCAGATATTTGCAAGGAGATTGTTCGCAGATAACAAACTGAATACACGCAGAAGATATTTTTTGAACTTCTGCCTAAATAATGATCGAATAAATTTTATTTTTCTAAGTGACGCAGATTCCATGCATTTTACAATTGCGCCTGCCAACTCAAAGAAAAAGTTAACTTGAAAACATCATTTGGGGGATTTGATTGAGTTTAAATCGGTATTTGAATGAATGGGGCAGGGGCCCCTATGGAATCAAGTCTCCCTTTTTTTCTTAAAAAAGTTGTTAACTTCATAATTTTTTTATTTCGATTTATCTACCGTGGTGGGTCCCAGGTGTCATCTGAGTTGGGTATGATTGGTTGTATACGATCATGAATAAAAAAATACTTTTAATATTTTGTAAAATTCTCATTTAACTGAGGAAGAAATACACTTTTCATAAAAAATGGTTTAATTGCAACAATAAAGAATATGTTTTCAGAGAGGAGTAGTTCATCCGGATAGCTAGATGTATTTTGGTTTGCTTGCTGTATTTTGTTTAAGGAGACTTCTCTTCTGTTATTACTTCATATTTCACGGAATAAAACTAGTAGCGAGGGTTATGAATGCAATTAATATTGAAATATTGTAATATCAGCACCACCAAATGAATGGTTCAATCCTGAATGAAGCCTTAAAACCTAATCAAATCTAGAGTAAGAACTTAAATCGGGAACTCAAATTAGTAAATATCAGTTTAGGGCCTGATGTGGCGGAAAGAATCCCTAATGAAGTATTAAAAATTTTGCAATATTCCACTAAGTGAAGTGGTTGGTACAACGCGTGTTTCAGTTCACTGATCTTTATCAGGTACAAATATGGATGGTCTGGTACATGTTTACATTGTAAGTATGAAGTTGTTATACAAGAGCCAATCAGGTACAAGACTCACATAAGTCTTTACCTGATGAAGGCTCATTGAAATGTTGCGGCATCTCCTGCAACACTTTGTGAAGACTCATTGAGCCGAAATGCTTGCCGTAATACTTATTTTTATTTAGGGAAAAAGTAGAACATTTTTAATCCAACAACTCAATTTAAACTTGACTTAAATTTGAATTCTCGCATGATTCACAAGGACTTATATGTATATACCAAGTTCAGCCAATCAGTAAACGTTTCTCTTCTCTTACTTTGACCAATTGAAACCCTCCACCAAACGCTTGCTTGATTTGAAACCCCTTGTTTTACGAGAGGGATACTGGTATTCCGGATAGGCTTTGGACTCCATAATTATCGTCATTCTATTATCAGTTGAGGTCCCATTTATGCGGCTTTAGTTAATATATATAAGGAATTTTCGTCCACTTCTGAGGCTGAAATATGAGTAACGATCATGCGTAATTGGAGAACTAAAGATCTCGTTCAGCACGTGATCGGGCAACTTTGCGATTTCGAATTAAAGGATGGACACGACTCATCTCTCCTGTCACGACAAGTTCTTAGGGCGCAACCAGGTCGGGACCATTTCCCACTAATATCCAAATCCCAAATTTAAGTTGAGGCTCGTTAAGTCCTTACATTCAGCGTGAACCGGCATTTATGGAAAGAAAGGGGGAGTGTCTCACCCTGGATTTGGTGTTCTCGGCCATGAGCGCGGCTCCCCACTTGCCACCCTTCTTCTTGGCCCCGGCCGCCTCCTCCTTCTTCTTCTCCTCGGCGGAGTCCTTGCCACTGGCCACCGTCAGGTTGCCTGTGCGGGACAGCTGGTTGGTAAACATGGACTTGATGATGGGGTCGGTTGACTGGCGCATCGTGTCGATCGTCTCCGGCGGCACGAAGTCCCTGTTCTTCTCCGCCATGTCCGTCATCTCGTACGACACCTTGCCCGTGTAATGGGCCACGCTGAACTCGCCGCCGGTGGCGACGCGGACGTGCTGACCCTTGGAGGCAGCGTTGCGAAGGGCGGCTGCGGGGATAGAGACGAGGTTGGCCCGGAGCGTATGTTGAGTACAAAATGGTTGGGGTGGAGGAAACTCAAGCCGTGTTGGGTCTTAACAAAAGTAGGGCCTCTAAGAATTCGCCCATGCATTGACTACAAGATGTTTTGAGGCATAGGTAGACTTAAGGTGATTGTAATACATGGGTAAAGGAGGAACTTAGTCATCTAAAGAGGCATCCTTATCAGCATAAGTATTTACACGCGCACGCATAGGCATGCATTATTTCACTGCATAGACATTTTTGGATCAAAATCTCGCTATAAAAAGAGAATTATCCGTCAAATCGAAATGGTTCAGAATAGAAATTTTGTTTCTATCTTGGGCCATATAGAATTAGCGCGTCAAGAGTAGGGGATAACATGTGATAATGGTGATAAATTCGAGAAAGTCGGCATTAAAAGATGAAAGAGAAGTAATAACGAATGCCGTGGAGCAAATACACGTATTTTAGCCACGAGGTGATACTTTTCAGCGCTCTGAAAGACTGTAATCACAAAGACACAATGTTTGAGATATTCTCTCTTATTTGTTTATTTTTTTCATATCCATAATCTTGAATAAAATCTGTGTAAAATGACGCCAAGTAAATCAGTATATATTGATTTATAATCAGTCGTGACTTGGAAAAACTATGCAAAATTGATTGAACTGAGCTCTTATGGCTAATAGTATTGAATAAATGAAAAACTCCAATTGCCGTAAACAGTTTCTAAACTGTGTACGGCTATAGGAGTTTTTCATTTATTCGAAAAGAAAAATTGTTTGAAATTTTTTTGCATTCTATCTCCACATTGTGAAGTCATAAAGTAGTTTTTGTGGGAGTCACAGCATTCGTTTAAATGAAAATACTTTGTAACTTCCACACAATTTTTATTCGTACAACCGGTTTCAACGCTTCGGCGTCATCATCAGGTACCTAAAATCAGTATCAGGTACCTAAAATCAGTACCAGGTACCTGAGGTACCTGATGATGACGCCGAAGCGTTGAAACCGGTAGTACGAATAAAAATTGTGTGGAAGTTACAAAGTATTTTCATTTAAACGAACATGAACCTCCACAAAGTTGAGCCCGAGACCATAGAATTCAGTCACAGTATTATTAGGGTGCGTTCTTATTCTCGCTTCAAGTGCCAGCGCATGTTTCCCGTTCCGTTCATGTACATATAATCTCTTCGGGCGCTCATCAACCGCTTCGACTTTTGAGCTAGAGCACTGGTGCGATTGATACGAAGGTATCAAGCTTGTTAGCTTGTTGCAGGGCCATGTCGCGCCTTAACGTGTCAACAGCAACGCGCCCTTAGCAACACGTTTTATTTACCGGCCGACCGTGGTTACGACACAAGTTTGCGTCGCCATGGCAACGACTAGGGAGAGCCATGCAGCGGAGGCCATCTTGGAGTCCATCACAGCCACTATTGGTTTGTCTTCGGTAATATAAACGGTCAAGTCATTCGTCACCTACTTCCTATTTTTCCTGTTGTGTGTGTGTGTTCTATTCGTTGCATGATTTCTGCGATATGCCCTCAGTCAATTTTATTTTTATGTTATGACCTACTCTGTCGCCTATTGGTGTATTTCAAGGTCCTTGAGATATGTGCCATGGCTTTTCTTTAACGGATAATCCTATTTTATAAATTGAGGTATTAATTTGGCATATTTATCACTGTATTTCTCCTTCCAGGATTCTCTACAGTCCTTCAGGTGTGGTTTTGCTTAACGAATATGAGACAACTCGCGGACTATACCAATATTCAGGTAATTAATGTGACAGCCTTTATTAATAAAATACGCATTTATTCACGCTTTAATTATAATAAAATCAAACGTAAATATAATAAAAACCCTAACTACCTACCATCTTGGTACTACTTTATAAATATATTATTAGGATTTTAGAATGTTTATAAGTAGTGTTCAACTATAGATAGATAGGCAGGAAAAATCTCTCAGATTTTTCTCTCTGCGATATGTTTACTGTTAAGGATTTTAGGGCAGTGATTCCATGTGCCCCGACGAAAGTGGCTGGCGTTTTTGTTTTTGCTTATTTATTTATTTACCATAATTAATGCAAGTGTACATAAAAAATTAATGAACGCCATAAAAGTGCTATCTGTACAATACATTTGTATGTGAGTATAGATAAGGCGTGAATGAAGATGCCCTTATTTTTTTTTTAACTTTCTGTTGTCAAAATGGTCGTGGTGGGCTAAGCGAGCTCGGAATTGAAAATTTGCACGAATTAGAGCAAACGTTTTGCGCAGTATGAAAGAGCATTGAGACTTAATGAAAATATATTGATATAATGAAATGAACCCTTAAACTATAAAGTCAGTAAGTTATTGTGTGAAATGTTCAGGAATATTTGTAATATACCTCATTCTGCTACATATTACGTAAAATACAGTGAAATCAGTTAAAAAACCTACTTTCATTTCGAGAGTTAGGTATAATCTCCATTTATGTTTCAAGGCGGGCATTAACTGTCACTTCTCCGGGAAGGAAAAATACGGAAGAGCTAGGGGAAATTTATGTTTACGATAGTAAAGACTTGATCATGTGCTTATGATAAGGTTACTTGAAGGAATTTACCGAGTATGAAGTCGTTTCCTTGACCAGTTCGCGTAGCTTCGTCGATGCAGTGGAGGACGCCTTCTGGTTTTCCCATCAGAGAATCTAGGGCTGGCTTGTTATCATAATATGCAAGGGATGCAGTCTTCAATTCTTCCTCCTCGCACTCTTGCTGCATTTGGTGCGAAGAAAAATAAATGTGAATCCGCTTTGGAATTTCATGCATTGCTTTATTTTGACTAATATCTCGTTATATTTATTTACACCTTTACTGCGTGAAAGAATTTCAACTGTAATATTAGTGACCATAGGCTCTTAGAAAATGAAATAAATTTTATCGAATCAATAACTTACGGACATTTTTGCAGGAGATTAATTTAATTCTATTGCTACTTAATATTTTTTTTTGAGCTTTAGAGTGAAGTTTTTTCAAATTAAATGCTTGTCAGACTACTGCACTACTGTTTCAGACCTAACCGGGCCCAGCCATTTTAATGCAAATTAAAACAAGTAAATTTCAAAAATTGTGAAAAAGAAATCTTGTAAAATTAGTGCGGCTGGTTTCAAAATTTGGGCGGGCTTTGCACGGGATAAAATGTCGATCTCTGTCCATGGCCACTATCGATATTTCTTCTGGATAAAGTATGCAGATGTTCTTTGGGACTTTTATAGAATAATTGGAACTCACCATTTCCCAGACGAAGACCCTTTGATTGTAGTGGTATTGAAGCTGCTCGTTGAGTGCATTGACAAATAGCTGTTCGAGGCTATTCCTTTGGAAGCACTCGAAGCCGAAAAGGTCCAATACCGTGACGCAATGCTTGTCTCCGCTGTCAAAAGAGAAGAAATGTATAAAAAGTGGTAGGGTATGTATTAATCAAAATACTAATAAACTCTACTATTTATTGTCGGCTGAAACGTTTGGGAAGAAATGAGTAAGAAATTTTAAATGAGATATTTCCTCAATCTTATCAATGGAAATTTGCGTTAATTTTTTGTTATAATGAAATTAGACGGGAGCCATGAAATCCCCCTGTTCTTTTACTGAAATTCTTGAGAGAAACCTGATTGGAATGACACAGTGTTTTTTTACGGTAGAAGCTTTGAATGATCAGTATTATTTATTGTGGACACGTAACTTTTATATAAATGAGGAATGATTTCCCACTGAGAAGCCACTAGTTTATAATTTGAAATTTAAAAAAATGAACTAAACAAGAAAGACATATAATTCTTAGAGGTTTCAGTGCCGAGGGATTTCGAGAATTGGGATATTTTCATCCGTATATTGTGATTATTCCTTAGATGTAGCCACTTAATTCCTTAAAATGTTGATAGGGGGATTCAAATGAAAATGATTAAAGCGATAAGGGAGGAGTCAATGAAACATTTTTGCGGGTTCCTTCAACTAGCCATTAGATTTTCAAAATTCTCAAGCAGTAATAGCGAATAGAATTTCTTATTCAATTGTGCACAGAGGGAGGTCTTACAGCATGAGATAAGGTCAGCTGTCTCATTGGGAAGGGTTCAATGGCACACTCACAAGACAGCCCGGGTGAGCGACAGACGGTGATTGATGGTGTTGATGACCCAGTCGAAGAGGCGGGCGTAGGTGGCTCGCGCCAGGGCGTCCCTCGCCTCCTCCGCCTCGCTCTTGGAGTGCCGCCGCCGCTGGGCGTTCCCACCCTCGATAAAGCAGTAGTTTACCAGGGCCCACGTGAACTTCTTCTCGTCCACTCCAAGGAGCCCGGCCACTGGAGGGGGCAGTGAAAGGGCGTTAGATTGCGAGGTTAATTTCTCTTCCAGATAGATTTCATTTGAATTTATTAATACTTACATTCGCTCAATAACGATTTGAATATTTACTTTATAAATCATGCTTGTTTTGAAACTTCAGGTATGTATCTAAATATACCTACTAGATATGAATGTCGTTAGACTAAGCTTTAACAGGAAATGAGCAACTGAACTTTCGCTTGACTGTTGAATGTACACTTAGTGAAATGAGCATTTACCCGTGGATCGAATCTCTCTTTCACTCCTGACCCAGACGGCCTTTTTCTGCGTAAAACATGACTAAATTCACCAGTTATTTCCGTGGATTTGGTGAAAAATAGACGTAATTAGAGAATGAGTGACTCTTTATTGTTTTTCTAATAAAAATTTACAACAGGGTTATCCCTCATCCCTCGATGTCATTTTCTTGTATTGTAACCACTGCTTTTACGTGCATGGTAAACAAGACAGATATTTAGATATAGCTTTTAACTATCAAAGTTCAAGGTAAGATTAAATTTTTGTAATAAAAATTACTCATATACCCTGGGTACTCCTTTTTAAAGCAAATTTCCGCCTCAGGTCCGGTGTAAAGATGTCCGGCGCCGGAATTAGCATGATTTGAATTTGATGAAGACAATAAAGGGTTCACAATTTCAAGTCTCACCCAACCAAAGGCGTACTGCACTTAATGTTTTTCATTGCATTGAAATACACACCATAGCATATGATATTTCAGAATTTTTAGCTTATGCACCGTACCTCGTTTAAAATTATACCATGATTGGCATTTGGGGAGTTCTAGAAACTGGTCGTAAATTGTTAATTTACATTGTGGGCTTGAGGTGAATCTGTTCGGGAGAGCCCAAAGTCTAAGTTCATAAATGTACATTTTGTGTAATTCTCAATCTCTTAATTTTTTTGTTTCTCACTTCCTTACTGCAAAAACAATCAAGAAATATGGATAAATACCATATAGTACAGATTCTGGAAAATAAATGGAACTGTGAACGTATCTCAAATCCACCAAACGCTTTGTAAAACAACACCTGTGAGGATGTTCATATCTTAGATCATGACAGAGACTTGAGAATCATGCGGTATAGACAAGCCCAACGTTAGAACTCTATCGTTATCAGTGAGTCACGAGTAAGAAAAGTCTATACTTCTCTCTGTCTCTCTAAATACTTTTTCATTTTTGAAGGACTAAATTTTCCACACCAGTGAAATTCCCTTAAACATAATTTGGAAGGAGTTAGTATATCTGTTGAGATAGATTTTACCTCTCTCCATTATTACTGAGGTTGCTTACCTTTGATAGCTGTTTCAGGGTTTTCGATCTCCGCGTGGGGCTTCGCTCCCTCTTCGTCTGACGTCACTTCTCGGAAGCGGATTTCTCCCATTAGGATGATGGCTGCGGTCACGTTAAACAGTGTCTGCATTTCAGCTGGTTCAAAATCAAGGTCGTCTTTCAAGATGGATACTATGCGCCGCCATCTCTGGGCGTTCACTTCCACTGATGTGCCAACCCCTTCGTTGGATGTGCCTGCATAAGTGACCATGAACAGCGGTTAGTTTGCATGAGAGTAAGCTTAAGTATGCTTTCAGAAATATAGAGGCCCATTAGGCGGAGTGGGGAAGGTTTGCATTTCGCGCCAGGAGTGCGATCCTCTTAATATTCAGTCAAGTAAATTCAAAAGGAGAATGCATTGTAGATTTCAAATAGTTCTTTAAAAGTTACTGGGTGACCTACATGGTCAGATTGTGAGGAAGTTGTAATAATTTTCACATGATATCTAAGAATATTTAGATTGATAGAATATTTCAAGTAAAATACTAAAGGTCTTCCGAATAAAACGACCAGGAAAAACAATTTCATTCACTAAACAATGAATTGTCGTAGAAGAGGCATATCAATATCGGCTGCATAAAATTTGTTTGCGAGTATATTAATTTGCTATTTTATTTACTTTATGTTCAAGAATGAACCTTATTATGGCAGCTCGCTGAAAAATTACCGAGGTCAAATTCGCCAACCAGAGATCCTGCATTGGTTGACTTTGGTATTGAACGTAGATATCTGTATCTTGAAATTCCACCTCCACCGGGTTCCAGACCGTATTTGTAAATTTTACCACTCTCTTCCATTCCAGCGAAAAAGTAGTAGAAGAAGTGGAAGTTAGCTTGGTCCCTGAAAGAAAACAAGTTATTATCATTTGTCTGTAATAATTAATATTCGGTTCGACTTTGTTTTACGAAAACGTTATTTTAGTGAGTTTGCAAAGCCATTTAATTTCTTTGAATGGCCATAAGTTAGAATACGGCGATACTAAAATTGATGATAGCGTTGGTTATTTAAAGCTAATTTTATGGGGAAAATTCAGTTCAGAGCGACATTTGTTCGAAAAACATGGCTTATTCAGACAAATATTGATTTCTCCGGTCAGACTAATTTCTGGTCATAAGATTCACATTGGCTTAGGAGAAATCCTTGTAAGCCCTGAATTAGTGACTTAGTACGATTCACGAGAGTGACTGTTATTCCTTAACATACCCTAGTGATCGAGTGGTTGTAAGTTGTTTTATTATATATTAATTTTTTGTATGTGATTGGAGTATACGTGGGCCACTGTTACCCTAACACACCCAAGTGACCTAGTGTGTTTTCCCTATTTTTCTCCTTACTTGTCACTTTGTTCTTATCTGCCCCCCTTTACAAACTTAGTGCCAATTAAGTCTAAGGTCTCGGCTGTTTCGTTTTTTATTGCTTCACGACCGTAGGTTCGTTCATTTCATATTTATATGGAGAAGTATAACGTTTAGCGAAAACACCGCGGGGTAATCCGAGAGCAATGTATTAAAAAGAGTGACACCCACATAACTTTTAATCTACAAATATCTATTTTTTCTGTAACTGACGTGTAATAAAAGTACCTTTTAAACTATTTAAAAACGATAGTAAGATTTTATAAAATCAGCGAACTGAAGTAACACATCATTATAAGAAATGAAGCCACATATCATGGACTTCAACGAGGAAAATTCATTTAGAAGACATTCATTTTGGTTTATTTCTATAATTAGTGATATTGACAAGTTTTTCTTAAGTAATATATTTTAAAAATTATTTGCTATATATATCTGCGGTTCATTTTTCTTTTGGGGATTAGAAAATTGACAAATCTGTAATCTTAACATAATGAGCCGAAAGTACGATACGAGATTTTCGAAAAATCCCCATGGTACTACTGCGCTTTCATGGTGATTTATCTTATTTTCACATTTTTGGTAAATGTAGAATTGTTAAAATTGGCAACATTTTATTTTGATGATGTCTTTTATATGAAAAAATTAACGTAAACAATTATAATGGCTACATTTTCGAATGGACAAGCGATAAAACAGGAAGTTCGTCGCTGATGTGTTTTAGGTGGTGCTTGCAAATAGGTTTCCCCACCTATCATTGGAGGTGACCCTCCATCTTTCCAGCTGGAACACCCAGAAGATGGCTCCACTGCACTTTCCAGTGCCGCCGAAGGTGACTTCAAGGTGGAGAACATGACGCGTGGAGTTGCGGTTGATTGGCGTAGCTGCGTTGCCCATGGCGTGAACTATTTCAAGCGACTTCTTTATTCGGTTGCCCGCGTTGCTGGCGCACTGCAAACAGAGGACAGCCGCAGGAATTGCTAAAATGATCGATATAATATCAGGGAATGTTACGCCAAGTTCGTGGGGTATTCTAAATTCTTTGGTGACTCACTAGATTTCCAATTTTAAATATGTCAGGCTTAACTCATTCGTTCTCTTCGACTCATTAGTTTGCCATGTAAGATAACAGCTGGAATTGGCGTTACTATAGGAGTTGTTATGATGCTTGGCCCGGCAGATCGAAAGATCCGTGGGTCGAGTCCCGGTCAAGGAAATACTTTTACACTTGTGATCTACTCTATTCCGCCTTTCCTATCTCTCGTATGTTCGTCTTTTTATGTGTTTCTATTCCTTTTGCCTCATAACCATTCCCATGTGAATGATATATATATATATATATATATAGTATATATATATATATATATATATATATATATATATATATATATATATATATATATATATATATAACTATTTGTTGATATTAAGTCAATTACTGCAAAAAGTACTTCCGAGCTCATTTCAGTAACATTCTGAAAACTGAGCGTCCGTGCGAGCAAATTTTAAAAATAAATTGCCGAAGGTTTTCATAAAAAACGAAATTATCATGAACGGTGCATTTTATTCATTTCTGGAGTTTTACATCGCGAAACTTCGAAAATAGACTGCAGGATTCTGTTCGATTGGGCTGCTTCCACTATTCGCCGTATGCTGCATGTATCCGATGACGTCACGCGCATATTATTCATGCATCTCATTACCCGGATAGTAGTAGCCCTAAGTATCAGTTAGGCTTCCAGTTATTCAGGCCTTTCTTTTTCGATGCCCATGAATCACCCTGAAGAACATCGGAGGATTTTATGATTCCACCCAAGATCAATTTTTGATTTCAATTCATCAACCTGTAATTTAATGTTTTTTATTATTTCTGATTGCGTAACTTTTCATTACGTCGAATGAACATTAGAATTTTATTGAATTATGAAAAGGAATCAAACGAAAACCGAATACATGCTATTACTTATTGTCCGCTCGAAAGGTGGCAACACTGTTGTTTCCTATCGATACTGCCATAGCTGTGGTTTGGAGAATTGCGTGGTGAGTGGCAACTCACAGGCGGTCGCAGTTGTTGGGTTATGCCCTTGTTTGTGCGAGGACTGGTCTAGTGTGATCGTCCAGCCGTAGAAATGGAGGCAAGCAAAGAAGAGTAGAGGGGTCTGGTACGTTTTCTTGGTGGCTGAGGCTGTTGAAGTCCGCAAAACTCATCGTCGCATGTCTGCTCTGCATGGTGAACACTGTATGTCCCTGACGTGTGTGCACGATTGGCATAGGAGACTCCGAGAAGGGCGCACATCACCGCAAGACGGTGCGCACTCAGGACAGGCCCATCGAGCCATTACCCCTGATACGATAGGGCGAATTGATAGCCTTAGTTGGGAAAACCGCTTTAACAAAGGCTACGTTTCGGGTATATGGTTTGGAAGCACTTTAACGTCTTCCGTACAGCCCGGATCTTTCACCTTGTAATTTTCTCATCTTTAGCGACCTAAAAAAAGACATTTGTGGACGTCGCTATCATTCGTAAGAGGAAGTGCAAGAGTGGGTGTGGTTGTACATCCGTCAGCGACCTACTTCTTTCTACAAAACTAGAATTGATCCTCTCGTCTCTTAGTGGGATACATGTGCCAACGATTTTGGTCATTACTTTGGAATAAAACCATTCCACGGTCAAATTGTGGCGGGTAGTCGGTTTCCATTTGAGTGCTCCTCATAAAAGCTCAGAACTTCAGTGCTTCGATTATTGTGTGAACGACAATCGACATGTTGACGCCAATGCACACTCCAACCTGTATAGAAAACAAGTCTGCTTCATGTACTCTGTGCAGGAGAGGAAAGTGACTTTACGGGTGACTGATACGTAGGCAACAGGAGACATATTGGTCGTGGTAACTAGTGCTGGGATGATTTCTCTAATCCTTAAATGCTCAAACTCTTTCGGTATGTTAACATATGTTGTACTCAAATATTTTGATAAAAATTCCTTTGAGCATTTACATATTAAACAATTGTTTGCGCGCTTGATATAAAGTGTAGATAGGTGCCCTGATTAATGATACAATTTTACTTTTGCAAGTATTGACATGATTTGTTTCCTACCCAAGGGGCGAATATCAATTATGTGCGAATATTTAGGATGGATCAGATGATGAAAATAAACAGGTTGGTATGAATTTTCATTCAGTGGAAGGAATGCACATTTAACACCACGAATTAATGAGGCATTCGTGCGGCCGCGGAGGCGTTCATGAGGACGGGCAATTCAAATTTTCCCGCTGAAATGCACCGCTCGATTACCTCCCCAAGGTGAATGAGGTGGTTGACGATGTGCCCGAAGTTGGTCGTCTTCCCCGAGAGGGATTCCCCGGCCAGGAGGATGTGCTGGGGCTCTTCGTGGTGCAGCATGTCCTGGTAGGCTCGATCGGCCATGGCGAAGACGTGCGGAGCGTTGTCCGAGAGCGCCTTGAAGCTATACTTGGTCTGGTGCTGAAATGACATGCAGTTTGCCGCATTTTTAAATTGGCAGGGGCCAATCCTATTCATTTATCAAACAATCCAATTGAGCCACATTTGTGATTTGAGAGAAGCATGTGAGAGAAGATCAAGATCGATCCGTGTTGAGCACTAGATGTTTTAGCAACTAAAATAAATAAAATCGATGTGCACAATTGTATGTATGTATTGAGAGTTATATGAAGGATAACAGAGCAGAGATACTTGGTGTTATTACTTAGGGATCTCAAAACTAATAATGATTATGGGTAGAGATTTTCACCAAAGCGAGTTAATTATTTTATTTGTTACTTGAATGTGTGTAATGGGAATTATTAAATGTCTACTTATATTTCCGTACCCCAAATTGAAGACGCATGGCTTAAGCAATTAGTCGTATAAGATTTTTGAAAAGTGGATCATATTGATACTTTTTTTGTATACGATTTTTTATATTCCTGCTACATCAATTTTACGCTGACGAAGTATTTTTTGTCTTTTCTAACTCCTCATGCCGAATAAACCAGGAATTAATCAGATTTATGTAATAAAATGGAGGAGTACCAACCTGTTCTCCGTAGATATTTTGCTGCTCATTCGGGTTGAGGAAAAGAAGAACATCTCCAATGAAAGTATGACACAGTCCTCGTCGGAGTCGCTGATGTAGCTGGTCTAGGACAAGGTCTTCTGAGATTACATCCAGGGCTGCTAGATCCTCAGTAAACATGGGTTCTGGGCTAGTTCCTTGCTCGCTCTGGATGAAATGCGGAGAATTAAATCCGAGATTTTTCAAAGGCTTCTTTTTCCACAATAAATATCATCATTCTGACTGATTCGTCAATTAATAAATAAATAAATATATATACTAGCTGAATACCCGGCTTTGCACGGGTTAGGGAGAAATAGTAATATAAATATACTACATAAATAAATAAAACAAATTATAAAGTACAATAATACACTACTTCATACAAATTTAAGAATCTTTTTTATTTAACACCTGTTTATAAACTACATTTTTTGTTTCATATCCAGGAGAAATAACATATAAATTTTTAGGCGAACCTACTCTGGAGCAAGCAACATAAAGTTGCCCGTGGCTAAAACTTGGCGATCTTAGATCAACACCACAAAACTTTAAAGACTGTCCCTGTGATTTATTAATGGTAATTGAAAAAGCTACCCGGACTGGAAACTGTAATCTTTTAAAGTTGAAGGGAAGATCAGTTGGGATTAGAGGTATCCGTGGAATAAAAATTATTTCACCTTTTCCTTTTCGCGTTAAAATGACTGCCTGGATTATTTTTCATCAATTTTGTCACACACAATCGTGTCCCGTTGCAGAGTTTTGGTGGATCTAAATTTCGTAATAAAATGATTGGAGATCCTACTTTAAGTACAAGGCGATGTTGTGGCAATCCAGCTGGATCAAGTGAATTTAGGAATTCCGTTGGATAATTTACGGCTTCGTCAGCATCCACTACGGTATCAACCGATTTATATTCAATCACGTCTCCTGGCAGCATGGCTAGTATCTCCTTGTTAATTTCATTAACATAATCGTTCTTAGGAGCAAGAATGGCTCTTTCTCGCCACAATTCTAATTTTTTATAATTTTGATTAACGTTAGGATAGACTGCTTGTATCATATCGCGAACAGTTTTCACCGATACACATAAATCTGATGACAATTTTATCATACCAGATGCTTCAATAACTAATCTATCTTCTCCAATCTCCAAAAGTTTATTTGCAAAATTTTGAGCATTCCCATCTCTTAAGAGGATTCGCATGTTTTGTTTAAGGCTAATTTCTTGGACATGATTCCATAGAACAGAATGTTTTAAACAGGCATAAATTTCATCGGCTGGAGTCGATTTTGGAATGACAGGCAGAGTTTGACGGAAGTCTCCACACAGGAGTATCAGAGCTCCTCCCATTAAACTGCAGTTTCATCTAAGATCTTGAAGTGTTGCGTTGAGGGCCTCAAGAGATTTTTAATGAGCCATCGTACACTCATCCCATACTATCAATTTACATTCTACAAGAACTTGTGCCTGGCCGCTTGTTTTATTTACATGACATGTGGGATTTTCTTGTCGGGAAATATTAAGTGGCAACTTAAGGGCAGAGTGGGCTGTTCTTCCTCCTTCCATTAATGTCGCTGCAATACCTGAAGATGCAACGGCTAGAGCGATTTCTCCATGAACCCTGATTTCAGCGAGAACTAAATTAATTAAAAATGTTTTTCCCGTGCCACCAGCAGCATCAAGAAAAATGATACCTCCTTCTTGTTTATCTACTTGATCCATTATTGTTTCGTACGCGAATTTCTGATCTTCATTAAGGGGTTGCTTTTTATCCGCGATGTATGCTTCTAAGTCTAAGACATTGTAGCTAGTTTCACGTATATAATCTGGATAAAATACACCCTGTTGATCTTGTACAGGTGCAAAAAGACCGAGTTCCACTAAAGTCTTGTTAACCATGGTGATACACTTTTCCTCCAAAATAATCAAAGTTTTATTAAAAATGTCGGAGTTAAACGTAATATCCAATGTAGGATTTTCACTTCGAACTTTAGCCAGTATATCCTCACTCATTGATTATTTATATTTTTCCCATATTGTTTTTGGTTAGATGGATTACAGGAGGTTATTATGATGGCAAACAAAATTCGGATTTGTCCTGGAAGAGAAATCAAACTGGCCTCTCGCAATGAGTCATCCCAGTGTTGATCTCCTTCTAGCAACCCTAAATTCTGGCAAGCTTCTCTGAATCTCTCACATATTTCTCCGTTTACCGTTCTTAATTCTGCAAATGAGCGAGGTCCTCCAATGGTATGTAGAAGCATTCTTAAAAAATAACATTCGGCGTTGTTAGGATGGACTGTGTAGACTCGGCCGAATGCGTCACATGAATAAATATTATTCTCAGGATCAAAGTTGCCCATTTTTCTTCTACAAAAGACTTTCCTTGATGTATTCCACGTATAATATCTCGGCAATTCTGAATACAATAGTGTTCTTGCAAAAGTATCCTGCTGGCATAGTTGGAAAAATGCTGTTTCTATGACAGCAAAAAAGTAAACAAATTACATACATACAAACAAACACTCTCCTTTATATATATAGATATAAACTTTTTATCAGCTTAAGCCATTCGTAGTTGAAAGCCACCATGGTTTATTCAGTTATTGTTTTTGTAGCACTTAATGACTATAATTGACAAAATTTAAAACAATATTCAAAAATATTGGAACCAATTTATTTTGCTTAATGACGTCGTCAAATTCGTTGTAGGTATTACGTAAAACGTGATAACCGTTCTCTTAACTGGGTTTTAAGCCATCCAGTGCATCCATTATTGGTGCTTGGTAGTGGATGGTGGACCACCCTCCAGATACATAGGTTTGCTGCGAAATAAGCTAGTGTACTCTACAAATACAGCACAAAGACATATTTTTAAATTTTTATGATGTTCATGAATTATGTCAAGCGATTTTTCGGCTAGTTTTGTTCCAACCCCGTATCATATCCTGGTTGACAAACTCAGTCTGAAAATTCGTGATGGATCGCTATTATTTTCACAAGGACCAAAGGTTCTTTTTTTCATGTGGGATAACGATACCTATAGCTCTCAATTTTTTTGGTTGTCTGTTGCCGATCGTCGAATCACTTTTTCCTATTGTGAACATTAATGTTTTTCTGAAGGACCCCTTTCGAGAACATTTACGTCA
Source organism: Hetaerina americana (assembly GCF_022747635.1). Lineage (NCBI taxonomy): Eukaryota > Metazoa > Arthropoda > Insecta > Odonata > Calopterygidae > Hetaerina > Hetaerina americana. The sequence goes on along the minus strand of NW_027287095.1, from coordinate 69,952,320 downwards.
CGTAAACAATAGGAAATATTAAACAAGATCGGAATTATGCTTTGAGAGTCGCATTTGTGACGGTCAAGTGTTGATTGCAATTATTTTGAAAATATCTTTTAAAATTCATCACACTCTGTACTTGCATATGCTATCACCTCTTTTACCTGGAATTATCAAATTACTTTCTGATATAGCGTGAGATTTTCGGTATAAGATAACGGAAAATGAAAAAAAATAATTTCTTTGCCACGCTAGAAGAACGATACCGTTCTCGACAGAACACAAGGAATTTCGATATTATTTCCTTCCACGTCCATAACATACCATAATTGCTGTGTTCGATCTGCTTATCTGTGCTTAGATCAACTATATCATTTAGGTTTGGTTCATGAAAAAGCGTATAGTTGGCGAATTAATTATGTTGTATTAATTTACATTAAAATCCTTTTATGATTTTACCTGCAAGCAGCCTCGTCTCACGGCAACTTCAGGCTTTCTGAAAGGCTTTCCGACTCCCTTGAGATCAGCTACTAGGGTCTTGAGATCTTGTTGTAACTTGAAAGTGGATGAAAGTAATAACATTAGTTAAGATAGCAAAACAAACTTAAGAAGAACTTGAAATTGGAAAAATAGGATTGGGCTATTTATGTATAAGCTTCCACGAAAACTGAGATATGTTCGTATATGTATATAAAACCCTTAGAGTTTGAGTTTTGATTACCTTCTTTAGCTATACGAATTTCTTTAAATATTACTCGGTGCTAATCAGTACTTTTTGTCTATTTGAGTGGAATACTCCTTGGGCGTTTACCACAGATTTTAAAGGAAGCGTTCTGTTTATTTTTGAATAGAGATCTTTAACAAATTTCCAAAACCCTGAGTAATCGGAAAAAACGTTTGAGTCTTATCTTTTCATAAAAAAACAGATCGCTCTTGTAGGCCTCAAAGTGATCAAGGCTAGAAGAGCAGGAATTTGGATTTCTCATAAACTTTTGAATCCATTTGTTGTCATTCCTTCAGTTTAAATATTCCATATGCATTGGTATAGACCACTGTACTTTGTTTATGTCCTGGGGGTACATAAAATATTTTAGATTTATTTTGCTGAAAATTAGGCTCAAAATATGTAATTTTTTACCTGTTTCTATGTACATCTTTCGACTATCTACTGATATTTTCAATTAAATCTCATATATAACTATTTAATATTCATTATTATTGCTATTTATATTATATTCTTATAACTCATTATAACCATTTGATTATTTTACCAAACGTAAAAATATTCATTCATTCGATTTTTGACAATGTAGAAATGTAGGTACTTACAAGGAATTCATTTTCTGGTAGGGATGTAAGAAATGGATGCTCCATAACTTCAACGCTAAAGGGTCTGTGATCTGGATTTTTCACGAGACATCTGAAATAAAAAAGATTTGGTGGCCGTTACTCACGTAAATCGAGCGACCCCCAATATGTAGAACTACATTCCAAGGGGGCGGATGTATCGATCAATGAATTCTGAAGGCGCTTGTTGCCGCTGAGAAATAGGGTTTTACTTCATTTGAAGGGAAGAAGAATTATAGTTGATCCCACAGAACACATGACTTTATGCGGTTATTTGTGTTTTCTATGGACTGATATTGTTAAATAGACTAGTGCCTACAGTATATCATGCATCTCATACATAATTTAACAGCTGCTATGCACTGGACGTTTCTAAGAAAGCGTTTTCAATTCAATGGAACCCTTAAAACGACAAATAAATTAACATACTCGGAAATGAAGTCATTGTAGTTCTGTGTCCAATTAGCGGGGCGATATAGGGTCGGTGGTGGATTTCGTACAATCTGGAAAAGTGCTCTTGTCGGATGGATGTTCATAAATGGTGGATTTCCATCGCCAAGTTCAATCGCTGTTATTCCTGTGAAAGATAATAAAATCTACTATTACTAAGGAAACGAGGAAGTTACAGATTTATTACCACGCGTTGAATGTACGAATGTTATGGTAGAACAATTGCGAAAAAACTTCTCGTCTACCACAAAATGTGAAAAAACCTGATTTTAAGAATTAAAGGCTATTGTTTCACTGTAAAATGGAAATGTCTGATCCATGACAACCATTTTCTCAAAGACATTGATCCTTGTAATGTATTTCAAGATTGATGTGATATGACGAGGAAATGGAAATGGGAAGCGTTTGATCTCTGTGCCACTTTCGACGGGAATGGTAATATGCCTTTTTACTATGTACACTTACCAATTGACCAAATGTCGGAGCGTATATCGTAACCTTCTGAGCCAGCTCTGTCAGAGGTCACCACCTCTGGAGCGATCCAGCATGGAGACCCGAGAACAGTTTGACGTTTGCCCATCTCTCCCTTGACACGCCTGGAGAATGAAAGCGAGATTAGTTGAATGCATATTCATTGCTATTTGAAAAGCAAGCAATAATAATGAAAATATTTCAAAATTCGATCTTTTAATTTATATATATAGTATATTTTATAGATAGTAGTATATTTCATTGATATATATAAATATATGTATGTATATATATATATATATATATATATATATATATATATATATATATATATATATATATGTGTGTGTATATATAGCTTTCTTTATCTGTCTAACTTTATAATACCAAGTTATACAGATAAAGAAAGCTACACTGAAGTTCTGTTCGTATTTTAAGAGGGAGGAAATTTGATAAATTAGTTGGAGAATAGGAAAATTAAATTTGGTGTGTGCATTCTTAGGCATGAAAACTTTCTATAAAATCAATAAAAGGAAAAATCTTTGGGCAAAAAGGAAGAGGAAGTCTAAGAAAGCAATTCCTGGTTGACATAAAAGGCATTTTGGAAATAAAGAGAAGGAATGGAGGTAGCAACCAACTGAGCAATTTCTGAAAAGAGATATATTACCTCGAAAGGCCGAAATCGCAAAGCTTCACTTCTCCACCTTTGGTGATCATAATGTTGCTTCCACGGATGTCTCGATGAATGATATTATTCTCGTGCAAATGCACTAAGCCCTGAAATGATATCAATTGGCTTCTAAAATGACTTTCTCGGCAATTACTTGGAATCTATTCATCTGATTAGTACCCTTATGAAATTATAGAATTACTAATAACATTTTGCTGCGAAAAAAAATTTAATTCAAGTTGTAGTAATATTTCACTTCATATAGTTTCTAAAATAAATTGTTGGCACAAAATCACTTGAATGAATTCTACAATATTTACTGTGGAATTAATTCACCTGCAGAATGGAAATAACTATATATTTATGGACATTTTTTTCTCTGAATGGATTATCGGCTATGAGGACAAACAAAATAGACTTAAAATCATTATCATTGGTGATTTTTTTTCATTTCCATGTACCTCATTGGCACAGTGGACATTATGTAGACCAGTTTTAAAGAAAACAGTAGGGTTGATTTGATCGGTGAGGGTGGAGCTCATGTATAGAAGAGCTGGTGGAGCCATTGGCTGACCCAGGCGTGACGCAGGTAAAAGAGGATACAAAAATGGGGAAACTCACGCGGGAATTAAAATTTCGGTGGCACAACCTCCTTATTCAGTGGAAAGAAGGAGATAGCAGTCCTCATGTTCCTTCCGCAGAAGGTGGTTATGCCATCGAAAGTTGAATAACCGTGTGAGTTTCTCCTTTTTTTGTCCCATTTGTTTTTTTACTTCATCACATCTGCGTCATCCAGTGGTTACATACAATATATAGATGTGCATCAACTAGTACGGAGGAAAGTAGTAGGTAGAAGAGAAGTATTTTAGAAATTTTCGTAAAGATTGATTTAGGATAAGAGTTATAAATAATAGGAAAAGATATATGACTGTACACATTTTAATCAGTAATCACTTTAGTTTACTAATAAATTCGCCTTGAATATTACCTTTACGGTTTCTCTTAATATGTAAGCAATGTGAACTTCCGACATCTTCTTGTTTTGGCTGTGGAGACCTCTAACGAGATCTACTACTGGTCCTCCTTCACAAAACTGAAATGGAAAAGCACAGCATTATATTGTACGGAATGTCATTCAGTTAATGTGGCTTACTAATCAAAATAATATTTGCTTAATTAATCTCAGTTGTTGTCTCAAATGTAAGTAAGACAATTAATCTCATACGTGGAAATTTTTTAATTTTATTTTTACTATCTAGTGGAACATATTGACTCTGAACGTTTAAATTTGTTAACCTGCCAATCAGCAAAGAATATGCGTATAGATTTAAGTTTTCTCTGAATTATTTTATTTTCTTACTCATAAGTTTATTTCACTTATTTTAAGAGATACATTTCAGAAATAAATAATAATATTAAAAATATAGGTGTGCTAGTAAACCATTGTTTTTGTTTGCATAAGTTATTTCCATAAACCCCATGATCACTTTCATGTTTGAGGATTATTATATACCATAAGTAAACATTGAATTTAGAAGAAGGTTAAGAAAACCGAGTTATTTTATACAAACCTTTTTGCAAGTTTTTACAGGCGCATTATTCGAGTAGCATGAGTAGCTAAGAAAAATTAAAAAAGGATTTTTAAAAGTTCTGAAGCCTCTTTTGTGAATTGATGAGTCAAATTTAAATCGAGTGATATGGTCAAAAACTGTGGACAGTCCATCCAGTCCATTACGTCGTTTAGTTTACAATTGAGATTTTCAAAGCTTCATGCCAATTGTTTTTGTACGGAAATACATTTTCTCATTGTTTTTTCTTGTTGGAAGTCATTTTTACGGCAATATGTACTCACAAATCACTTTAAAGTTAATATTATTTTTTATTCCTGTTCAGAGTTATCCTTATTTCAGTTAAATCGAAACTGCTTGAATGTTTTATTGCTCCAGTGAAACCCTGGGAAAATGCACTAAAAAAAAGAAATTCTCTTTTCTATTTCCTTCTACAATTTAAATTTAAAATGGTTTTGGGGAAAGCTATTAAATACACTGTCGACTATTTCAATGATGAATACTATATGTATTGATTTTAAGTATACAGTATATGACTGTCACTTCAGGACCAGGAGTAGAAAGTTATTACAAGTTAAGTTCAGAGGGCCATATTGTTTTTCATAGTCATTTTCTGTAATTATGGCTCTTTTTCTCGGTTAAGCCTGAAAAAATATTTTTCCCTTTTTTTGAAAAACACGTTCTTGTTCACTTTTTTTATTGAAACTGCTCATAGGAGTGAAGTTAATCAAATTATAGGCCAAGTAGGGGACATGCCACCTATTCCTTATGAAATTTATGATTTTAACAAAAATATGTAACATAATAATATAAATTAAATATGCGAATCGGGGAGGCGTTTCTTCACTAGTGGCGTCAAATATAAACAAATAGTAGAATGTTTTTCAAAGAATGAGCTTAATTAATTTTCTACTTCTTAAATGCCATCTCTTTTCAGAGTGACAACCGCCGCACCTCCATGACAATCCATAACCTGTCCTCTTCAGATCTCGCGCCCCTCTTCATGTAAACTCCGAGGAAGTCGGGGAAGTTTGGATGAGAAGAAAGTTCCTGTAAGATTTGCACTTCGTGGATGGCGTCTTCACGGGCAGCTGTGGGTGATACCCTTTGGATCTTGATTGCAACCTTCATGCCACCTGCGGAAAAGACGCACAGGAATCGAGTAAGTAAAATAATACAAGCTTTGCGCAATGAAATAAGCACTTCACGTGAGATTTGATACTTGGAGTTGTTTCACAAACTTGCTTTGGTAGCAAGTCCCTGCTTAATTTTTCCCCTTGTACTAGAAAAGAATGCGTAGTGGTCTGGTCGTCGAAAGCGTTACAATGATTTCCCACAACGTAATACGATATGTTTGTGATTTATTTTAATTCCGGCACTAACCCTTTAAGTGATAATGTAAAGTTGAATAGGTATCGGTTATCGATACAACATCTTATATATAGCGGAGGTCTCATTGCAGACGATGCCAATATCCTTATCAACTACAGTTGATTATTTTATCACTGTTATACGTTCGAGAAAAGTGTTCGGATATGAAATAGCATCTGAATATGACAATGAAATGATATATGCATACTTATTTCTGGGTTTGTACGCAGCTGAGCCCAAAATTATGGCCAAATATCATTACCTACACAGAATCTGATTTTCGGTTCCAAAAGGATCTGATTTTCGGTTACATTTGTTGAGTATGAATTCTTGGGGAATGACAATATGTAACATTACGCTTCTTTTATAAGGGGAAAAGCAATTAGGGCTTCAATAATTATTCTCCATGGAAGCTCCGAGAGATTCGGATAATCTTCCTTTCATGCCCATTTTGATGGTGGTAAGATTGAGCCCCAGGAAAACGCAAAAAACTGTATAAAACTATTACTTTCGTATGAATTCTCTTCCATGAAACCCGCAGTTTTTTCTTTTCTTACTCACCGGAGTTGGAGTCGGTAGCTTCAAATACATCTCCTGAGACTCCGGAGCCTAGTCGATCACCCAACGAGAATCTGTTTCCTGGCTCTGGCAAGGAGTCCAGGTTGATTCCTCCCCGGTCACCCATCTTGAATGGGGGTTTTTAAGGCTTGGTGGTAAGCCTTGATGGCGAGGAAACGGAACTGCTTCGGCTATTCCAGTTTCCTAGAATTGAGAACAAAGAGACAGAGTCAAATTAGCATAAAGATTAATTGTGTATTCGAGTAAAACGGGTAGTACTCGTATTTAGGGGAGGCGACCGGCAGCTGATGTCATCTGCGGTAAAAATATTACTTGAAATTTCATTTGTGATTCGTTTTTTTGCAAGGAAGTTCGAGATATCGACTTTTTGTCCTATTTTCAAGACCATTTTCAAATTACTAACGGTATACTTAAATGATTAGGTAAGGCCTTATTAAATGATTGCAGTTAAGCCGGCCGAGTAAAGCGGGTAATGTGCCCTCCTGTTGACTCTGAGGTCGATGGCTCGAGTCCCATCTTGGGCGAGTGTATTGCCAACTCTCGTGGTTCGACCCCTGGGATACCTGATGACAAGCCACGAAATGGCTTGTTCTCTGGGGCACATGGGCCTCTATGGTCTCCTTCATTTCATAATATGAGCACTTTATGCTTTAGTAGATGATTTAGTCGGGCATACGGGAGTTACTACCAAATGCTGATCACTATTAGCATTTATATTTTGGATGTACAGGAGCATCTCTCGTTAATCTATGGCTATCAATCCTTTTATGAGCATAGATTGGATTATTTTTGAACCCGAGTTGAAAAAAACAACTAAGCCGGCAACAATTGCCTATAACTTCTTCAGAATAACATAATGAAGTAATGGTGAATATATGCGTGCGGTATTTATGCTCAAACAAATGATAATACTCTAACGCTATTGCGATATTGGGCCACAAGAATAACAACTCCATCACATATAGTCTTATTCGTCCTCATTCGCTATTAGTCTGAACGAAATTAGGATTAACTATTGACACTCAGAGTGCCATTTAATTTCTCATTTTGTGCCTATTAATTCAAACATTGGACGTAAAGCCTCTGCAATCTTTTTTTAGTCTATATACAGGGTTCGTCCGGAAAATAAGTGTACTGACTCCTGGGCTGGGCGCGCCGCTCCAGGCGCGCCCAGCACCGCTCTGACGGGCTGCGATTGGAGTGGGGTATGTTGGCAAGCGACGCTGAAAAAGGCAGTCGGCTCTGAGCTGTGGTGTAGTGAGGAGCTCTGTTAACGCGAACCTCCACGCTCGACCCACGTCACGGAACGCGATGCCGAAGTTTTTGGAGCAGCGTTATTCCATCAAATTTGCGGTAAAGCTTGGGAAATCGTCTACCGAAACTGTTGGTATGATTAACCAGGCTTACGGGGAGTCAGCCATGTCCAGAAACATGATCTTTCGGTGGCACAAGATGTTCGTGGAGGGTAGAGAAGAGGTCGACGACGAGTCTTCGAGAGGTTCCTGATGATGCCTTCGCGGGAGCGTTCCAGGAATGGGAACGCCGCTGGAACAAGTGTATCGACTCAAAAGGGTCCTATTTTGAGGAATATTAGCTTAAGATATGTAAAAGTGCAATAAATTTTTTTTCCTGAGCTCAGTACTTTTATTTTCCGGACGAACCCTGTACTTAGAGAAGCTAGCTATTAAAGAACCGGGACCATAACTCTTCCAATAGTCTACTAGTCTACCTCCATAAAATGTATTTTGAACTCTTTATTTTATTCAGTTATATATCATTAAAACCGTGAAACTTATAAGTTCTTATAATTTTAAAACAATATTCTCTTTTCCCGTTGGAATGAAATTATGCAGGGAATAGTTGTTTACAAGTGGACTTCGCAGATAAAAGTAAAAGAGATAAGGCATTTTTTGATTGTATTGTGGTAGTTCCTATCTTCAAAATATCTTCTTGATGTTGGTGTGGTGGGGCTTAAATAGGAACCATAGATACTAAGGTACATATTGCTTCATTGTTCTAAACCATGATAAATGCAAGTAGGGGAAATGAGCATCACGGTAAAGTTATAGAGTTCACCCTTCTGTGCCCAATATTTCTAAATTGCGGCCATCTAACGAGAACCGTTTTTTCAATTTGGCTAGGCTCTTGTTAAAAAAAATCGCGTCTTAATGTTATAGTTGCAACGAAAAAGAAATAATGATAAAAATAAGTGTAGACGTTTGATAAGTAAGTAATTGGTATATAGATTGAGGTTCTGCGGAAAAAGTGAACAGTAATATGATTAATAGGTTACACAATTGTTTGACAGCCATTTAAATTTAAATAGAGTTACCCTTTGGAGCATAATTACCCTCTTCGTTCAAAACACGAATGCATTAATATGCAGAACGGTGTGGTCTTTTTCTTGAGAAATTATGCTAGCCCGTACATACGTTTCGTGCACTCATTGCGACTGGCTTTTAGCGGTGAGCTGGGTCTCTAATTTTTTAATGGCATTGAGACATGAGAAAGTTGCCAAAATGGCCGTATTTAGGTTTGCTCTCTGTGGATAAAGAAAAACAACTCGAGGACGAAGGGAAGCGAGCTAGGACTCGAAGTAGGGCGACACTCTTCGCTACTCCTAAATTCGATTTGACGAATTAAGAAACCTTTTCAGTTCTTCGAATTATCCTCGCTAGCTTCCTTGTGTGCACGTACCCCGGTACCCCTACCACTGCCAGTGCTTCATTGCCGGGGAAATTTAACCGGAATTTGATCATTAATTGCAAGTTTTAGAGATCTCCAGACTCTTTTGATTTTCTGGTAATTTCAATAAATTAATCGAGTAAATATTTTGTTTAAGTAAGACAGACATTAAAATATAAGAAGAACTAAAAAAATAATGTGTAATATCACCTGATGTGATTGAAGAAAGGGAGAGTGAACTGTTAACCTTGCGTTTCATGAACTTGCAGACATTGTATTCTGTTCTAAATTTTATAAGAATAACCTTCTATTCGTCGTTTTTTCTCAAGTTAGATAGAAAAAAAATTATGAGTTCAAACTACGTAAATAATTTTGAATCCAATTTGGTATAGTTTAGACTCTAAGTCCGGCCGGTCTTTATAAAACCAGACCCAAAGAATTAACCAAAATGTTTCTGCGACCTCTGACATTTAGTTGCGAAAGCCATTTTCACGAGTTATTTTCAAGTTATGATAGTCACGAAGCCTTACATGTATTTTATTTTTTCAGAAAAGAAAAATAAAGACTTTCAAGCAAAAGGTGAAGTATGAGTGCTATTCAGTTGACGGAAGCCAATCGTGTGCGAGAGAAAAATGAGCGATTCAAATCTGCACTATTACTGCCATTGTCATATTGTACTGCTTTATTTTTAGATATGCAAAGTGAGAGTTGGTGGAAGGAACTCGTAAGTCGGTTATGCAGACATTTAGGGTAATTATCTCTACAAAAATTATGCAGGTTGCGACTCTTTGTATCATCGTGAACTGCTTCTAATGAACTATTTGGATATATAAATAATACGCTCTGTCTTTACTCAGAAGGGGCATTCTTCAAGTATTCTTCCCCGGAGTATAGGTTGTCCATAAAAACTCAAAGAAATGTTCATGAGTTCATAGTCATTAGTGATAACGAATGTGTCCTTTAAATAGTACTCCCTCTCTCTACAATTTTGAGGCATAATACCAAAGAGCTTCATTTTTGGTGTGCATAATGTAAGTTAATGATTTCACTGACTAATGTTGTATATGCGGTTGCATTATACACCGTGACATTTCAATTTGAACTGATTTGTAGCAAAGGCGAATATTGAATTTATTAGGATTATGAGTATATCAATTTACATTGTGACCTACAAGTTTTGAGGCAGCGTTTCCGGTTCTCCTATGGCATGTTTTCGTAGTTAACCCAAAATAGATATTGAATTTATAACGCTTCATTCATACCTTCAGAGATTTTTGAACTCGAGACCTTTCGTGAACCTACGAACTGCGGATTACCCCAATCAACTCCTAGGGGTTTTCTCTTGTATCTTAATCTCGAAAGACTGAATGCATTTTTAATGACAGGATCCTATGTGCTGATCCCAGATTTTTTCAAATAAGTGGGAAAAGCAATGAGGAGATCATATTGGATATTTAATGTGCGGACATAAAACGCATTAATTGTTTGGAATGCCAACTTAGTATCATTGGCTACTTTGTTTGAGTCGCCTTGAAGCATATATTGGAACATGGACGTCTGAAAGTTTGAAAAACGTGCGCATCTGCCCTTTTCTGAATAGGCTCTCTTCCTTAATGTCTGCCCGAAAAATACTATATCATTGCTGGATGCTTTTTCCCTGAGATGTTCCCTTTTGTAAATTGTGGGAAATGGTACTATGAGATCTCAGCCTATTACAAGGGAGTGCTCTCATTCAACTTCCCTAAATCTCCGATCCCCTGCCCCTTTCCCTTCTCCCAGCTCCCTCGTAGCTTGCGTTGTGCACGTGATCAGGCTGACCTTTGGGGTGGGCTTAGTTGGCAAGTCAGTTGCGGAAGTATGCACAAAAGATACCCTATTACAGCCGTAGGAAAGGCTTTACACCTTAAAAAGCTAACAGTTTTTAAGGGCTCGTCCGCCAGATGACAGTCCTCATTGCCCATAAGCAAGGTCCTCTCAAGGTCAAAGAACGTACTTATATGTATGCCAAAATTGTAACGACGACAGTTTTCTTCCAGGTCCCGATGCCAAAACAATGCACTTGCTGTTGTCAACATCACTTACAGATAGTGTCACTTAGCGCGTACCTTTTAATGCATATGCGAGCGAAAGAAATTTCTTAGGTGTGGAAGAATAGATATGTATTGACCAGTCCAATTGTGTCTAGCACCCCGACAACCGGAAAAAGCATGGAGAATTAGGGAAAATCGAAAGGAGCCCAAAAGCATGGAATTTCTAAACAAACAGTGTATTTGGGAAGAAAATGGACGTTTTTTTTCGGGAAAATCAATGTATTTCGTGAGTTAATTGTTCAAAACGCCTTCTTAAAACCTCATCAGTCTCTCAATGCTCCGTACATATTGTAATCAAAATGCCCTCTCGAAGCAAGCGACCTGCTACAGCACGGGGCTGCGGTACAGAGAGCCACAGGGGCTATTGTAAGACTCATGACGTTTTTTGCCTTTTAAGGAAGGAGTAGCGACGTAAATCCTCCGTCCCCCTTCCAGGTTACAAAATAAGCTCACCGAACTATTTTTATGTCATCGGCGTATCATCGATGCATCGACTGCTTCGTGACGCTTATTTGAATAGTGCATAGTTTGATGCCACGGATAGCAGCGCCTTTTGTGGTAATAGTCAATTGCACAAGATATTAAATGATTCCGGATAACAGTATTCGCTAATGTAGTGACGTTTTGTTTGTAAACGAAAGTCAGGATAGTGTGAAGCATGTGACAGTTCAATTTTTTTCATTTTTCGAGAAAAAACTTTCCGATAGTTAAGCTGCATTTGGCCAAAAATAAGCGAACCATTTTTGTATTTGTTTACTGGCCTGGCATTAAGAGAAAAAGACGAGTGACTCCATGAATAATGTATTACGCGAAGCTCATTGTTTACATAGAATTATTGGAGATAAATTTGCTCGATGTACACTGATGCATATGGTAATGGAATTAATTCCATTGAAAAAGGTAGAACCAAATTCTAAAAGACAGGAATCAACCCTAGCACTGAGAAAAGTGCGAAATTATGCCAGGGCAATGTATTAGGCTCTCCTACAAAGCGATTGATCTTATCTGACTGAATTTATTGACCTATATAGTATACATAAAAAATACACTCACGCGTATTTTAGACATTTTCGGGGGCAAAACTGAGGACAGAAGGAAGGAGTTCCCTCTGTCCACAGTTATCCGTGAGACTTTCGTAGAAAAAATCAATCCACACACACATACATATATCTATGTTTGTGTATGCATATAAAGGTGCATATAAAATATAAGTATGCATGTGCACACCTTCACACACACGCACATATACATATATATATATATATATATATATATATATATATATATATATATATATATATATATATATATATATATATATATATATTCGAAAGAGAACGCTCTTAGGCAACGTACAAATGTATAAAAACACTAATTATGATTTTTAAAACATAGCAACACAAGAAAGGACACTCACATATGCAGTTTTGACGTTTCTGCGGCACGGCCGTCATCATCAGAATCTATATACGAGGGTCATCCGGAAAGTAGTACCCGTTCGTGCCGCATGAAGTGCTGACGACGCGAGTAGCCGCTGGACGAGGTCAGATAGCTTCAGTGGCTTGTATGCCTTCTCTGAGCCAAGTTGCGTGACGCTAGCATTGCCTGTGTTGTTTCTGTGATTGTTTACAATGTTTAAAAAAATTGAGAACGCCGCCAGTTGTGAAGTGAGGGCAGTGATTAAATTCCTCAATGCAAGAAACGTTCGCCCATGTGATATTCATCGCCAATTAAAGGAGGTGTATGGAGACAATGTAATGGACGAGTCGTCTGTTCGGCGGTGGTGTCGCAACTTCAACATGGGGAGGGGGAACACACACGACGATGAGCGTTCGGAGAGACCGTCTGTCATTACAGACCAACTGGTGAGCTCAGTTGACGAATTCGTGAGGAACGATCGGCGCGTCACAATTGATGACATCTGTGAGCATTTTCCCAATGTTTCTCGAACAATTGTTCATGAAATTGTTAAACACCATCTGCATTATGCAAAAATTTGTGCAAGATGGGTCCCTCGCGTATCTCAATGAGCTGGCGGCGAAGGACTATGCAGCAGGAATACAGAAACTTGTCACACGTTATGACAAATGCCTTAATTTGCTTGGAGATTATGTTGAGAAGTAGTTTAAAGTATCCTCTTTCAAATAAAATTTTTTATGTTTGTTAATATTTACTTTTGTGTCTTTATTTCACGAACGGGTACTACTTTCCGGATGACCCTCGTATATGATTTCGTCGAAATAACACGGAAGTGTTGAATAACAAACTTGGACAGCAACAAATAATATAAAAACACATAAAAAGATCACTCACACGTTATTTTTTGATCATTTCGACGGAATTCAGCTCCGTCTTCATCGGATTTCTCTTTCTTTCGATGAAGACGGAGCTGAATTCCGTCGAAATGATCAAGAAATAACGTGTGAGTGATCTTTTTATGTGTTCTTATATTGTTTTTTGCTGTCCAAGTGTGTTATATTATATATATATATATATATATATATATATATATATATATATATATATATATATATAACTTATATTCCTCCAAATATTCATGCACAAGGAGGCAGACAT